>NW_026622986.1:24400347-24720347 GCF_023065955.2 Ursus arctos
GTAGGTCAGGGAGTGTCAGGAGCTCCAGCTGAGAGGACTCTGGGATTATGAGGAGACCCTAAAAAGCATAGGCCTCAATGCAGTGAGCAAAGAACAGGCAGACCCCAGGGAATCAGCCACTCCCAGGGTGAAGAGGAAGTGCAGGATTCCTGTTTTACCCTACTTTGGGCAAAATCAGCTCAAATTCTAGGTGTCTAGAAGGGGCTGCAGAATGCATCACATGTAAACATAAATAATAGAACTACAAAAGTGGGTGCACATAATTTTAACCTCTTTTGACGTTTTCCAGAGGGTTAAGTAACTTTCCGACGAAAGGAACCCCCTCCCACAGAATGGCTGCCCTAATCACTCCCAGACCTCGCAGTCCACTTCTTCGTTACCAGGCTCCCTGGTGGAAGGAGGAGTGCCCACCAGAGCCTGAGGGCACGCATCAGGCAGGGGCAGGAACTGGCTCCCTCCCACTTTTCAAAACTGCCTCATTTCTTACCCCACCCCTGATGGCAGCCAGCTTCTGGCGGCAGCGTCCCCGCAGCAGCCGGACTCTGGATTTGCTTTGTGCTGCAGAAAGAACCAGGCGCTTGACGGGCTCATATTGTTATCTCGAGTTGCCTGCCCCGAAATAAGGTTCCAGCAGCCTCCGCCCTTCTCGGGGGAAGCTTCCCGAGCCTGATCGCCAGGGCGAGTTGAGCTCTTACACATTAGTGGGCAGGAAGTGGAGTCCCGATGGGAGGCTGGGAATTTGAGCGCCTTCCCATTTCAGCACTGGAGGGAGGAAGCTCAGTTCAGCGCCGCGCGCAGCTGGCTCCTGCTCCCCTCCGAGAGCTCCCCTGCTCCCCGCTCCACAGCCCGCCCTCCTAGCGCTCACGCTCGCCCCCTTTCACCCCCTCTCTTTGGAGGGAAAGGTCTGCGGGGCTGGGAACGGTCTCGGATAATGCAACAAAGGCAAAGCGGAGGGGAACAACTTGCTAAGAACTTGTTTTGTTCCCGTTAAGAAACCTGCAGGAAAATCCACACCCACGTTGCCCGGTTTTGAATTGGAGAGTGGCGTGTGTGTGTGTGTGTGTGTGTGTGTGTGTGTGTCTCCAGCAAGAGGCGGAGGACTTGCAAACACTCTGCGGTCGGTCTCCGCTTTGATAAGGAAGCTCAGCTGTAGACGTTAAGCAGCAAAGAGAGGACCAGAGCCCTGAGCCAACCACTTCTGAACGTCAACCGCATTGTTTTCTGTCCAGATATTCCAATGGAGACAGTTGGAAAACCTGTATTTCAGAGAGAAGAAGTTTTCCGTGGAAGTTCATGACCCCCGCAGGTAAGCTAGAAAAGTCCTTTTCTTCTGGGCGTGCGTGGCCCAGCCGGCATATTATTTATATTACTATTTTCTTGCTGTCATTGCTCATTTTGGGGAGCGGGGAGAAGATGGTTGCCCGTGCTGAGTATATTCAAATCTGACGGTGAAGCTTTGTTTTGTACTAAATATGTTGATAGATGCGGCGGGTTCAAGTGTGCTTTGCGTGCGTACGCGGAGTGTGTGTGTGTGTGTGTGCGCGCGTGCGTGTGTGTGTGCATGAGAGGAATCGGCAATTCCGTGATCATCCCCTCTGGCTACACGTGTTCGTGTGTGGTGCGGTCTTTGCATTCCGGGGCGTTTTAGGGTAGATGGACGGCACTTGGTAACAAACACCAAACTAGACTGGGTAGTGGTGTGAGTCCTTTTCAGGAGCTTGTGCCAGAGAAGAGTCTGAAGGATGGCTTGTCAGAGCTCCTGAGAATGTTTCAGGGGGGACAGTCGGCACCAAAAGGAATCTATACCTAAAGCAGTTGTGTTAAGTTGTTTGATTCCACGAGCTGTAATTTTAGGGTGTTAGTGTTGTGGGTGGATGTTGAAAGCAAGAGAGTTCTTTTTCTCCCCACCTCACATTGTGTCCCAGGGAGCACTAGTGTAAAAACCAGTGCTCTCTAAGTCAGATGCCAAACAATAGGGTCCCGGTTTGGAATGCAGCAAGCCCTGCGTGGAAGGTTCTCGGGCGCACATACTGGCTGCTTTTCCTCTCTTTGTCTGCCGGCAGTCCTGGACTTAGAGGCAGCTCAGAAGCAGCAGCAAAATTCCCTGAAAACAGGCCTGACACGTAAGGATAAACTGCTTTCAGGAGGTCCAAAGTGGATTTACAGGAAGGTAACCCTAGAAAGACCCTGAAAAGGTCAGACTCTAGAGAGGAGCAAACAGGACATTTAGGCACCGTTGATGCCCCAGCCTTGGCCTGCCAAAGTGGAGGTGGCCCCAGCTCCTCTCACACATGGCTTCTGAGCAGCCAGAACACGCCTCTTTGCCTCCCAGCGAGCTCTCAGAAAACAGTCAGAGGCCTGGCCCCCCAGTCAGAGGGCTGAGCTTGGGCAGTGTCTCAGCTCCTGCCACCAGCGATAACCCAGCAGGGGTGACAGGCCACTTTGCCCCACCATGTAATCTGTGTGAGACAGCCACTCCGCGGAGGGGAAGAGCTCGGCCCACGTCCCACAGTCACCACATGACCAGCAGGTGGAGAACATTGTGGAGATCCCATCTGCAGTCAGATGAAGGCGGTGACGTTAGAGTAACAGCTTGTCCAGCATTTCTCAGGGTCCTGCGAAGGGTCTCTCGGTCTGGAGACCCTGCCTCTGCAGAGCAGGAATCCGCTTGTGCTGGCCCAGTGGGGGAGAGACCGAGGCTGGGGATAATACTCCAGCCGCGCTTTCCAGGTGAACTGAATCAGACCAGTCTTAGCGTGAGGGGAGGGAAACCCTACATGTGAAAAGAGTGAAAGGAATATTGCCACAGTGAGTCAGACGCAGAAAGGGGCTGCCTGACAGAATGAAAACCAGGGATTGGCTCATCTGAGGGGCTGTGCCTCAGGACCAGGAAGAGGTGCTGCTAGCTTCCTGTTCTATGTGTGGGGAGACTGAGGCACAAAAGAAACATGGTCACCTGCTCTAGGTTATAAAAAGCTGGCAAGTGGCACAAGAAGAATTTGAACCCAGGGAGTCTGGCTACACAGCTCACAGGCATTCCCGCTACGCTCCATGTGACACACCGGGGACCGAGTGCTGGGTGGCATGGGCCATAAATACTGAAGGTGGCCAGAAGCCAGGCTGGTCAGGACAGGTTTCTGAGAAGGAGAGATTCTGAGCCGAACCTCGAAGCATGACTAGGATTTCAAGCTGAGGGTTGGCCCTTGGGGGGATGAAGACTTCGTCAGGTGGGTGTCAGAAGAGGGAAGGGAGGCGCTGGAGGCAGGCAGAGCACAGAGTGCGATCACATCTTCCCGGGGGAAACAGCCCTCTGCCAGTCTAGAGGCAGGGAGGGAGGCACGGAAGGAGGGAGGCCAGGGAGGTGTCTGCCCTAATGTCAGAGGCAGGAACCCAAGTCAGCTGTGGCTTTAAAGACACCTTTTCCATGTGTGCACTGAGGCAAGCAAAGGGGATTGCTGGGGGTTAGCTACTTGGCACAGTGCCTTTGCTCTGCCCTGAAATCGTCTTCCCTCCCACGGCAGCAAGCGCTCTTCCCACGGCCGCAGGGCGCTCCTTCCATTTACTGCCTCCCCCATGACTGTTGCCGTGTTTACTTGGAGCAGGGAAGACGAGTCTGGTTGACTCTACGTTGGGGTGGTCCCAGCCAGGAAAGGGGGTCAGAACTGAAGTGATGGGATGGCAGGTGAGGAAGAGAATCATGTCCTGAAGGGGCCATCGGTGGGACACACAGGGACCGGGGATCAGCCCGGGCAGAGGGTGCGTCCTGAGTCTCTGGTCTCAGGTGGGACCACAGAAGATGACCTCAGATCTGTGCTCCTGGACACGCACTCTCAACTCGATACCCACATGGGTTCTGCGGTTCTCTGGGCTTGGCAAATACTCCGTTTCTAAGGTTTAGGCAAAACAGAGAAGTCAGTGGGGTGGGAAGAGCCTGAAGGGAAAGATGCGGAGAAGAGATAAATTACTAATGGAGCAGGAGAAAACCGTCAGTGTCTGATATGGTATTCCTGCAGAACCTCCCAGACCTGGCCAGCCTCCTGAACCTTCCTCCCTCGCCTTTCTTACAAAGACAAGCACCTGGCCCCTACCACGCACAGACACACACTCCCAGTTACTTTTCCTTTCTAATTCAGCTTCTCAGGGAGAAAGGATTGCACTTACACCCAGGAGCAGCCATAGGTACAGAAGGCAACGTGGGAGTTCTGATGGGTTTCTTTTTTACTTCTACGAAGATCTGTGGGGGTGCTCCTCCTGACTCCCTTGCGGGCTCCTTCCCCATTATTTTCAACTGTGTTCTCGCTCATGAGCTGACGTGTTCTCCTAACTTTTACCTAGAGCGAGGAATTACCGTGCCTAGAATCAGTAGCATTAATGAGCCACCAGATTTGAATTTCTCCCTAAAAGTGGGTCTGAAGAAGACCTTCTGTTCAGTGTTTAGTCCCCAAGGTAAAATGATGGGAGCAGCTCTAGATTTTCTTCAGGGAAAATGCGTCATTAAAAAAACGGTTATTCATGAGTCCTGCCGACCCAAGTTTCTTCCAAATTAGATCTCTTAAACCCGAAAACATATTCTTCTCTCCTGATGTTCACATCAGATACCCCAGGCCCCACCCCAGTACCTTGCCCTGTGCACGCACACATGCACACGTGCGTGCAAACCCCCATTCTCAGATTTCATTTGCAAAATCATCTGCCTGGCCTATGGAATACACTTCACAGAAAGCATGATCCCGTCACTCTTTCCCCCACCACGGATGTGGCGAATTATGTTGGAACCCACATTTCCCACTTTTCGTTGTTATCGTCTGACTGCCTCTGTGTACCCCACACAGATATATGCCCTGTCTGTCCCGTAAATGTGTATGTGTCCGTGGGGTAGTGCGGGAGAGTAGCTGCACTCCTTTCTGCCGTCCCTCTTTGGATTCTTTATAGCCTGCCTGCCGGCGGACTAAATTTGAAATTGATAACCAACTCTTTCAAGGAACATTGAGTTAGAGCAGTGTGAGAAGTCCGGACTCCCTCGGGACATCCCACAGGCTGTGGCCTGTGCTGGTGATTAGAACAGAATTTACTTATCCTTCACCATAGGCAGCATTGCCTGCTTAATAAAGGACATTGTCAAAGGCTTTTCCTGTTTCTGAAGTTTGTCTTGGCCCAGCGCCAGGAGCTGAAGCTCAGAAAGGACCGTCCAGTGACCTAGAATGACCCATCTTATCCCAGACGAGGCAGAGGCTTGGACAAATTCTGAACCCTGAGGAGCCAGTAAATAAAAAGAATAGCATTATTCATGATAGCCAAAATATGGAAACAACCTAAGTGTTCATCGAGGGATGAACAGATTAAGAAATGGTGGTCTGTATACATACAATGGAGTATTATTCGGCCACAAGAAAGAAGGCCGTCCTGCCATTGGCACTAATGTGGATGAACATGGAGGACATTATGCTAAGTGAAATAAGCCATGGGGGGGGGGTGGGGAACTGCATGATCTCACGTATATGCGGACTCTCAAAAGTCAAATATGTAGAAGCCGAGAGTAGAAAGGTAGTTACCTGGGCGGGGAAGAGAGGAAATGGGGGAATGTGGGTCAGAGGTACAAAGTTGCAATTATGCAGGATAAATAAGCTTTCGGATCTACCCCACAGGGTGAGGACTACAGTTACTGATGCTCTGCTGACTACTGGAAAGGGGCTAAGAGAGTAGGTCTCAGGGGCTCTCATGACAGATATATGAAGACATGATCTATGGTCATTAGCTTGACGGTAATAATCCTTCCACTATGTATATGTATACCAAATCCTGTCGTGCACCTTAAATATATATAATTTTTTCAATTTAAATTCAAGTTAACATTGAGTGCAGCACTGGTTTCAGAAGCAGAAGCCAGTGATTCATCATCACCCACATGCAACACCCAGGGCTCATCGCAGCAAGTGCCCTCCTTAAGGCACATCACCCTTTTAGCCCACCCCCCATCCACCTTCCCTCTAACACCCTCAGCGTGTTCTCTATTTTAAGAGTCTCTTATGGTTTGCTTCCCTGTTTTATTTTTCCTTCCCTTCCTCTCTGTTCATCTGTTCTGTTTCTTAGACTCCACATATGAGTGAAATCATATGATACTTGTCTTTCTCTGACTGACTTCACTTAGCATGACACGCTCTAGTTCCATCCACATTGTTGCAAATGGCAAGATTTTTTTTTGATCACCAAGTAATATTCCATTGTATAAGGAGGCAAGAGAAACAAAAGAAAAAATGAATTGTTGGGACCTCATCAAAATAAAAAGCTTCTGCACAGTGAAGGAATAATCAACAAAAGTAAAAGGCAGCCGAGGGAGTGGGAGAACGTATTTGCGAACGACATGTCAGATAAAGGGTTAGTTTCTGAAACATAAAGAAATATAAAATAATCCAGTTAAGAAATGGGCAGAAGACACGAATAGACACTTTTCCGAAGTAGACATCCAGATGGCAAACAGACAGATGAAAGATGCTCAGCATCCCTCATCATCAGGGAAATATAAATCAAAACCACAATAGGATACTACCTCACACCTGTCAGAATAGCTAAAATTAACAACTCCGGAAACAAAGGTGTTGGTGAGGAGGTAGAGAAAGGGGCACCCTCTTGCACGGTTGGTGGAAATGCGAACTGATGCAGCCAGTTGGGAAAACGTATGGAGGTTCCTTAAAAAGTTAAAAATAGAACTACCCTAGGACCCAGCAATTGTACTCCTAGGTATTTATCCCAAGGATACAAAAATGCTGATTCGAAGGGGCCCATGTACCCCAGTGTTTATAGCAGCAATGTCCACAATAGCCAAATCGTGGAAAGAGCCCAAATGTCCATTGACTGTTGAATGGCTAAAGAAAATATGTACAATTTTTATTAAACAATTAAAAAGATGGCCTTTGCTAGCTAGTTTCCCTGAGAGAGCGTGAGCGTGTGTGTGTGCTTATCTATCCCGTCTATGCAAGGGCTTTTAGATCCCACGGGATTCTCAGTAAAAGCTGTCGACCGGTCACTGGAGTCCCGTATCACCAACATGGCTGAACCTTGTGATTCTTGCCATCCCAGGGCTTCAGTGACAAGGAGGACGTTTGGACACAGCGGCATTGCGGTGCATACGTGGTACGCATGTCCGGCTTTGATCAAGTCCATTTGGGCTATGGCCATTAGCCAACACCAGTTCTATCTGGACAGAAAGCAGAGTAAGGTAAGTCCTTCCCCGGGGAACTGGGAGGGACTCTGCAATGACCAGACCTTTCACCAAGCTCCAGGCTTGCCTGAGGGCACAAGAGGGCCTGTGTCTCCTAGCTGAGGGATTGGGAATTGGGGGGCTGGGGGCGCCACCGTGTCCCTCGCTCTGAAATGTGCGCAGGTACAGACTTGCCTTTCAGAATCATAGGAGGGAGGAAGGAGATGGGCTCTTCCAAGGGGCACGTTCCATGCAACTTGGTTAAGGGGCCTCCGGCCAACTAGGGTTGTAGCCTCTCAAACCGTTTACTGTAGCCAGGTAGGGCCCTTTTGAGGAATTCAGAGCATGCTTCTGAACCTCAGGAACCTCTCCTGGGAACAAGCCATCAAGACCTTTATGGTATTTAAACAGTGGCATATTGTTTTCTTTTTGAGAGGGGGAAAAAAAAAGCAACCGTTTGCAATTAATAGACACCATCTAACTGTTTAGGATAATTGCTGTGAAAGAGCTTCAGGCTTTTCCAACTGCCAGCTCCATTTTTTTTTTTTCTTTTGTAAGTCAGAACTGGAAACATTAAAAAAAAAAAAAAAAAAAAAAAACCCAGCACCCAACCCTGTTTCCCTAAGGCAGACCTGGAGCCTCAGGCCTTGGTAAACAGTCATCCTCCAAGGGAGATTTGACCCAGCCCCAATGCAGACACACAGGTGCATTTTCTGGCAAGTGGGAGAATGACATCTCCTTGGTTCACACAGGGCTTGTATCAACACTCAGCCCCCTCTTCCTCCAGCCCCCGTCTGCCGTGCTGCCTTGCCTTCACCCCACGAGCCGTTCTCATTCATTAGCTCTCTGTGGAGGGCCCCATCAAGATGGGTCTTGCTCCTTTCCCAGGATCCTGCTAGCTTGGGGTGGAGGGGCTGCAGAGCTATGGAGGGAGCCGGGCGTTGGCCCCTAGGAGGTTTTTTCCCCATAATGTGGGTTCTTGGGTGGCAAGGAAGTAGCCGGACCCTGGGTGTACTGGGCACAAGATTCATCAGATCGGTGCCCTCTTGGACCCTTACAACTTCTTCTTCTGCCTTATTTTCTGTCTGGATGGAGTTGCTCTTTTCCCTGGCCTGGGGAGGGGAGTGGAAGGAGAGACCTGGGTCTGGTGGGAGAAAAGAGAAAGATCGTAGGAAAATAGGAGAAAAGGAAACAATCTCTCAACTCATAACTCAGTTTCAAATCTGAGCCCTTCCTGTGTGGCTGTCACTTTCTTCTTTGTAACACATTTTTCTCCTCTGCTGAATCTTCTTCCTGACCCCTTTTTTGGTCATTTTCTGGGGTGAATAGGCACAGAGTGGAGGGGTTTTTTTGTTGTTGTTAGGCATAATGGGAGCATTCCACAGCTTTCCTGGTGATGATGGACATTGGCACAGGGATTTGAAGCCCGATTAGATCAAAAGAAACAGGGCCAAAGCATTTTGACTCATGCTTTAGATTGAGACAGTGGGTGAGTGTCAGCATTTTGCCCTCGGGTCGCGGGAGTTGGAGGTCCAAACCTTAAAACGTGGATTCTATCCTCTGCATTGTTTGGGAATGGGCGGTAAGGGGTAGAGACCTTGGCAGCCCTCCTGAACCCCACTGCCAATTCCTCTTGTGGGCAGACCCCCCACACACTGACAGCACAATTTTGAAAGGAGAAGAGACAAAATGTATTTCACCCTTAGGTTAGTACGTTAGCTGTTTGAGATCTTCCCTGCCCACCCCCAACCCCCATGCTCGTTCTTTGCATTGAGGGTAACACAAGAGGCCTTTAGCAGGGCCTTCTTCCCCATTCTCGAAGATGGTCTTACTCTGTACTTGGAGAAGCCTTATTGGCCAGGCTCACAGGTCAGCCCTCTGATACAACAAGTAAACTTCAAAAAGTAATTATCAAAGATCATTTATTAACAGGAACTATCTTTTAAAAGGCCAAACCATGTGCTCACAGCCATAGAGAAATTTCAGCCATCCTTCTCGGTGACCCCTGGGGGACGGAGGGAAATACACCTCTGCCCAGGAGCAGGAGAACTTCCCCAGTAGGCTCTGAATGCTCGCAGAGGCTCCAGAGCCCTTCCATTTCTCGTAGGAACCGATCCCTCAACGCACAGTGGTAGGCGAGGGACAAACTCTCCCACGTGGAAGTCCAGGGACTCCGTTTCCAGTTCTGTGGCCCTGGGGAGGTCTTTCATTGCTCCTGCTTTGCTTTCACAATTAGAGAATAAGAAAGGAAATAGGGAAATTATTGATTGGCCCAATGACACAGTGTGTGTGAAATTGCTTTAGGAGATATGTGCTATCTATTATTATCCTCATGAATCCAACATAACTGTTCCCTGGCCAACACTTGTGTAAAGGTTAAGTTCTCTCAAAGTTTCCCAGATTAAGTCAGAGATGATAAAATTCCCCCTTAGGAATTACGTTACGACACCTTGCGCTTCTGGAATGTTGTTCTCTGTACAAGGGTGATGTGATCCCTCTCTGGTGGGCAGAGTGACGGCTGACAGGCCTGGGATGAGCTGCAAAATATTTCTGAGCAACCAGTGCTGGCTGGCATACGGGGCCGTTGCTCCACACCCCGCTGCACCGGGCCATGCCAGCCATTCCTTTGTCTGAAGTGCTTCGGCAAAGCCCGGGCCTCCCAAGTGATGCTTATCAGCCCTGAGACAAGTGCGGTCTCGTGGTCTGAGTCAGCAGGAGTGGGTGGCCGAGCAGTCTCAGGCTCTTCCCCGGCACTCAGGCATTTTCCTCTTTGAGGATCCTTGTGCAAATCCTGTAAGAACAGCTCTCTCTCTCATACACACGCACAACACACTCCCTTCATCACCGAAGACAGAACGGAAAGAGCCCGTATTGGTTGGTTCCCTGTGGCTTTAGAGGCACCAGCTACAACTGGTAACGTATATTTGTTGACCCCAAGGATCAGCAAACTCTGAAGCCCAGAGCCAAGGAATGTCTTATAGACTTGAGAGGAAAATATTTGAAAGCTCAAATTGTTGAGGGTAAACATTAGACACCTCTTCTCTGAACTCAGATGGGGACCTCTCCAGTTGGCCTCCAGTCCAGACATCTTTCCTTCTTGTTTTTTGTTTTTTTGTTTGTTTTGGGTTTTTTTTTCCCTGATCCATCTTCTGTTCTTCGTTCCACCTAGATCAGAAGCAGAGTGACAGCATGGTAGGGGACAGTGCAGCCTTGCTCGTGAGATAACAGTAATAAAACTCGGTAGGGCAAGAATCCTCAAAGTGTAATGTTCAGAATGTTGGAGGCTCTTTTGGGTTGTCCCAAGGACTTAACTTTTCAAGAAAAGAATCTCCCCATCTGTACTCCTTCCCCCTCTTAGCATTGCTCTCTCCACTGGGTCTTTTTGGTCATTGTCATATTTCCATCTGGAGAGAAGCTAGTAATTTCCTAAAGCTTCTAAGAATCTAGTCTCCTTTGGGAAGGATATCTGTTGGTCCCTTTTCCATATTTTGGTTTTTGCCTCTCAGACTGATATGTGGCAGGAATAGAGTGGGGGGGGGTCTTCTGTGTGACTAATGAGATTAATGAGATCCCCCAAATACCAGGTTGAGCCATCAGTCTCACCTCGTTTAGCAAATTACTTCCAGTCCTTGATTTGGATCCTGTTCCTACTTCAATTCCAGTGGCCTTTACATATTTTATCTAATTTGTCCTTATCACAACTCTGGCCATGTGGGTTTTAAGAGCTCCATTTTACAGACTGGGATCTGAGTATCAGACAGGTTGAAGGTCATGGCCAAACAGTGGTGAACTGGCCAGAGCCAAGATTCCAGTCCAGATCTTTCTGACTTCAAAGCCTGGACGCCTCCCCACCATGCTGAGTTGTTCTGTGTCTCCATGAGTCATTAAGTAGCTGCAAGCGACAGCTCCTTTTATTCGAGCGTGGGCGTTGGTAAAGAGGAGTGCCGCAGAGAGTAATGGGTGTGCTCCCTCTGCTTGCTCAGAGCGAAAGCTCTACCAGATGGGTGCTGTGGACATGCGCTGTTGATGCGAAATGAAAGGCACTTCCTGCTTCTGCCCCCACCACCCCTCCAGCCAGAGCACTGCGGGGGACCTGGTGGCCAGGGTTATGTCCTGAGCAAGGAGGCCCTGACCTGAGGAAGGTGACCTGGATCTGAGTGCAGGGACCTTCAGAGTTAGAAAGGAGACATCGGTCAAGGAAGGACCAATAGGATGATGTTCATACCCAGAGAACAAAACAAGCAAAAACATTCCATGTTACCTCAGTTCCTCAGACTCTCTTATAACGAGAGGAAAGTGCTCAGCTGTCGGAAGACATGGTCCTTCGTCAGTGTCTGCATCAGTGTTGGGGCCAGAGGAAGGGCAAGGCCGCATGGGTTCAGAGAGCCTCTGCTGGGCAGTGTAGGGCACCTGGACAGAGAATGGCCGTAAGGAAGAATGGGCAGCATCCACCCATCCTGCCGTGGTCCCCGCATCAGCCTTCTGCCAGCTTCTCCTGTGTGGGGGACAGACTTGGTCTCACGCAGAGGGGTGTGGGGGGCGGATGACTGGGTGAACCCACATGAAGTGACTGAAAACCTCGGTTTTGAATGCCACCTGGTTCCATCAGGGTACAGGCTATAGCCAATGGCCGTGGAAAGAAACCTCAGCAAATGTATGGGTTCTACAAGCATTTACAGTGGTTTTCATTCAGTTCATGCGATGGGTAAAGCCTATTGCCTTAAGCACGATCACAAAAATTGATTTCCTGAAGAAGGCGGGTGGGGGGGCTGCTGGGAAAGCAAACATCAAACACACACGTAGGAAATGCAAACCCATTTTCATCTACCGAGGGCAGTAACTAAAAAAGGTAGTTTATGAAAAACAAATACTTTTAGGAATAGGATTGTGATAACAGAGTACTTTTCTAATTAATCCAGCCTGATGTTACTACTAGCCAAGGCAGGCCAATTAATATGCAGGATAAATGGAGTGGAGCATTGCCTATAATCTGCAGACTTTAGAGTACTCAGGTATCAAAATAGAAGCAGAGCACAGTGTCGGGAGCTTACGGTGGAGCCTGAGCGTCCAAGCAAGCAGTTGTTCCAGGGGCTTCTGCACATGCAGACATGCTCCTTGTACGTCTAGAGTATGGTCACTCGCCAAACCTCTAAACGTTCCATGGCCACGTGGCTAACACCGTAAGGGGTTTAAATCCCCTCAGAATCTATTGGAGCTTCATAAATCTGTTTCACATACCTCTTCTGTCGATCACAAAGCTGAAAATTATTTTTTCTTCCTTCCTTAAACATAAAATATAATCACCGCTATTTATTAAAGGCTGTGTTCCAGGGAGCGGCATGGGGGAGCCCTTCACGTGCCCTACTTCCTTTGACCCTAACACAACCTTCAGTGGCAGGTAGTGTTTTTTCCCATTTTATAGCTGGGAACAATGAGGCTCAGTGAGATCAGGGGACTTTCCCCAAACCAGGACTCCGACGAGGTCTGTCTGATGCCATAGCCGCTGCTCTGGGCACAGCACGGTAGAGCCCTTAGAGTAGCTCGGAACACGCATCATTCCTGTCCGTTCTAGAGCCAGACCTCCTGCAGGGAGTTTCGGTGATTAGGATTGGGGGCCAGAGAACGCAAACCTAAAAATGCTGCAAGCCAGGAAATCAGTCCATTTGCTAAATCTCAGGACCGTAAGCCCGCGAGTGATAACCGTTCTCTCTCCAAGGCCAATGCCTCTTTATAAGCTGGCTGTCTTTTCCATTCTAGTCTAAAATCCATGCCGCACGAAGCCTGAGTGAGATCGCTATTGACCTAACTGAGACCGGCACGCTGAAGACCTCCAAGCTGGCCAACATGGGGAGCAAAGGGAAGATCATCAGTGGCAGCAGCGGGAGCCTCCTGTCATCAGGTGAGCAGACTTTTGTTGGAGAGCCACCGTGCGGGGAGCGTGGAAGAGGCTGTCGCTGCAACCTGTGGCTCCAGGGAAGGGCGGAGAGGGGCAGCCACTGAGGACGCAGCTTGGCAGGCTCGCCGGGAGCTGGCTCTGGTTGCGAGATGAAGGTTTTGAGCCAAATAGGAATCTGAGAAAAAACGCCCAAAGTGCAGGGTGGGGAGGTGGGGGGGGGGATAAGAAGCTGCAGAACCATGCCCTGTGGGAAGGACTGTTGGCCCCATGCATCTCTTCAGGCACCCTCCAGAGCCTTCTGAATGCTGATGGCCCACTGTCAGGAATGTCAAGTCCAAGGACGAGGTGGGGTCGGTTCACTTGGGTATCCTTAAGGGAGAATTATGCTAAGGAGGGGCTGAAGGCGGGCTCGTGGGGCCGAGCAACACTGCATCCTATTCTCAGGGGAACTCTTCGGGACTTCAGAAGGTACAGAAACCCTTGGCCTTTGACAAGCAGTCTTGTCACGGAATGCGGTGTAGCAGTGAGGTGCCTTTGGCAACTGAGAGTCCAAGGCTCTGATTCCGAGCTTGTTTCTGAGAGCCCTGGGCAAGTCATTTTGTCATTGGGTGTGGGAGGGGCGGACAAGCTCTGAGGATTCGGAGGGGGCTGATGTCCAGAATAGGGATGCCATTCGCTTTAGTGACAGGAAGAGGGGGAGATTTGAGGACCGCAGAAAGAGGGAGGGAGGCGGTCATTGTTTGGAAATGTTAGAAAGTATAACTAATGCAGGACACTCCCAAGGCCACACCGTCAAAGGCTGGTTGTTCCTGGGACAGTGTACCCTTGCCTCTGAGCCATGAAAGGGAAGCAAGAAGTCTTTGTTTGCCCTACCTCATCTTCCGGAGTGCTTGCTCTTTCTTCGCCATTTTTTTTTATTTTTATTTTTTATTTTTAAGATTCCTTCCTGCCCTAGCATTCTAGGAGCTGTCTCTGAATATTACACCTGTTGAAGCATCCCTCCATCTTTGATGGCCCCGCCCCGTGTGGTCTCTGCTGGTCCAGCCCATGCGGACTACCGAGGGCCCACCCTTCACACGTAGCCTTTCCTTCTCTGCCCTCTTGCTTCCACCCCAGGTGACCAGGAGCCAGAGCACCTTCATTCACAGAGGCATCCTGCCTGCCCAGATCTTGCCTCTTGCCCCTATTGGCTTGGCCTAGATTCTTCTACCCCTCACTGAACTTCCTCTTTGTTGCACCTTCCATATTGTGTTTCTCTCCTAGTTTTTCACTTTTCTTTCCCCTGGGTCTTCCACGGTTGTAAAAGGATGGAAGTGAAAATATCACCAGAGAGAAACAAGTAAGCAAGCATTAGCAGTGGAAAGTGATGTCTTCATAAGAATAAAATCCCATTGGTCACCGGGGTCTTTCCTAGAACCACGTCGAGTGACTGCACACAGCAGCAGTCGGAGGAGAGCGAGAAGGGGAAGAGCCCGCAGAGGAGGAGAGGCTAAAGTGGTCTAGGATGCTTCTAGGCTGGCCGAGTACAGTCAGAGCCAGGAGAAAATGTAGGCCCAGAGGACGAGGGGGAGAATGTTCCCCTCCTGGACCAAGAGGCCCGTTTTACTGGGGGGGGGGTGCTAATGGAGCTTCAGCTCAGGGGCCCGCACTGGGCAGGCCGTTCAGAGGCCCTGGGAGGGCCGGTGTGTTTTTGTGCACATTACACATTTTGCGTTCTTTTCTTTTGTACCTTGAAGTGCAGTTGCCATACAATGTTAACGTTAGTTTCAGGCGTACAACGTAGTGATTCATCATCTGTGGTATGCTGTGCTCACCTCAAGGGGAGCTCCCATCAGCAGAGGACACTGGTACCATACCATTGACTGTATTCCCTGTGCTGTACCTTTCATCCGTGTGACTTACTCATTCCATCACTGGCAGCCTGGACCTCCCCCTCCCCTTCACCCGTTTTGCCCCTCTCTCCATCCCCCTCCCCTCTGGCAACCACCAGCATTCTGTATTTTTGGATCTGTTTCTGCTTTTTGTTTGTTTCTTTGTTTGGTTTTTAGAGGCCACATATAAGTGAAATCATATGGCGTTAGTCTTTCTGACTGACTTCATTTAGCATCGAACCCCCTCAGGCCGTCCGTGTTGTCATAAATGGCGAGATCTCGTTCTTTTCTGTGGCTGTGGTCTGTGGTGCATAGACGTCACATCGTCTTTATCCATTCCTCCATCAGTGGACACTTACGTTGCTTCCGTATCGTGGCTAATAATAATCAATTGTATTATTTTCCTTAACTGAACCACCAATATAAGCTTCATGGCCCGCAAAACCTGGATCGCCCTCGGCCAGATCACCATGGGGTTTACCATAAACCCCTCCCCGCCTCACGTTCTTCAAAGCGTTTTCATTAGCGCAGTGAGCCAAATGATCGTTGTTTCTGACGCCTTGAGGTTTACTGTGAAAGCTGTAGAGAATGTTGTTGTATTGAAGAGAATGTCATACAAAGCCCAAGACCCCTGCCTCAAATTACAGCCACTGTCCATCCCCTGCTGAGTGGCGAGGGCAGACCCAGCACCAGCCTCTTTGTGCTCTAGACACTTCTAACCCTTGTTAAAACCCAGAGTCTGAGATACGAGTCTGGATTTACCTGCCCACGGTTGTCCTCCTCCAGCCACACATGAGCCCAGCTCATCCTTCGGGCTCAGTGAGGTGTGCATCCCTGCTGGGGTTTCCTATCCATTTGGGAATCTGGGTACTTTCTGAATTTGGCCTGGTTCTATCCCAGGGGAGGATGGAGTCTTGCAGCCAAGGGCTTCTCAAACTTCTAGGCGCATCAGAATCACTTGGAGGGCAGTTCAAACACAGAGAGTTGAGCTCCAGCCCCCGGGTGTCTGACTCTGCAGGTCTGGGGTGAGCCTGAGAGTTGGCATTTGTAACAGGTCCCTAAGAGATGCTGATGCAGCTGGTCTGGGGGCCACATCTTGAGCCCCTCTTCCTGCTGAGGAAGAGATAAAAGCCTGACGTGACAAGGTTGCTCAGGTGTCCCCACTTCCAAACCTGTGTCTTGGGCCATCTCCTCTGGCCACTCCTATCTGTCAGCGTCTGGGGACACCACACCAGTAACCTGACAGAGCCATGGACCCGGTTATGCACAGGAACCCCAAACCTCCTGACCTAGAACGGACATCACTCAGTCATCAGCAAGTGAGATCCAGGCATCTTCAAGATTAGAAAGCAGTTCACCTGTGTGGCTGCCACCAGCCTGATCGAACAGAATACTAGAATAACATCAAGTAAAGCATCCTTATACCAAGATATTAACGTGGTTTTCAAATCAGTGATAATTTTGCTTCGGGGGCCCCAGGCTGAGCTGTTTGGGAGTCGCTGGGGGCAGCTAAAGACCTTGCCGTCCCCGCTTTCGGAGAGGCAGCATTCGTGCGCCCTGACCCCTGGGCTCTTTCCTTGCCCACCCTCTGCTGCACCGCTGTGCAAGAGGAAAGCCCCAAGAGATGAGAAGCCCAGAAAGTATGAGCTGTGCCCCATGACCAGACCAGGCAGCACCTCAAACCCTGCCAGTCCTGCCAGCCAGAGCCTGAGGCCACGCTAAGTCTGAGGGTCCATGGGGAGGCCTCCATCCCGTGACTTAGGAAGACCATGCAGGGAGAGATCCCAAACAGGAAAGAATAGAGGCCATCAGTTAACAAAGGGAATTTCGAGTGTCCCCAGATCCAGTCATCACTCCCTCTGGGGCTGCTGATCCCTGGCCGTCTGTCTTCTGCCCTCACCTGAGGCACACCCTCTGTACCCCACCTGGAAGGGAGGGTTTCCCGTCCCCCATGGTGAGGACATCTAGCTGGCTTAAATAGCTCCACAGCTGGCTGGTGTCCCACGTGGTTCTTTTTGTCCTTTGGTGTCCTCTTGTCTGTTTCCTGAGAATTCCTTAGTGATGCCCTCCCACAGATGGATGAGGCATTGCTCTTCCAGAAAAGCCCTGCTTTTAAACACTCATTTTATTACACTTGCCAGACCCCATGCTCTACTTTTCATTTAGAAAATACGGTGCGTCTAATTCCGTATCCTGTTTGGTCAGTTAGTCTCCTCCTTCCCCTACTGCCTTATGCTAAAAGAAAGAAAAGGAAAGAGGGAAGGGATGGAAGGGAGGGAGGGAGAGAAAGAAGGAAAGAAAGGAAAGAAAAAAAAAAGGTGTCTAATATATATTCCTTAAAATCATTTTGAGAAATGAATTTTCATTTTAAAATCCTTTTTACAGGGGTGCCTGAGTGGCTCAGTCGGTTGAGCATCTGACTCTTAGACTCAGCTTAGGTTCCGATCTCAGGGTCATGAGTTCAAGCCCTGTGTTGGGCTCTGCTTTGGGCATGGAGCCTACTTAAAAAAAGAAAAAAGAAAATCCTTTTACCTACTTCTAGCCCAGTGCCTGACTTCCAGTAGTTACTCCAAACATGATTTAAAAATGGTTTTTAACATTACATTTCCATGGCTTATTTATAACTGGAAATAGTACCTTTTGAACCCCTTCACCTATCTCCCTTCCCCCCATCTCTGGCAGCCACCAATCTGTTCTATCTGTGAGCTTCCGGTTTTGGGGTTTGTGTTTTTTAAGTTCCACATATAAGTAAGATCATACGTATGGTATTTGTTTCTCTCCGTCTGACTTAACACAACGCCCTCAAGGTCCATCTGTGTTGTCCCAAACCGAAGATTTCATTCTTTTTTAGAGCTATTACTGCATCGTATGGCTGTGCCACGTCTTTTCATCCATCCGTTGGTGGGGTGTCTCCATACCTTGGCTGCTGTAAATAATGCAGTGAATGGAGGGCACGTGTATCGTTTTGTTTTTTTTTTTTTGTTTTTTTGTTTTTTTGTTTTTTTTAAATGATTTTTTATTATGTTAGTCACCATACAGTACATCCCCGGTTTCCGATGTAAGGCTCGATGATTCATTAGTTGTGTATAACACCCAGTGCACCATGCAATACGTGCCCTCCTTACTACCCATCACCGGTCTATCCCATTCCCCCACCCCCCTCCCCTCTGAAGTCCTCAGTTTGTTTCTCATAGTCCATAGTCTCTCATGTTTCATTCCCCCTTCTGATTACCCCCCCTTTCTTTATCCCTTTCTTCCCCTACCGATCATCCTAGTTCTTATGTTCCATAGATGAGAGAAATCATATGATAGTTGTCTTTCTCTGCTTGACTTATTTCACTTAGCATTATCTCCTCCAGTGCTGTCCATGTTGTAGCAAATGTTGAGAACTCGTTCTTTCTGATAGCTGAGTAATATTCCATTGTATATATGGACCACAACTTCTTAATCCAGTCATCTGTTGAAGGGCATCTCGGCTCCTTCCACGATTTAGCTATTGTGGACATTGCTGCTATGAACATTGGGGTGCATATGGCCCTTCTCTTCACTACGTCTGTATCTTTGGGGTAAATACCCAGTAGTGCAATGGCTGGATCATAGGGTAGCTCAATTTTTAACTTTTTAAGGGACCTCCACACTGTTTTCCAGAGTGGCTGTACCAACTTGCATTCCCACCAACAATGTAGGAGGGATCCCCTTTCTCCACATCCTCTCCAACAATTGTTGTTTCTTGCCTTGTCTATTTTTGTCATTCTAACTGGCGTAAGGTGGTATCTCAGTGTGGTTTTGATTTGAATTTCCTTGATGGCTAATGATTTTGAACATTTTTTCATGTGTCTGTTAGCCATTTGTATGTCTTCATTGGAAAAGTGTCTGTTCATATCTTCTGCCCATTTTTTGATTTGTTTATTTGTTTCTCGTGTATTGAGTTTGAGAAGTTCTTTGTAGATCTTGGATACCAGTCCTTTATCTGTAGTGTCATTTGCAAATATCTTCTCCCATTCCGTGGGCTGCCTCTTAGTTTTTCTGACTGTTTCCTTGGCTGTGCAGAAACTTTTAATCTTGATGAAGTCCCACAAGTTCATTTTATCTTTTGTTTCTCTTGCCTTTGGGGATGTGTCATGAAAAAGGTTGCTTTGGCCGATGTCGTAGAGGTTGTTGCCTATGTTCTCCTCTAGAATTTTGATGGATTCCTGTCTCACATCGAGGTCTTTCATCCATTTGGAGTTTATTTTTGTGTATGGTGTGAGATAGTGGTCAAGTTTCATTCTCTTGCATGTAGCTGTCCAATTTTCCCAGCACCATTTATTGAAGAGACTGTCTTTTTCCCACTGGATGTTTTTTCCTGCTTTATCAAATATTAGTTGCCCAAAGAGCCGAGGGTCCATTTCTGGGCTCTCTATTCTGTTCCATTGGTCTATGTGTCTGTTTTTGTGCCAGTACCATGCTGTCTTTGTGATCACAGCTTTGTAGTACAGCTCGAAATCCGGCATTGTGATGCCCCCAGCTTTGTTTTTCCTTTTCAACAGTTCCTTGGAGATTCGGGGCCTTTTCTGTTTCCATACAAATTTAAGGACTGTTTGTTCCAGTTCTTTGAAAAATGTCCTTGGTATTTTGATCGGGATAGCATTGAAAGTGTAGATTGCTCTGGGTAGCATGGACATTTTAACTATGTTAATTCTTCCGATCCATGAGCATGGAATATCTTTCCATCTTTTTATGTCTTCCTCAATGTCTTTTAAGAGTGATTTATAGTTTCTAGAATATAGGTCCTTTACGTCTCTGGTTAAGTTAATTCCAAGGTAACGTATGGTTTTTGGTGCTATTGTAAATGGGATGGATTCCCTAATTTCTCTTTCTCCGGTCTCGTTATTCGTGTATAGAAATGCAACTGATTTCTGAGCATTTATTTTGTATCCTGCCACGTTACTGAATTGCTCTATAACTTCTAATAGTTTGGGAGTGGCTTCTTTTGGGTTTTCCATATAGAGTATCATGTCATCTGCAAAGAGAGACATTTTGACTTCTTCTTTGCCAATTTGAATACCTTTGATCCCTTTTTGTCGTCTGATTGCTGTTGCAAGGACTTCTAGTACTATGTTGAATAATAGTGGCGAGAGTGGGCATCCTTGTCGAGTTCCTGATCTTAAGGGAAAGGCTTCCAGCTTTTCCCCATTGAGAATAATATTTGCAGTAGGCTTTTCATAGATGGCTTTTATGAGATTGAGAAATGTACCTTCTATTCCTACACTCTGAAGGGTTTTAATCAGGAAAGAATGCTGTATTTTGTCAAATGCTTTTTCGGCATCGATTGAGAAGATCATATGGTTCCTGAGTCTTTTCTTGTTGATATGATGTATCACGCTGATTGATTTGCGAATATTGAACCACGCTTGCATCCCAGGTATGAATCCCACTTGATCGTGATGGATAATCCTTTTAATGTACTGTTGGATTCTATTAGCAAGGATCTTGTTGAGGATTTTGGCGTCCATATTCATTAGGGAAATCGGTCTGTAATTCTCCTTTTTGATGGGGTCTTTGCCTGGTTTGGGGATCAAGGTAATATTGGCCTCATAGAATGAGTTTGGTAGCTTTCCTTCTGTTTCTATTTTTTGAAATAGCTTTAGGAGAATAGGTATTATTTCTTCTTTGAATGTTTGGTAGAATTCCCCAGGAAAACCGTCCGGGCCTGGAGTTTTGTTATTTGGAAGGTTGTTTATCACTGACTCAATTTCTTCATAATTAATTGGCCTGTTTAAGGAATCAATTTCTTCCGGTTTCAATCTTGGTAGTTTATAGGTTTCCAGGAAGGATTCCATCTCTTCCAGATTGCTTAGTTTATTGGCATATAGCTGTTGATAAAAATTTCTAATAATCCTTCCAATTTCAATGGTGCTCGTCGTGACCTCTCCTTTTTCATTCATAATTTTAATAATCTGGGTCCTTTCTCTTTTCTTTTGGATAAGTCTTGCCAGTGGTCTGTCAATTTTATTGATTCTCTCAAAGAACCAGCTTCTAGTCCTGTTGATCTGCTCTACTGTACTTCTGGTTTCTGCTTGATTGATTTCAGCTCTAATTTTGGTCAACTGCTTCCTCACGTGTATCGTTTTGAATCTGCGTTTTCATTCTCTCCGGATGAATACCCAGCAGTGGAATGCTAGGTCATCTAGTCGTTTTGTTATTAATTGTTTGAGGACCCTCCATACTGTCTTCCAGAGCGGCTGCACCGGTGTGCATTCCCGCCGACAGTGCACGAGGTTGCTTTTTCTCCACATCTTTGCCAACACCTGTTGTTTCTTCTTTGATTCTAGCCATCCGGACAGGTGTGAGGTGGTATCTTATTGTGGTATTGATTTGCATTTCCCTGATGACGAGTGACGTTGAACATCTTTTCGTGTCTGTTGGCCATTTACATGCCTTGGAAAAACATCTAATAAGATCCTCTGCCCGTTTTTTAATTGGATTGTTTGGGTTTTTGCTATTGAGTTGTATGAGCTCTTTATGTATATTGGACGTTAACTCCTTCATCAGTTACGTGATTTGCAAACATCTTCCCCCATTCAGTCGGTTGCCTTTTTGTTCAGTTGATGGTTCCCTTTACTGTAGCAGCAGCTTTTAGTTTGAGGTACTTCCGCTTGCCCATTTTCGCTTTGGGTGCCTTTGATTTTGGTGTCAAATCCAAAAAATCACTGCCAAAACCAGTGTCAGTGTTACAGGTGAGTGAAATCAGACTTGGAAGACCAGTAGCAAGAATCCCGCACGTGCTGCATTTTAAGGACCTTCTGTGTTCCTGGAGCCTATGGCATCCTGGGCCTTGCCTAGAACTCACATGCCTGTCACCCACACTCGGATTGTCCTTTATCGGTCACTGCGTATGCTGGCATCAGACCTTGAAAGGTTAATCTTGTCGGATCAGGCTCCTGTTGCAAATGGTGTATATCCTTGCAGTCTGCCCTCCACTTTTTCACCCTGGTCTATACCCGGATTGTGGTGTGGCTGAGCCGTGTGACGACAATGTAATATCGCTATGGTGTGAACACTTTTCCTAGCTCCCAAACCTCGCCTGGTACTATGCACGACATTTTATAAAGTTAGAGTTCCTCTCTTCAGAGTGCTTCATACTGTTTATTGATATTAACAGAGATAAAATATTTCCAAGCTCTTAGTAACTCTGAAGGTGATTTTCCTGTTTAAAGGCACGTAAATACCTTTTAAAATTACTGATGTCCAGTACTTGGCATCTGAGGTATGAGTTGCTAGAGAAACAAAGGGTCATTGCTATGTATGAAAGAAGTCGGGAGACTACACTTACTAACGCCCTGAGCCCAGAAGGCTAGCCATTTCAAAAAGAAAGTGTCCACATAATTGAAACGATTTATTGAGGCTTAGGGGTAGGCCCCCTAAATTTTTCGATGGTGATGCATAGGGCTCTGGCGTGTCAGACCTGTAGGCCCCTGTCCTAGTAGACACCCTTAGGGGCAGTGAGCCTTCTGAGCCCAAGACACAAGACCTGTGTCGAACTAAAAGGAATCCACCTGATCCAGCACTGAATGGGATCAGACCACAGGAACGTTATGGAACCTGCATCCCGAATCCTTGTGTGCAGGGGTCTGGTGGCCAGGCTTGAAAGGAGATCCCCAGGACATGTCAGCCGAGAGATGGTGTGGTCTTCCCAGAGTCCCCTAGAAGAAGGGACGTCAAGGCAGCGCAGGTGCCAAGGCAGGCCGACAGAGCCGCACGCCCTGCCCTCCACAAGCCTGACGCTGTGTGGGCCTTCTCACAAGCTCTGCCCGCTGGGCGCTGCTCGAACCCGCTGACTGCTGCAGGGCTGGGAAGCAGGGCCCTCTTCCACTCTGCCCTGGGGGAGGCTGCACATTTGCCCCCAACTTTGTCCATGCCTCTCTCCGTGGCTCTTGCTCATCTGAGCTTCAGGTAACAAATCTGTGGAGGTTCAGACAGAGGCAGAGAGGACGGCTGTGAGTTCAAACCATTCAGTGATGATGTTCTGTGAGTTAGATAAAAAGCATCCGAAATCTTTTTTTGTGGGACTTCAAACAGTTTGCGCCTCTCTTCCCTTCCCCTGTTTCTTGAACTCTCGAAGATGGGAGAGGAGAAAAAAATGTCACAAAACAAAAAGCAAAACCGCACCGGCGCTCGTCCTGGGAGCTGGCCACACACGGCCTTTCCGTAGCTCGTGTGAAAGAAGGAGGCGGTGTGGGGCTGTCCCGGGTATTGTGTGGAGGCTTCTCCGTGGAGCAGAGCTGATGCCAGTGGGGGTGCGGGGGGCTGAGCGAGACATGGCTTTGCTCTCAGCCTATTTAAAGAAAATGGTGGAAACTGAGTTAGGAAACAACCAAGTGTTCTGAGTCCCCTGTGGCTTGTTGCAGGAGCCTCCCAGACCAAAAAAAAAAAAAAAAAAGGTACTGTGTGTCCTCTCTTCAAGAGATGAAACCATCGGACTGCTGGGGGCTTCTTGACTGGAGACACAGGGCCTCAGCCACCCATTTGCTACAGAACAAAGGGCCGTGTTGTGTCTATAAATAGGAGTGAGGCTGTGTGATTAATGAGATGGCGATTGAGTCATCATCGTGATCAGCAGGATTGCGAAGAATGTGGCGAGGGATCTTTGGTTTAAAACACACACACACACACACACACACACACACACACACACACACACACACTGCGGTGCGTGATCGTGCCCCAGCTCTGACACTTTCCGTTCTGGGGAAAACATGTGTTGGTCCTGGGCCCTCGTACCGCCCGGGATCTGTCCGCATTCATTACTCACCCTTCCACACATTCCTCTTCTCTGAGGGCTGGCACTTCCTTCCATTGTTAGGAAGTTTATTAATAACTAATATAACAATGAGGATGCCAGGATCTGACCCCTCTCCCTACAGAAAGGTGATCTGATCGGCATCAGTCAGCCTTATGGTCACGGCTCTATTCAGCTCAGAACACACTGCTTCATGCTGGTAGAAATCACATTGTCTTTTGGTTTGTTTGGGTTTTTTGTCTTCTTTTTTTTTTTTTTTAAAGATTTTATTTATTTATTCGACAGAGAATAGAGACAGCCAGCAAGAGAGGGAACACAAGCAGGGGGAATGGGAGAGGAAGAAGCAGGCTCATAGCGGAGGAGCCTGATGTGGGGCTCGATCCCATAACGCCGGGATCACGCCCTGAGCCGAAGGCAGACGCTTAACCGCTGTGCCACCCAGGCACCGCGGGTTTTTTGTCTTCTTTCTTTCTTGCCCTCACTCTCTCCTCTCCCTGTGTCTGTCTCAGCCTCTTAAAGGTCTCTGTTACCATCTCCCTGCCACCTCCCCCTTTGGGTCTAGGGGTGAGCAGGATTCCAGGGGCTTCAATTTTGGTCATAACCTGAGTGCAGGTGGGCACAGCCCTGCAGCCTTGGCCCGAGGACTGCGGCTCAGCCAGGCCATGTTCCTGCTGGACTTCGTGACCAGGGAGGGCTGAGATATCTCCTTCTGTGGAATGGATATTTCTGGGCTTGCTAGAGTAGGATGGGCCAGTGATGAGACTGAGAAGAAGGGAGAACAGTTGTCCCTTTCTGATCTCATATGGGGGGAGCCTAATTAAGTCATTTATAGTGATATTTCTGCCCTTGGGTGTTGGTGCTGAAGCTGTAGCTCTGCCTGGTAAAGAAAACCAGAACAGAGTAACCATGGACGACCTAAGTGAACTCCTCTCCAATGGTGAGATTTTAAGCATTGAAAAACAAGTGTCATTATGACCTCTCCTAGGCACTGCTCCGTTCCCATTCAGGCCAGCCCTCTTGATATTGCAAGGGAATTAACAGAGTCTGGGAGCTGGAAAGATAAGCCCCCTCATTCCACAGTGTAGGAAAGGGAAGTCATATGATCATAAACAGTAGTTTCAGCTCGAGATCCTACTTAGTATTTTTATTAGACGCTGCTGCTAATTTTTGTAAGCAACTATTCAGTCCCCTCCCCCCCCCCCAATTATATTTGTCCTCTTCACCCATTGGCCAAAGTGCCACGGAGCAATGAGACAGCCATGCGGCAAAGCTGCTCCAGAGACGCTAGTCACCATCACAGCCGCTGCTTTTCCACAGAGCTTTGTCACTTCACTACTCTTTGAAGTGAACTATTTTATTTTTGTAATTTCTGAGCCTGACGAGGAGTTGTCCAAGCATGCATTTTTCATCCTAAAAATCACATTTAATTCTCAGAGACGGTCTCCAGAGATCACACATTTATCTCGAAATCTGCAATGTGACATTATTTCACAGGGTCTCTTAGGACATCTTTCATGTACGGAACTCATCGTTGAGGATTTGTAAGGGAAATAAATATCTCTTCATCTTAAGGAAGAGTTCAGACCTTTCCCTCCTATTTATTCCTGAGGTGTCTGCCAAAACTTTTCCTTGCAGCTTTTACAGATCTGCTTTTCTTTTTTTCCCCTGAAGGCTGAAACAGATAGATTGTCATTTCCTTCCCATCCTTTCAGAACAACAGATTTCTTTCTTCTTTGGGGTACTGTTTGTTTCAAATTTCCCCTCTTTTCAAAGAGGAAAGCACCCCTTCTGTCTTCTGAGATCAGCGGGCTAGTCATCAGTATTCCATCTCTGTAAAAACAGATGAGCCACAGTTCCTGACAACATGCTCTTCATAGGATGCGTGTTCATATCCGGTGCTGAGTGGCCGAGGGTCTTTGGAAAGATTGGAGCAAATTCTCCATCACAGCCGAGTGAGGATATCCTTCCATGTGTTTGCCGGCTGGAGGGGAGCCGGTGTCCCCCTCACCCCCCCACCCACATCCTGCCCCCGGCAACCGGCTGCCCACGGGCTGAAGTCTGGAGTTCCCCAGCTGGGAAATAAGAAAGTGATGGAGGCTTTTTCTCCAGAGGTAGCCAAGCGGGTTTTCACCACGTCTCTGCCGGTAACCTCTACAGCATCGGTACCATAGGATCAGTAGTTCTCTCAGGAGATGCCCAGATACGCACTGAGAGCAACTTTCTGACCATTGAGCACATCAGTCAAAAACTCTCTGGCTGTGGCTGGATGGATAGGAATGGTCTTCTTTGAGGTCTTTTTTTCCTCTTCCCCCACCTAAGTTAATCGCTAAATCAGTTGCTAAATTATTTGTGACCTATTCCTAGAAAATCCTTTGGATTCAGATTGAAACATAATAATAAAATCGCCAAAACCAAAAGATGTTATTTCCAACCTGGTGTCATGCAAACAGATGGTTACTGAGCAATAAGCAGGAAGGTTTCCTAGAGCACTAATCTGATGCACTGGTTCCTGGCAGTGCAACACGGGGCCACCTCAGCTGCTCAGACTGGAGGGGGTCATCAGCTCTCCAGGTGAATTACCTAGCTGGCCCCCCGGTGAGGGTTCCCTCCAGCATGCCATTCCCTCTCTCATTCAGGTGGCATTACTCATCTCCCGCCTCTTCCTGGCAGGCAGCTTTGTGCGTCCCCCTCCACCCCACCTTGCTCACAGAGACTCAGGCTCCATTGGCTCATCTGAAGTACCCCTCAACTCGTTCTCCTCCTTCCTTCGGCCTGCATTGTAATCCATGCAGGATGTGGAAAGAGTCTGGGTGTGAAAGGCAGATCTGATTTGCACGCTGCATGGTTTTTTACTGTGGCAACCAGCAGCGACCAAGACAAAGTTCCAGCTCCCATGCCCTTTCCCTTCTGGGTATAAAACAGACCAAACAGAGCTGCCCAACTGGAAACCCAGCTCTGCCTCCCTGTGTCCCAGTAACCTCTTCCGTGAAAACGGGGCTAATGTTTTCGTGAAGATTACGTGAACTGTGACATAGGCCGCTCCTGTCGGGAGTCTGGGAAAACCCACATCCTCTCCGTTTCCTCCCAAACGTCCTGAGGGCACAGGGTGCCTTCCACCAGCCTGCCACGCGTCTTGCCTGCCCACTGCTGAGTCTTCCTCTTTTACATTATGGGGCTCCTGGAATTGGGGTGCCAACTCCCTCTAAAGGCCAGGCACACTGTTTAATGCAAAAATTACTGATGCCCATGTAACATTTACCAGGCTCTGACTCTGTTCGGGCATCTCTGAGGCATCCCCCAACTTCTGAAGAAGTCCTGTGCTCGTTCTTGTACCGTAGGGGGAGGAATCAGAGGCTGAGAGAGGTGGTGCCCTGTTGCCAAGTCCCCGCAGCGAGCGCGTCGCAGAGCTGGGACACAAGCCCAGACCTGCTGACTCTAAACCACTCACTGGCTTGTAGACTGCCTCAGGAGGCTCTGGGCCTGTGTGTTTTCCAAAGGATATTTACTTCACTCCTTCTGTAAATGTGGTGCTGCCTTAAAACTTTGAACAACAGTTATATCTTTAAAAAATGCTCGCATCACCTCTGTTTTCTCTTTGGCTCCTGCACGAATCCATCACGTGTGGACAGCCCTTTCCAGGTAGCGCTTGGCTACTGTTTTGCCGAACTATAAATTTTGCAATCTTGCTCTTCTGGCTGCATCGGACAGGTTTTATTCGTCTTCCTGCTTCATTAATCCCAAAGACAGCTCAGATTAACCTCTTTTTTAGCATCCAAATTTACACCCATGTGCTTTGGTCTGTTGATGAGATGGAGGGGTGAATCCTTTTTAGCCCTGGTTGATAACTAGACATTCCCTTCCAGTTCAAGGCAAACTCTCCCAGTAACTGGGGGTAGGACCAGAGTTGGCAGGGTGTTTGTCTTTTCTGGAAGTGAGAATGGTGAAGAAGAGGGAAGTCGGGGGCGCCTGGGTGGCACAGCGGTTAAGCATCTGCCTTCGGCTCAAGGCGTGATCCTGGCGTTATGGGATCGAGCCCCACATCAGGCTCCTCCGCTATGAGCCTGCTTCTTCCTCTCCCACTCCCCCTGCTTGTGTTCCCTCTCTCACTGGCTGTCTCTGTCTCTGTCAAATAAATAAATAAAATCTTTAAAAAAAAAAAAAAAAAAAGAGGGAAGTCAACACTGTCAAGTAACAATTGTAACATTTGCAGCAAGGATTGCCAGAGGCAAGAGGGAGCTACCTGTGCTGTCGATTAAACAGTACAGTCTCCAAGTTGGGGAGCATCTTGGAGGTTGGTTAATTGGTCATTTTCCAGATGGGGACATCGTAGCTCTAAGAGTTTAGTGACCCAAGGTCTTACACCAATCAATAGCAGATATAGGATGGACCCCGGGTCCCTTCCCTGTCCATCACCGCTCCTCTCAAAGGTAGCAGATTGACATCTTTTTTGATTTCCAAGAGGAGAAACTTAAAACCTCAGAGCGGCCTTGCGTGTGCCAAGGCACACCTGTGTTCCAGTGACCAGAAATAGGTAAACCAGAGCAGTGGAGAACTTCTGTACTTTTCACCAAGTCCAGGTGCTGATGGGAAATTATTTCTCCATCCTGAATCATCTCTTATTCACAAATCTTTAGTTTATAAGATTCCTGTTGACCTGAGGCCCTTCCCTGATTGAGTTTCTTCCTGGAGTCTTTCTTTGTCACTTGAGAGTAGCAGGGAATCCGTGCGTCCTGATTCCAGGCCCTCTTGCTGGCCTGCCTGGTACGTGTCCGCCGTGATGCTCCAGGGATGCCTGAGGGCACCTGTGGGGGCAGTAGGAAGCTGCCTCAGCGTCACAGAGACCTGGGGCTCATTCTCCTGATGCCCCCGATCTTCTCTCTGTGGAACTGTTACTGGAACACTCTTGCAACTGGGCACGGGGTCACCTCTTCTTGTGGTCGCTATGTTTGCCTGGTTGCAGGGAACAGCTCCCCAGGCTCAGAACCCTTCCCCCAGTGCCCTGGATTTCCTTTCAAGAAACAAAGGCACTGGGAACCTCTTTTCAAATGCAGTGTTTCAAATGCATGAACAGGTGAAGGCAGAGCTGCCTAGCTTGAGGAGAATGGAGTGGGGCCCCTGAACTCCTGAATCTCCATGACCCTGTTCCCACCCTCATGCATAGCAGCTCAAAAGCATAACTGCAAACTCAGGCATTCAAGAAACAGTTTGAAAATACTGCCTTTGTATGCAGAATTGCATAGTGAGGTCTTTTCTTGAGCAACGAGGAGGAGGTAGCATCAATGGTTTCTTTCTTTCTAATTCTGCTGTGTGTTTCACTCCTATTAGATCTACCCTGGATCTTGAGGATTTACCTATTCCAGGCACAGTGAGAAGTATTGTATGTGCATTAACTCATTTAGTCTTTACAACAGATTTAGGAGGTCAGGTCATGTACCCAATGTCATACAACTAGTGAGTAGTGTAGAGTGCATCAAAACCAGGTCTGTTTGACCTCTGCTTGCCATCCAGTTACCACTAAAAAAGAAAAAAATCTGCATGGCCAGGCTTGTTCAGTTGCTTTGTAAAAATTTAACTGGGTACCCAGCACTACATTCCTCATGAGGCAATTTCCAGAAGAAAGGTATGAACCAGAGCCAGCCAGTTTCATGGTTTTAGATACAGAAAGGGCCTCTTGAGCCATCCAGTCTGTCCAATGTGGATTTGGTATTTAGACTAATTATTATAAATAATAATAATTTAAGTAGCACTAATGAGCCTTGTAATTCAACACCAAACCTTAAGGACCAGGTCATCCAAAAATGGTTGCACTTTGCCTCCCGGAGTTGAATGTTCTCATGATTTCTGCCATTCTTGAACATAATGAAGCCTTAGACTTAATAGATTATCATTTCCTATTGAGAGGTTAGGCAGGGGTGAAAGGGAAAGCAATGAATTTTTCACTTGAGCTAGAAATCCTTTCACCTTCTTGGGTCCAGTTTTCTCCAGTCCTGTTTTTTAAATCTAAAGTCTGACTTCTTCCCCACCTTGGGTACTTCATTATTAATGCTTTAGATGAATGCCATTAAGTGTTTCTGTGTCTGCCGTTTTGATTGGTGACTGTGGCTTAGAGAACCAGGTTAAGATGCACAGCGATTGAGCTGTAGGACCTTGGATGGGTATAAACTAAAGGTAGTTGAGCACTGATGGGCCCAGGGTAATTAACTTATAGAGGTAGGAAATCTGAGCCATATCAGAAGGGGAGCCTGCAGTATTGTCCAGTGATGTGTTGCATCCGGGCTTAATGTCTGACAACCATGAGGTCTTGGAAGCCTTAGTAAGATTCAAGCTTTTGTTCGGGTTTGCTTTTGAAGTTGGAGTCCTGCCACTGAGCATGACAAAATCCAGGAAAGAGCTACAAAAATTAATGAAAGTTTGGAAGGCAGGTTCTTCTATAACTCATAGGTACTTACGTGTACTAGGTTTCTTTACCAAGATGAGCTTCAGCTTAATTATAGCATCCAAGTGTATGACTGATGGCGTTTATGTGTTTGTTCGTTCAAGGCAATATTTATTAGCTACTGTGAAGACACAAAGATGGTACGTTCCTGCAATGATAGATATTCTCTATTTCCAGCTAAAATGGGCTGGGGGAGAAAAAGTAAAAAGCCCAAGTTGGAGTCAAAATGTATGTAGTTGTTGAGACTTATTGAGTATTAGGGTTCTAGGAACCTTAGTTGCATGGTAAGAGACTGCTCAAAGACTAAGAACAGCGTATTTAGGGGGATGATTTGAGAATAGCAGAGCTTTTTGATGCAAAGGCATAGAAGACCTTTCTAGCCTGAGGATTCTAGGATGTTTTCTTTACCATTGGAAGAGACAGAACACTTAAGTCTGGCAATTCTGACTGCATTGTTCTCAAGTTTGTCATCTGATCACTGACTTGTCCCAAAAGGTTTCGTATGGAAATACAGTTCCCACCTGCCTCTCCAAAAAAAAAAAAAATCCCACTGGAATTTTTCCTGGGATTGCAGCAATTATCTTGTCTAATTCCTGGAGAATGGACATCTCTACAATGTCAGGCTTCCAATCCATGACTATGGTATACCTTTCTATTTTTTTAGGATTTTAAAGTTTCTCAGCAGGGTATTATAGTTTTCTCTGTAGAGATCTTACACATCTTTTACTAGATTTATCCTTAGGTATTTGGTGGTGTTTGATGCTGTTGTAAATGGCATCATCTTCCGAGCCCCTTGAATGATCACCCAGTAACGCCACCCGTCCATGTCTGTGGGCATTAGAAGCAAAATAATAATTAGCTTCTTCCTTCCCAGGGCCACAGTGGGCCTTGTCAGAAGCCATCAGGGTAAACATGTATAACAGCTTCACTGCTAGAAACCCACTTCAGGATCCAAACTCTACAGACCGGAAAGTGTTCTTTGATCCAACCTAAATTCCTCCAGTTGGCATTCTAGCATATTTTCCTTTTGCGTTTGGTTCACAGTTTGCCTTCCACCAAGATTTCATATCTAGCAGTCTGCTGCTTGAATCATCCTGCAGATATTTCCACCCTGAGTGGTAGAATATGTATAACTTTCACCAGGAGGGAATTTGCTCATGATATAGTATTAAGTTAAAACAATATATAATGAAAATCAAATTTTATTTTTAAAATATACACGCTTAGATAAAAGGATCAAAAGAAAATACATAGAAGTGGTTATCTCTGGGGGACTTATTTATGGACTATTTTTATACAGGTCTCCATTTTCAAAATGTTTATGACAAGTATGCATCATCTTTGAACTAAGCCAAAAATAAACATTGTTAAATGGAAAAAAGAAAATCAAAACTATGTATTAAAATTACTGGCCTGAATTTTAACTTTCCTCTTCATCGTGTAACGCCTATTAAGTGCTAGGGAAAAAATCAAACAGGTATGCCACGTATCTTCAGATAATCAAGGAAGAGAAACTTCTTTTTCAGGCATGTTAATTTTCCTGCCAGTCCTCTGAGTAGCTATAAATTCCACTAAGTGCCAAGAATTCGCTCCTTGTGCCTGGGACTTTGTAGCACCTGCTTTGTGTCCCACTCCCCTGACTCCTGGGTCAGTCCCACACCCACAGTGTGGGCTCCAGAGAGGTACTCTGTAGTCCAGATATGTGTCCCCCATCCACTGCTCTATTAACCCCACTGTTTATTGACAGGTTCTCAGGAATCCGATAGCTCTCAGTCGGCCAAGAAAGACATGCTGGCTGCCTTGAAATCCAGGCAGGAAGCTCTGGAGGAAACGCTTCGCCAGCGGCTGGAGGAACTGAAGAAACTCTGTCTTCGAGAAGCTGTAAGCAGTTCACATTTTGTGTGTGTATGTGGGGGGGGGGGTCCTCTGTCTTCACGTATTTATAAAAAACAAAAGTGGGGATCACACAGAGAGCATCAGCGGGAGACAGGACCTTTCCTGAAGCACAAATGTGGGAGACTCCCAGCTCCTCCAGCGCGCCCTGTCATTAGCAGGAGTGGACCTTAATGAAAGATGAGACTAGCAGGTAGAGCAGCTCTGCCCGAATCCTCAAGGCGATCCCACTGGAGACCAAATGACAGGTGTAATGGCCGTCCCTTCTACACGCACAGTGCACCGTAGTTTATAGAGCACCTCCTGCTGTGATGTTACCTCCTTGGATAGACTGGCTTGCCACCATCTTGCTAAAATTTGGGCCTGAACTCATTGTCATGGTGGCTTCCGTTTCTCTCGAGGCTACTTCCCATTGGTCTTTGGAAATCCTATGGAGAAGCCTCAATGGGGACCAACAAGGAAACCAGGATTTCGCTTGATACATGATCCCCTGGTGCTTCTTTTTTTTTTTTTAATGAAGTCTCAGCCTACTGATATTTTTTAATTTTACGCAAAGCAAGCCTTCCTCAAGCCCATGTATACACGGGTCTCGTGTTGCCTTGGGATGTAGACACTGTGGCCTGCCACTGTCTGTATTTGCTGCAACAGCCACTTTACCTTCTCCTGTTCATTCCATGACTCTTAGCATGTTCGAAAAGTTTTTCGTTTTTTTTTTTTAAAGATTTTATTTATTTGACAGAGAGACAGCTAGCGAGAGAGGGAACACAAGCAGGGGGAGTGGGAGAGGAAGAAGCAGGCTCATAGCGGAGGAGCCTGATGTGGGGCTCGATCCCATAACGCCGGGATCACGCCCTGAGCCAAAGGCAGACGCTTAACCGCTATGCCACCCAGGCGCCCCGAAAAGTTTTTTTTTTTTTAATGCAACACACATGACTGGGGGGGGCGTGTACGCACACGCACGAGCACCTGCTCACGCGTGGGTGCAACAGGGCAGGAGCCCTCTGGAGAGCAGCTGCGCTCTGCATAACCTTACAAAGAATTCTGTTGGTCAACAGTTCAGGATGGGAAGCAAAAGAGGTTCCCGGGCTGAGCTGAAGAGTGTAATCCCCTCCCCCAAGTCCCAGTGCCTTGCCCCAGGAAAAAGGAAACAAGGGACTATAGAATGAGATCGCATTACATTTCAACTTGGCTTAATTAGGCCCTGGGTTGATTTAAACCGGAGCCTGCACGAAGCAGACCCTCATGAGCACAAATCCACTGCAAAGCTTAAGAAAGCAGCTGGCCTGACCAGGGACGTGCTCTGTGATACTCTTAATATTAGTAACCTTTTTATAGAGAATATGCTGAAAGCATTGAAAAAATATGGGCTTGGGTGTCTGCATTTAATAATTTGTAAAGCCTTGTTTTGTTTTTAATAAAGGAAATGTCCCTAAACCCAGCAGGGAATCCGCATCAGAAAATCGGAGAAACATGTCAAGGCAGGGTTAGCAGGCATTATAAAGGCCTCCCTGTCTCTCTTGAAATAAAAGCAAAATAAGGAAAACAAAGCTCCCACTTCTTAGAGTGTGGACACCAGAAAACAGAGCTGGAGTGAAAGGAGTCGCCTCTCTGGGGAAACAGGCCCTGGGGCCAGATGGCTTCTGTGCTTGCTCACCAGTCTCCTGACTCCCCATTGTGAAGGGACACGGGAGAACTTTCTCAGTAACTGTTGGGCTCTTTCTCTGGGTTATACGCACCATGCATTCTTAGCTCCGTTTGGAGAAGCGCTGTTTGTCTGCTGGGGAGGGGGGGGCGCCAAATGGAGCAGAATGAGCGGACATGGCTTACATCCTGCCACACGCTCAGAACAGAAGGAAGCAGGACGAGCCCTTCCATAAGAGCGCGTGAGCCCGTTCCTCCCCCCAGCAGCTCTGCTTACATGGGAAATCAGATTAAATATGGAGAATCAAGGGCTTGACTCCAGCACCTTCCAGCAGATGCTGGAAAATCAGTAGCCTCATGTTTTTAAAGTAGTAAACCACAGACACTTTGGAGTTATAAATCAATGGTCATGTTAATGTTCCCCTCCTTTCTGTAAGTTTCAAAGTAGAAAGGAAAAGTCCTAACAGTATAAAATCCTCAGTGTGTTGTGTTATTTATAGACCAGCTTCTAGGGGAGTAGATAAAAATGTTGCAGAATAAACACATAACTACTCGGGAGACATGTGAACCACATTTTTAAAAAAAAACAGGAAAGAAAATTGCAGAGCATTTCGTACTCAATAATTGGCCATTATGTTCTGAAATGCTTACACTAGGGAGTAAAAAGCCCAAGAGTTCATTTCCTGGTGGCTCGAACACAGAAGGAGAGAGGCCCAGGAGAGTGAGCGGTGGGTGTGTTTGCACATGCCAGTTCTCTCTCTCTCTCTCTCTCTCTCACACACACACACACACACACACACGTGTGCATGTGTGCACACACACAGTGCCTGCACATACACCCTAGTCACACACACACACAAGCATACACATATACCCCAATACACACACCCCATTGCACTCACACCTCACCTGCACATAGGCACCCTACTGTGCACACATGTGTACCCTAGTCTCACGCCCAGTGCGTATATGCGCACACACACACCAGTGCATACACATACACAGCCTAGTGTACATCAGTGCACACATGTACACACCCACACAGTGCATGCACCCATCCCAGTGTGCACACACACAGCAGTGGGGAAAGACCAGATCACTCCTCCTATTGGAAGGTGGGTGAACACCTGGAGTCCTGTGTCTGGCGCTTTCTCACCCATTGCGCACACTCATACTGGGCCATTGCACACTCGTACTGGGCTGCCCGGCACAAAAGCTATTTGTGTGGACGGACAGGGAGCTCTTCCGTGTCGGAGCGGCCCCGTAGGCGTGGACTGGGGACTGGAAACCTAGGGCTGGGCTTTGCCCGGAAGTACCGCCCCTGCCAGTGGAGACGCTCGGTGGCCCTCCCACAGTCTTGCACCTGGAAGTGACTCCGTGCAATTGATGCCTTGGCTCCACCAGTGGATTAGCCACTGACTCAGATTTGATCTTTATTCCCAGACATAACCCTTAATATGGAGCCTTGTTCTAATCCGGAATCACTCCACAGACTTCGGCGTCTGCCAGGATCACATCAGCGAAATTCACTGTCCTTAAATTCACACAATTAGATTTCTAAGAGCTGAAAATGCACAACAGATCTTTTTTAATGGCTTGTCAGTAAAATGGATTATATTTTCAGTTTCTACTGAAACTCTTATTTGTATACATGTAATGTTTTTTAAGCTCAGCCTGCTCCTTGAGCACCTAGCCTGAGTGGAGTAATTATTATTTATGTTCAGTTTCTAATTTTTGTAATGTGCACCTTTCTTGGCTTTGCCATTTAGATACCACTCCTCCTAAGAACACTCATTTGAAGGACATTTTGAACTTAGATATTTGTGAGGGAAAATCTGATGTAGTGGAAAGAGCACAGAAACTGGAAAGACCAGAGCTGTCGCGTTGGCTATGCCCCCTCCTGGCTGTGTGGCCCCACCTGTCATGTATCAGGCGCAGGGGAACACTTGGGAAATCAACAAATGGGTGAGATTCAGGTTTTATGATGAAAGCCAATGGTCATTTTATTTACCCAAAAGAATTTTACTTTGGCAGAAACTTTGAAGCACATCTGTTCGGTAAAGGACTGCTCTCATACTTGTTTAGAGAAATGAGGGGCACCTGGATGGCTCAGTCAGTGAAGCGTCTGCCTTCTGCTCAGGTCATGATCTCAGGGTCCTGGGATCAAGCCCCACATCGGACTCCCTGCTCGGTGAAGAGTCTGCTTCTGCTTCTCCCTGTGCCCCTGCCCCCTGCTCATGCTCGCTTACTCTCTCAAATAGATAAAGTCTTTAAAAAAGAGAGAGAAATGAAATTGCATTTCAGGAGCCCTTACTTGGACATATTGCTAAAGGTGGCGATTTCAAGTCTATGCACTAAATCCACGCTTTGAAGTGCATACGTCCTAGAAACCGAGCGTGTGCCCTCTCCTGATTTCTGTTCTCATGCTGTTACACGTATGCAGGAACTGACAGGCAAGCTGCCCGTTGAATATCCCTTGGATCCAGGGGAGGAGCCACCCATTGTTCGAAGAAGAATCGGGACAGCCTTCAAGCTGGATGAACAGAAGATCCTGCCCAAAGGAGAGGTGTGTCCTTCTTGATATTGTTGGATTCTCCCACCTTAGCCATATTTCTCCTAAATGTTGGGGCGTCCAGGTTTTCTGTAACAGGGTCTTCATTCTACCCAGTGCCAGAGGCCGTTTCCCCTTTCCTCCCCAGTCTCTTCCCTTCTCCCTTTTAAGTTAGCTGCTCAGTGTGGGGCTCCCCTTGGTAGGATTCTTTAACTTGCATGAGTAAGCATTTTGATTTCTGTGGAAGTTGTTTGTCTAACATGATAGGCCTGTCACAAGTGGCTAAGTGAAGCTTGGGAGAATATCCCAGAGACACTCAGGTGTACCTGTCTTTTTAATGGCCTCCCAGCTCTTTGTTACTCAGAACCCAGCCTCGTGTGGGAGGAAACAACCAAAGGAGAAGGAAAACTCAGGTCATGCCCGCAGGCGCAGGGATGCCGTTGGCTGGGGAGAGACCGTAGGGTCTGCCCTCAGGGGCCTTCCGCTCCCCTTGCTGCTGACATTGCTGCTGGAGGATGAGCAAGATGCTGGGCCGCCCCGAGGTCATTTGCATTTGGGGGAACTGCTGTAACATCGCTCCTTCATCCCCCTTGACACGATATGTGGCTGGGGGCTGGAGAGTCCCTATTTGGGGAGGTGTGGGGACTTGGGTCTCCATCTGGTTAACAAGCTCTCCAGCCTCAGACCAAGAGAGATTTGAGGCCAGGCAAACCTTTAGGCCTCCAGGTCACGTCCAGGAAATGTCTTCCTGGATTGATTCTGAATGAAGGGACTAATTAAAATGCTATTGAACAAAAGGCTTACAAGAGCAGAAATCAAAGCCAAGGGGGAAGGGAGGGGAATGCTGTGTCCATGTTGAAATGTACAGTCTTAGAAAAGGGATTGAGAGAAGCCGGCATTCTTGTGTCACAGCTGCAGTGGGTGAGTGAGGGGTGAATTCCGGGGGGACGCAATGCCCTGCAGCTGGGGACCAGTCTGAGGCCGGCACTAGCAGGGCCCTGGGGGATGGGCAGACTCGCCAGGGGCTTCAGCCACGTCTAATGCTCTGCAGTTTTCCTCTTCTGGAAGAGGAACTTCACAATCCTTACATCTTGGAGCGGTTGCTAGGATTACACGCACTAGTGTGTGGGGAACACTTAGCTTGCTACTTGACACCTGCTTCGTGGTCAGTAACCGTGAGCTGCTGCGAGCGGAGAGGAGACAGCAGCAGCAGGGGCTGTGGGCAGGCAGAGCAGGGGTGAGGGTGAGGGGATTTAGGAGAGCGTCAGGTCAAGTACTTAGCAAATCCGCCTGTCACCAGGATTGCCTGAGGAACTTTGCTCTTATGCTGGACAGACAGCTGGACTAAACTTTGAAGAGCAGACCCCACCTCAGCGAGTGCCCCATTGTTCTGCCCACAGCCCCCAGTGCCTTCCCACCCGCACCTCCTTCCCACTCTCCAGTAAACGAGGCCTTTCCTTCCCTGAGAAGTCCGTGTGCACCCTGTCTTCCTTACCTGCCCCTGCATGTATTGGTCCACAGTTAGTGACAGGAAGCACCCCCGAGTCTGCATGAGCTGGTGCAGAGATCCTCTACGAAGGAGGGGCCCCCAGGCCCAGCTCTGTCGCTGCCTCTGGTTCTCCTGGGAACGCACTTGGCTTCCCTGTCCACACCACAAGCAGCCATCTGGACTGCCAGGGCCAGTGGCCTTGTGCGTGTCTGTTTCAGGAGTTCGAACTGATCCTGGGCTCCCACCCTCGGTCAGGTCCCGGGCCAGGGCCCTCCTCACCACCCGGGAACAGCTGCTTCTAGCGAAGCCTCACAGACCAGCCTTTGTCCTTGGTGACTTGTTTGTTTCGAGACCCCGGGCGGGAATCCATCTTCATGTTCCCCTCCCTCCGGAGAGCGAGTGCAGCCAGCATCCGAAGGACCTGGAAGGAAGTTATCATCTCCGAAGCAGCTCTGTGTAATCTCCGTGCTCCCCCCTCCTGGTCCCTGCTCCCCCCTCCCGGTCCCTGCTCCCCTCAGGCTTCAGGGGTTCAAACACAAGTGAATCCGGCTGAGAGTGCTGTGCCGAATGGAGGCTCCTGGCCATAATAATGGCCTTTATTATCCGGCCATTAACCGGGAAGATCAGCCCGTTCCCACAAACATGGCGATGGGCTCCCACGGTCCGTTCCGGTCAGGTTTTTGCAGCGAGGTGGGCAGCCTGCAGGCCGTCCCCGTTCATCTGCCCAGTCCTGGTGGCCACAGCCTCATTTCTCCTGGGACCAAAACTGTCTGAGGTCATATTCACCCATCGGCTCCTTCTGGCCAAAGGCAGGGGTGGAGGCCACAGGGAGGTGCCCGAGGGGAGATCGGAGAATGCCCTGAAGCCATCCCGGGAGTGGGGGCCAAGCTCCTCCGCCCTCCCGTCCATGCCTGGCAGCCCATCGCTGCTGCAAACGGGCAGGCGTGAGGACGGCTGGAGCCTGCAGAAAGGGCTTCCAAAAGAGATGCCAGTAAGTAGGGTATGTCCCACCACAAAGGGCTCAAAATACGCGAGACAGAGGGCATGTGGGAGCTCCCTGCTGCAAACCCGTAGAAGCCTGCTCTGGAAGTAATGGTGTATCGTCAGCCCAAGATGGCAAGGAGACACCAACCAGACAGGCTCTGGTTCCCACGAGGGTTTGGTCTTCGTGAAGCTTGCTGTGGAGAGCAAGGAGATGAAGCCAAGTGATCCCTGCCTCCAGTCTGCTGCAGGGAAGCTCTGCTTCTGGACGATGCTGCCCGTGCAGCTGCCAACACTTGTCTCCGGAGTGTAACGGGCCGAGGGTCTCGAACGTGGGAGTGCCCAGGGCCTGGCCACCGTAGATTTTAGGAAGGGGGCCATTGCAGGGTCAGACAAGGGTGGGGCTAGGTACAGGGAGTGCTGGTTTCCTAGTAGGAGAGTCTCCCAAAAAGGAGGGGCAGGGGCGGGGAGGAGGGTGCCTGGCTCCCTTAGAGGCTTGCTTAGCACTTAGCGTCCCCCGAAGTGTAAGCAAGCTCCATCTATCCCGCCCACAGGAGGCCGAGCTGGAACGCCTGGAACGAGAGTTTGCCATTCAGTCCCAGATTACAGAGGCCGCCCGCCGCCTCGCCAGTGACCCCAACGTCAGCAAAAAACTGAAGAAACAAAGGAAAACCTCTTATCTGAATGCACTGAAGAAGCTGCAGGAGATTGAAAATGCCATCAATGAGAACCGCATCAAGTCCGGGAAGAAACCCACTCAGCGGGCTTCCCTCATCATTGCCGGTCAGTGCTAAGCCCGTGCTCCGCAGGGGCCTCGGGAATGAACCCCAGCCCCGGGAGCGGGTCCAAGCTGGCTCCCAGGGGGACCTGAGCAAGCCACCTAACTACCCTGGGCCTTATCTTTTTCATTTTTACTACTTTTTTTTTTTTTGATTCATAAAGCAAAGCTAATAAGGCCTGATAGCAGATGAGAGCAATAAAGGTGCTCAGGTGCACAGAGGAGGGGCTTATACAAGTCAAGCCATCCTGAGCACTGCTTAGTGCCCCCCGGGAGAGCCTGCAGCCCTGAGCTACAGGCTTGTGCCCACTCTCACCAGCAGCTGGGCTGAGCTCACCGTGCCCGTTCAGTCTTGCTGGAGTTGTCCAGGCTCTGGACCCCCTCAGGCACCTGACCACCCTACTCACGTCTGGATGGCTGGGGTACACAGCAGGCCAGCACCCCCGCCGAGCCTCTGTCCTCAGACAGACTAGCTCCCAGGGCTCCTGTCCCAGAGCTGAAGCCAGGGAGGACGGGGCCGCCCCACTCTGACTGTCTAGACCCCTGAGCTCAGGTCAGCAGGGGTTAGGAATCTGGGTGATTCTATTTGGTAAACGCCAGAAGGAAATACTGCCAAGTCCACCAACACCATCAAGTCCCCCCGAAGAGTTACAGTCCTTTATTTCTATGTTTAGCAGACTCTTTAGAATATATGTCAAGTAATTCTTTCATAGTTTACACGTCGAAAACAGGTTTGTTCTAGGAAGACCAAAAGTGGCATAGAGGTTCCCAGAGGCTAGGGCAGGCGGAAGGGGGAGTTAGTATTTGATGGGTACAGGTTTTGTCTGGAAAAATGAAAAAGTTTGGGAGACGGATGGCGGTGACGGTTGCACAGCGATGCAAATACACCGAATTGTACGGCTCACAGTGGTTAAAGCGGTAAATGTGTATATTTTACCACAGTTATATATATTACATATGTAAATAATAGACGAAATATAATTGTGCTACCTTAAAATGTGGGCTTGCTAGGGAAGCCATGCTATACCGGAAACTCCAAGACACCAGAAGTCAAGGTTCTCTGTCCCCTAGTTGTTCACAGTCCGCCAAACAATACAAATAAAGTGACTTCCTAGTTGAGGAAAACGAGAGGCCGTAAAAAAAATCCGGAAATTTGAATAACTGTCTTTCCCCATCCTGCCCCCTCGCCCTTGGCCAAGACTTGTCCCTTCGTCACCCACTTCCGAACAGAGCTGCAGCCAGCCCTTGTCTGTATGATGTCTCTTTGGGGCCTCCTCATGGCCCTTGAAGGCCCTTGGGGAGTCACGGCTCTGCGGGAGAATCCAGCATGGTCACCAGAGCCCAGTATGGGGGGGCACCGCGGGGCCACACCTGTCCCTGGCCGGCCACAGAAGAGCCAGCTTCCCCAGCCTGCCCATGGAGGACTCTTCTGTGGGCCCCGCCTCCAGAGTCTGTGTTCAGATCTGTGTCTGTCCCCCCGGCACAGGGTCCCATCCAGGTTTGCAGCCATCTTTTTTTTTTTAACTGCTCAAGAGTATACCTTTTTATTGTGCTGTATTCTTGAAATGATGTTTCTGCTGTGCTTAAATTAGAGGGATAATTCCAGTTCTTCATAGTTCCTTAGCCTGGTGTTTTATTTCAAGAGCTAAAACTCTAAACTTGGAACTTAAGACCTGGACCTTTGGCTCCTTTTGCCGAGAGAGCAGAGCAGACAAACCACTCCTCCCTAGGTGGGCCTCAGTTTCCCCAGATGTTAAAGAGGGAGGATTATTTGGCTCCCTCTTGGGTGCGTCCTCATGGTTAACTACTATCTATAAAAATAAGCCTTGGAGAGAGAGAAGCTGTGCTTAGCAGCTTGTTTTCACTACTAATGACTTAAGAAGTTTATGGAGAAGACATTTATGGCCATAAGAGCAAAGCCAAGTTCCTCACCCTGGTTTCGCATGTGTGGAATAAAGAGCAGTTCGTATCCTTTGGTTCAGTTGGAACACGCCCTGAGATTGGGCTGGGACAATGATGTCGCTTAACCAGGCCAGGCGGCCTTTATCCTGGGTATTAAGCTACTCAGCACTGCCGGGTTGAGGGAAACAAGAGCGCAAACAGGCAGGCAGACACCGGGGCACAGCGCAGCATCAGGAGTAGGGGATGAGCCAGGGACCCACCCCAGGGACTGTCCAAAGAAATGCCAACCAGCATTTTGATTGTGTTCCATGCGCTCTTTCTGATCAGAAAGAGGAGGACGTGATGGTACTAAACGCATGATTTTTACAGAGAGGGCTTTGTCTGGGGAATGTGCGAGACTCATAGACTTTTGCTTTTTGTCTTCTCAGATGGAAATATTGCCAGTGAAGACAGTTCCCTCTCAGACGCCCTTGTGCTAGAGGATGGTAGGTTGTCTGTTTCCTGCTTCAGAACTCAGGCCCAGATCAGACAGGTCTTGAGCTGTGTGTCGTCGGGCACAGCTCGGTGGAAAGGCCAGAGCCAGGCTGAGGTGGCGGCTGAGTGCTCCGCTAGTGCCTCGTCCCCAGCACTCACCCGTGTGGTTGGGAGCGGGTGGGCACAGCGTCAGCTCATGTCTGTTGGAACTTGAGTGTCTCCTGTGGCCCAGAGGTAGGGGACGAGGTGAGAGACCGTGAACGCGTCCTGTGTTGCAGTTGCCAAAACCACATTTGTGACTAAACACCGTGGCAGTTGCCTTTTGAGTATTCATCATTTCTGGAGGAAAGATGTGGATTTTGGTTGGGTCACAAGTCAAAGATGGAAGCCTACTAGGAAAGCCTAGGGGTGGCAGGAAGAAAACCAGCCCTCCACGTCGTCCTGAGAAATAGTGAAGACGAAAGGGAAGACGTCCTTTTAGATTGCTGCTCAGGCCTTGAAACTGTCTTGCTCTTTTCCATTGACCTCTGAAAACCCAGCAGTCACCAGTGTATTTTCTTGGGAAATTCTTAGGAAAACAGAACCGATCCCCCATACCCCAGCCCACCTCCCACCCCAGCCCACCACCACCACCACACACAGGGGAAGAAAGAATTCCAGGCACAGGACCATCTCTGAGAATGCTCCTGCGGGTTTAAGCCATACTTGGAAGGCCAAGACATTAATGATATGGAAATACATTAAGTGGCAGTTAATTTTTTTTTGCCGTTTAGGGAAACCTCACGTGGGCAGTGCTAAGAGGCTGTTCAGACAGAAAACATAAAACAGGCTACCCAACACAGGGTCATGATCGTTGCGAGGCTGGTAATAGTGCTATTGATTGGGGAGAGGCTGGCAGGGTGTTTACCCGCGGTTTTGGCCCTGCTCTTAGCAATCAGGTCGTAATATTTTTATTGTCAGCTTCGTTACACGGGTGGGGGTGAGGTGAGGCTGCAGGGGGGGGCAGGGAGAGGTGTTTTGAGCATGGGAGATCCAGCCCTGCTTTTGGCCCCTGTGGACTGCAGTCTCTCCAAAGGAGGGAAATTGGACAATTTAGTGAGATTTCTTTGTAAGAGAAGAGTTGGGGGAGGTGCCTGTGTTGTTCGCTAACGTGGATGCCTCATTGGCCATTAGTCCCCGGACCCCCAGGTGCCCTGAGGGGCACTGCTGCCTCACCTGGACCCCCACTCCCACTGCAGTCTTGCCCCTTCTAGGGGCTCTTTCCTTTACTGATTTGAGGGGTGGACACACTGGATATCTCCCTCTCCCTTCACCCCTGCCTCGTCTCTCCTGCCTTGCCCGCTTTGAACCCTGCCAGCTGACTGGCTCTCAAACAGGATTTTCATCCTCACACATCCAGGCTTACGAAGTTGCAAAGTCCGCTTATGGCTTTCTGACCAAATCCCCATTCCTTAGCGGGAATCGAAGGCCCCCTGTCCGCTGGGGCACCCGGCTTGTCTCCGGGGGACAGCAGGTCAGCTGCACTAGCCCCTGAGAGCAGCCCCCCCCCCCCGCCTCCTCACCAGCCGCCGCCCCAGCTGGACGTGACCCTGGGCTCTGCCCTTCCTCCTCTCTGCCCGTCCGCTGCTGAATTCCCCCCAGCACATCAGGTGGGATAGATCGTGACTCCCCTGAAGGCAGGGAGCAACCTGCCATTCAGTTAATACCTGTAACCCGTCTCCTTCCTGAAGAGCCTAAGGCAGGTCCAAGAGGAAAATGTCCAGGAACACGTTAGAAGACGAGAGAGAGCTGAGGAAAGCGGAGGGTGGATCCCCAGAGCCACCAACAGACAATGACACTCCACATACGTACTTTCTTTCCTTTCTTCGAACCAGTATTTATTGAGCACCTGCTGTGTGCCATCATTCTAGGCACTGAGGCGGTAGAAGTGAACCAAACAGAACCCTCACAGAGCTAAAACTTCCCCACAGCAAATTAGACGCTTACTGTCTACCGAAAGACGACAGTATAATCAGGACTCCATTCTGCCGTGTGGTATGGAGCCATCCTTTGCCGTGGGTCTTTAATGGAACTCGGGCTTCGCTCGGTCTGTAGCAAATCCAGAGTGAAACTCCTCTCCCCGCTGAGTGCCGCTTGAGGTGTTGGTTTGGCTTGTTCTGGTTTGACCTGTCTCGGCAAGTGGGGAAGCCTTGGGGTGCTCTCACTGAGCACGCCCCCGTCTGGATGGCAGGGGTGGATGTGGGCGGGGGTGGGCAGGTCTGTCTGGGTCAGTGGGAGGGACCCTTGCTCAGTTCGTCTCTCTCCATCTCTGCGCAGAAGACTCTCAGGTCACCAGCACACTGTCCCCCTTACAGTCTCCTCACAAGGGACTCCCTCCTCGGCCACCGTCACACAACAGGCCCCCCCCTCCCCAGTCCCTGGAGGGACTCCGGCAGGTGCACTATCACCGCAATGACTACGACAAGTCCCCCATAAAGCCCAAAATGTGGAGTGAGTCCTCTTTGGATGAGCCTTACGAGAAGGTCAAGAAACGTTCCTCCCACGGCCATTCCAGGTGAGCCGGGTGAGGGAGGCCACAGGAGGTCACGGGAAAAAACAAAAAAAACAAAAAACAAAGACTGTCCCAAATAGCATGGACAAGTCGCAGAATCCCATGGGCTGATGGCCTCCTTCCCAGGGTGGCCTGTCCACAGTGCTGCTCTCACAGCGCCCTCTGCTGCTGACCCTGTCGAGGTGCAGCTCCGTCGTGCACAAGGAAAGGGGGTTTGGGGCTCACAGTGGGCACGTTGGCACAGGGTTAGAATGGTGTGCAATGACATGAGAGTTAAGGAAGTCTGGGGCAGCACTATGCATAGCAAGTGAGAGGCCACTTGTAGGAATCCCAAAGTGGCTCAGAACCTGCACCATGGTCCAACAGGATTCTGGAGCCAAACAGCTGTCATCTTAGCTGTGTGTTATCAGCTCATTACTCCGCTGATATTGCAGAGAGGGATTTTTGGAAGGCATTTTTGGTCCACTTCTCTGTTTTTCTCATTTCCTTTAATTATGCCCTTTAAAGCTCCCAGTGGCTGTCCAGACAGGTAAATATTGGTTGGAAAACAGAAACTGTGGTTGAGGGCAGGAACTACGCAGAACAAGGCTGAGGAGGGTGTTTGTCTCACACCACCATGGGGATCAGGGATGGGGACCCCCACCCACTCTGGGGTGATGGCGGAGTACCACAGTAGGAATCTGAGGGAGAGGTGGGGCGGTCCAGGGCAAGCTTTCCCGACATCAGCCCTGGCTAGGTGGCCCCCTGGGAAGAGGGACAGTTGTGTCTGGCAGTGACCAGCCTGGTGTCCTCTGGTTTGCAGCAGCCACAAGCGCTTTCCCAGCACAGGGAGCTGTGCCGAAGCCGGAGGGGGCAGCAACTCCCTGCAGAACAGCCCTGTCCGCAGCCTCCCCCCCTGGAACTCCCAGTCCAGCATGCCATCCACACCAGACCTCCGGGTCCGGAGTCCCCACTACGTTCATTCCACGAGGTGAGTGGACCAGGCCTTTGGGCCACTTCCTTCCCTACAGCAGACCTGCTTTTGTGAATCTTGGCATTGCTGGCCCCAAACTGGCCCAAAGAATTGGTGAACTAGGGTCAGGCCTGAACCAGCGAGGCAGGTTCTTGTTAAAGCAAAGCAGGATGAAACTCCGAGCTGGCAGCAGTCAGCCCATGTTAGCCACAAGGCCTGTTCTTATCCCAGTGGCTATGTCCAGTGGGTGCCAAGAGTCACCTGGAGAATCCCCAGGCTTCTGGATGCAATGGGCATGGAGGGAGCTTTCCTTTTTTTTTTTTTTTCTTTAAGATTTGTTTAAAGTAAGCAATCTCTACACCAGACGTGGGGCTTGAACTCACAACCCTGAGAAGAAGAGCCCTGTCCTCTACTGACTGAGCCAGCCAGGCACCCCATAGAGGGAGCTTTGCTAATCAACATGGAGGCAGGGCGGCGAGCCAGAGCAGGGAAGCCTCCTGCACCCAGAACAACCTTGCGCTGATGCGGGTGATCTTTATTCTGTAACCTTCACATAGCTTCCCACCGATGCCTCCCTTTATCCTGGACTTTTCAATGCCTCAAGGTGTAAATCCATTGTAGAGCAAAAGGAACACGCAAAAGTGAAGCTGTGAATCACACCTTCTTTTTCTGAAAAGAGGCAAAACCAAAGCCATCATTCCATTTTATCAAAAACTGATTGCCCAGGACTGTGGCTCAAAGGATGGATTTATATAGGATAAGATTGAGCTCTCCAGGCAAGATTGTCTCATTCATTCATTCACGCAACAAATATTTATCAAGTGCCTTTATCAGGTACCCCTGTAGGGGATAGAGCAGTGAACAGAACAGACCACAGTCCAGCTCTCAGTGGAGTGATATTTTAGCAGTGGGGAGTCACAAGAAAGAAAAATATATGTCAAGTGGTGATAAGCACAAAGAAGAAAAATGAACAGGGCAGGAGCCTACACAGTGGCAAGAAAGATTCTCTGTGAAGTGAAAGCATCAGGCACAGGGAAGTTCTCTTTAATAAGGTGACGTTTGAGCAGAGATGGGGGTGGATAGGGTAGCAAGTTCTGAGGCCATCTCGGGGAACGGGAGGGGGTCAAAGCGCAGAGGCAGGCCGGCACGTGGCATGTTCCCGGGAAGCCAGTATGGCCAGAGCAGATGATGGAGAGGGTGAGACCAGAGAGGAAACTGAGGACCGAGTCCTCGAGGGCCCCTCGCTGGGGACTTCACATTCTACCCTGAGTGACAGAACGGGAACTCACCTCTTCCTGTATTTGGCCAGTGGGGCCACCCTGAGTTTCACATGTATCCTAGCATTGTCCCCCGTGACAGAGATGGATGTTTATAGCGTGGACTCAAGGAGCCAAAGTAGTGGCGTGGTATTTGTACCAGTGTTGAGTGTTCCGTGCTCCAGCAGCCGTGCATTTTAGTCCCGAGGGAATGGAGACCCTTCTTGTGGGTTTCATAATAGTACTTGAACCCTGAAGCGCCCTCTGTAGACTGTTTTTTGATCTACAAAAAGGGGCATTTCATCTGATTTAACATAATACTAGAACAGGGATTCTTTTGGTTCTTTGTATTTATAGAACCCCTTTCCACCATTAAAGACAAAACGAAGAACAGTCCAGGCTACTGGCCTGTTTTTTCAGAGGACACCCTTCTGTGGGTGCTGCCTTCTGTCCCACGCCCACTCAGAATCAGGTATCGTGGGCGAGGCCCCGCTGGCCTCCCGGGATCTGCGGTCCCCTCTGGCCCCTTGTGTTCACCTGGTGTCAGCGGGGAGCCCCGTGAGCCCTAGGGCAGTCCTGCTTCTGCCCGGTCTCCTAGACCCCCGTTCGCTGGCAGCTTCCGGCTGGGCGTTCTGCCCTTTCCTGGGTCCGACGACGGCAGAGCCCGCTCCCCCCACCCCATACTCCCTGCCCCGGACGCCGCAGACCCACCCGCCGTCTCCCCGCAGGTCGGTGGACCTCAGCCCCACGCGGCTGCACAGCCTCGCCCTGCACTTTAGGCACCGGAGCGCCAGCTTGGAGTCCCAGGGCAAGCTCCTGGGCTCGGAGAACGACACGGGCAGCCCCGACTTCTACACCCCACGGACTCGTAGCAGCAACGGCTCGGACCCCATGGACGACTGCTCCTCCTGCACCAGCCACTCGAGCTCGGAGCACTACTACCCGGCGCAGATGAACGCCAACTACTCGACGCTGGCCGAGGACTCGCCGTCGAAGGCGCGCGCGCGGCAGCGGCAGCGGCAGCGGGCGGCGGGCGCGCTGGGCGCGGCGAACTCGGGCAGCATGCCCAACCTGGCGGCGCGCGGCGGCGGCGCGCACGGCGTCTACCTGCACAGCCAGAGCCAGCCGAGCTCGCAGTACCGCATCAAGGAGTACCCGCTGTACATCGAGGGCAGCGCCACGCCCGTGGTGGTGCGCAGCCTGGAGAGCGACCAGGAGGGCCACTACAGCGTCAAGGCGCAGTTCAAGACCTCCAACTCGTACACGGCGGGCGGCCTGTTCAGGGAGAGCTGGCGCGGCGGCGACGAGGGCGACGCGGGCCGCCTGACGCCGTCGCGCTCGCAGATCCTGCGGACTCCGTCGCTGGGCCGCGAGGGCGCCCACGACAAGGGCGCGGGTCGCGCCGCCGTCTCGGACGAGCTGCGCCAGTGGTACCAGCGCTCCACGGCCTCGCACAAGGAGCACAGCCGCCTGTCGCACACCAGCTCCACCTCCTCGGACAGCGGCTCCCAGTACAGCACCTCCTCCCAGAGCACCTTCGTGGCGCACAGCAGGGTCACCAGGATGCCCCAGATGTGCAAGGCCACGTCAGGTGAGGGGGGGGGGGTGCCGGGCACGCGCGCGGTCGCGGGGCCGGGACCTGGCGGCTTGTTTTCGGGGCTTCCGGGTTTGCTCAGAGAGCCTTAGTTCTAGAAACCTTGACGCCAGACAGGTGAGACTGGAGGCCTTTGGGGGGCCCCCTCCTTCACGCCCTCGGTTTTGCCCAGAGCGAAGACCTCAGAGAGGGTGGGACAGCGCTGGGTTAACTGGTCCCCATTTCGGCTTCCGAGGTCGGGGCGCAAACCGTCCCTCCAGCCACTTCTGGTAGGGACAGTCAGAGCAGCTCTGTGCAGACGGGTCTCGGCTTTAGCCATTGCAAGGTGCGCCTTTACCCTGGTGAAGAGACACTAGTTACAGACCCGAGTGGCCCCTTCCACAGGGACACTGGCTCTGGGCTTGGGCACCGTGTCCCCTGGGTCGGGCTGAGTGGCGGCTCCGGGGTGGAGACCAGAGCTCGACTGTTAGAGCTAAGTCCCAGCTGCTCCGGAGTTCCCAGCTCCGTGATGTTAGGAAGGTGACCAGAGGAATTTTTGTAAAGTGCTTTCAGTACTTGATACTCTATCTTAAAACCTTTCATGATCTAATTAAGGGTTACTTTTTATTCTTGTACTAAGAGCATTGAGTGGGGCCAGAATGGACACCACCACCCTTGGCTTCAGAAGCTACTTTCCCTTCTCAGTCCCTCTCTGGGAAAGAACAGTGGTGACAGGGCTCTCAGCACGCACAGAGGGGGACTGTGCGGCCAGGAGGCTCTGCTCAGACTGACCATAGGGAAAGAAAGGGGGAGGATGCTGAGATATATGATTTTTAAAAATAGAAAAAATGAGAGTAGCAAACAGAAGGAACTCTTGAGTCAGGATCCTACTTGTGATGGGAGAGAGTTAGGTGAGGGTAAAGATCGGGGGAAGGACAGAAGAGGGGGTTCACCTTTGGGGAACCATAAGGGATTCTTGGGACCTGGAATGATTGGGACAAAGAGGGAGGGACAGGCCGGTGTCCTGGGAGCACCAGGCCTCATGGCTCCTGCCTTCTGTCCCCGTTGACTCATTTGTTATGGCCCATCGACCAGATGACAAGTTCCAGAGATGAGAATAAAAGTGATTCAGGCAATCATGAGAGAACCATGGACTTGAGGTCCTCGAACCTTCTCCTATGTTCCTCCTTCACCTGTTACCTAAACCCAGGGAAATGTGCCCTGGACTCCCCGGGTGGATATTGAGAAGGAACGAATTACCCATCACCATTTAAAGAGCACGAGCCTCCGGAACCGCGTTAGAAGCAGCAGCCGGCTGATGGGCACAGGAGTGTTTCTGTTCTTTCAAAACTGTAGCGCTCTTGGCTCCCCTGACAGAGATTCGGAAACTCTTTGGGAGCATATGTTAGACAACAAATTGTAAGAAGCCGTGTCTGAGGTTTACCGATGAGAAAGATTCCATTCCCAGGAAAGCAGAGGATGCATTTAAGGAGGGTTTACTTACTAGTGAATTTCCCAGCTAGAAAAACCCTGCCCCCCTCGATAAACTCCTGGGCGTCAGATTTGGATGAGCTCTTCTAGAAAAGCCCTGTACCCTTGGAAGCGTCCTCAAGGGGTCAGTGACAAGCCTGAAACAAGGAGCAAGTGCTGAGCACCTTTCTGGAAGTTCTCTGTTCATAGCACCATTTTCACACTGGGGCCACATCTGAGGACGCCCAGAGGTCAGTCTCCCTGGTGTCCAGAGAAAGGGGCTCTTCCTGACTAGCCCCGCCCCGGTCTCCCTCCGAGCTCTGTGGGGCTTCAGATTTTCTGCCACAGTGGGGGCTGTCGCCGTCCCTGTGGCCACTTGCTAGTGCACAGCAGGACCTAGGGATCCCCAGGTCAGCTTGACTCAGAATGGAGCCGCATGCTTTGGGGGAGAAAATGGAATTGGCCAAACATGGGGGGAAAGGCAGGTATCTCCCCACTGTGACCCCACTATGGGGTCATAGCCAACATCTCCGGAAGGAAGCTTCTTCACCTGACCCCTGTCCCTTCTGCGTCACCTCTCTGCAGCTGCCTTACCTCAAAGCCAGAGAAGCTCAACACCGTCAAGTGAAATCGGAGCGACGCCCCCAAGCAGTCCCCACCATATCCTAACCTGGCAGACTGGGTGAGTCCCCCTTTTAGACCTCTTCCAGGCTCTACAATGATCCTCAGCGTTCCTTGTCAGTTAGGAAGGATTTAACAAGTGTAAGACCCTAGTGACAGAAGGGTTTATCAGCAAGAACACGAGTGTGTGTTCCTGGGAAACCTCTTCCTTCCCCAGGCAGCCGTGCGAACGCCGTTCCCTCCCCCGCGCTCCTTTGCACCGCCTTGGGACGGCCCGTGGTCTCGCTCTCCACGCTGGCGGTGGTCCCAGGAACGCGGGGAAGGCAGGTGCCCGAAGGCAGACCGCACCGCTTTGCTCACAGTTCCAGGCGGCATTTGATTTGGGGTCTGATTCTCTCAGGCCGACTTGTAGGGCCAGGCGACGGGGGTCGGGGAGAGCGGATCTGAGCTCCGCACGCCGGACCCCGGGCGGGCTTCACGCGCCCCTCAGGGTGTCCCCTCCCGGGAGGGGAGGAACCACGATGCTTCGCAGGCAGAGGGCAGGAGGCTCGGGGCCCGTCTCCGTCCTCGGCGGCCGCTCGTTGGTAACAAACACGGGGGATCGGGTACGGTTAGCTGTAGTGACCCCGGTCCGGCGGACACACGTAAGCTGCCGTCCGCACAACTCCTACCTCTCCTGTTGCTCCTCAGATGTCGCCTCTAGCTGATGTCCCGTTCTGTCGGGGACTGAGAGGTAAAGGGGCGAGGGATCCCTTGTTCATGCCCGTCTGCTGGAGCGTCGGTGGGCGGTCTGGGGAATGGGACAGCTGTGCGCGCCGAGTCCTCGGACAGCGGCGGGACCGGGCTTGGCTCCGCTGACTGCGTTTCCAGCTCCCGGGCCTGACAGACACGACTTTGTTTCTGGTCATGTATCTGCGGTGATTTTCAGGCCAGGCTTGAGGGGGCCTTGGTATGTGATGGGAGTGAAGGGGGGCTAATGCTTATTGAGTGCTGGCTGTGTACTCAAAGGCTGGGAGCTTTTTCTAACACGTATGAGTTCATCTCCCGCTCACGGTGGCCTCGCAGCGGTAACACACGGATCTTTGGGTTTGATAGACGAAGCGCAGGGAAAATCCGTGCCCTGCCCAGAGTCACGCGGCTGAATGAAGCAGCATTCTCTCACCTCTGGGGCCTTGTTTTTTTCTACCAGGCCGGTGGTTCTTACAGTGCTGTCCCCAGACCAGCAGCATGAGCATCCGTGGCCTGGGATCTTGTGAGAAATGCAGATTCTGGGGCCCATCCGTGACCTACTAAATTCGAAACTCGGGGGTGGGGCCGGGCAGTTGTGTTTGAACAGGACTCGGATGCCCTGCTGCCGCCGCCTCCATTGAATCAGAACCCGCAGTCCCAGCTGCAGGGATCTTGCGTCCACCCCCACTTCTTGGTCTGTCTTTGGGGCAGCAGCTACCCCCTCTGTCCTTATCCCAGATCATGACCCTCCCTTGCCTGCCAGCCGCACGCCAGCTGCATCTTGTGTGGTCGGGCAGCTGCGGCAAGGCCTCGGGCCCGAGCTGCACGAGATGAACTCATACAGGAAAGCCCAATCTGCTGTCTAGATGGCACCTCTAGGGGCCGAACCCTTCCACCCAAATAAGGACTTCAGATTTCAGGCTCTGTCTGGATCCCCCACATTTTCTGGATCAAGTCCAGTCTCCCCTGATCTGAATAGATGACTGACAGCAGGCCTGAAATGGGTAACCACCACCTCAACTGTCTACACGCTTGAGCTGGCCTTGAAACCTGGGTTTCACCACAGAGAGCTGGTGGGGACTCAGGACCAACGGGAAACCAACTGGAAACAGTTTTGGTCCTTGGAGTGAACCTTTTAACAGATTGGTGTGAATGATCATTAACAGCCAGTAACTATTCTCTGTGATGTGGACAGAAAATGGGAGATGGGTAAAAAGTGCCAAAGCCTGCCTGCCTCACAGACCTAACGGGTCTCCTGACTCACTGCTGGGGGCTGAAAGTTCTGCATGCTGGGATTATCTGTCACTAACGCTGGGGTGTGTGGTTAGCTGATCTCTCCAACGTATTAATAAGCTACTAATCATGTCTGTGTCAGTTCCTCTCTTTAACATGACCTCTCTTCTCTTCCTCCTCTGCTTTCCTTTGTTCAGAGAAGCAACAGAAAACTCACCCATTATGGATGGGTCTGAGTCTCCAACTCACCAAAGCACTGATGAATAGAGGTACCGTAAGGGAATGTGTGGTTCTCCTAGCCCTCCCCCTTCACTGCTCATGAGTTTGTGGTATCAGACTTGCTGCATGTATCCCCCCTGCCGAATCGTAATTTCCAGAAGGAAACTTCTGAGTGGCGTGGAAGCTGCTATTTTTATGTTTTATTTCTGGATATACACGTGGAGGTCTATTTATATGTACGTGTTCATAGCAGATGTTAGATGCTACTTCCCAGAAAAGACCTTTCCAGACTCTGTGTACATACTGGGTTAGTGACCATGGTTTAGCCCATGGGAAGAAGAGCGTCCTGTAGTTGACATGACAAAGCACCTCAAGCAGACCGAGTTGACCTAGTCACTGAAGGTCACCCATGATTTCATCCAGCGTGCCTGAGGGACACATGTATACTGTGCCAAATGCCCTGCCTTCCAAAATGCGGTCCGTCATCATTACCTGGGGCCTTGTTGGAAAGCTAGACTCCTGGGCCTAATGAATTTGAATCTGCATTTTAACGAGATCCCAGGATGAATCAAATGCACATTCAGATTTGCAAAGCACTGGTCTAGTGGGCAGAAAACCAGGAACAACATCTGGTCTGGTTCTGCTTTCCAGAGACCAGAATCTAACTGGCAGACAAGACATTGAGATTTAAATAGCATTTCAAGGGTCAACTAAAAAAAGATAAGGATACCATTCAGAAGTGGATAAAAAGTTGTAAGCTTATTCAGCCAAAAAATAGAACCCTATGTTCCAGGAACCACACTTGAGACCAGAGTTGCAAGAGTTCACATCCAAATCCACAGCTTGAAAAATCTAACAGGAGCCCCTACAAGGAGCGTAAGGAAGCGCAGGACGTACGTGTTTACTATTCTGAGACTTGAAAGCATTCCAAGGGGAGCGGGAGGCCTCTGGCTTCACGGAGATACCTCTTGAACCTGGCTTCCGCTGCTCGGGTGGGGTTGGGGGCGGGGGGCAGTTAGGGACGAGGAGAGGGGCCATTCCACGGGCAAAAACTGCGCCACAGGCGGGGCTGTTTGGTAAACAGCAAAGAGCCTTGCTTTGTTGTAGAAAGCGAGCCAGACTTCTCCCTAAAAAACAAGGTAGGACAAGATCCTGAACAAATTAGGAGACATGGAAGTTTTTATTGAAAGTCTCCTGAGTTGGCAGATGGGTATTAGGAAAACGGGGGCTTAAGCCTTTGAGAGGAAGATGGTGTGCAAACAAAAACATGAACCGAGGAAATCGGAAAGACTTTATTGGCTTTATTCAACGTCTCAGGAATTGGGCGGCATCTCACGCAGCACAGAAAGGAACTGTACGAGATGAGACGCCTACAGGCAGAAGGGGGCAGGAGTGCGGCTTTACGCTAACGCAACACATCAGGTGGTTACTGCAAGGGAACCTTAGGCCTGGCAGGCGTCTGTCAGGCACGTGACCTAACTCGGGCTGATCAGGTGATGCCTGATGGACTGGTTTAAGGCTCCATTTCTGGGCAAACTGATCCTAATTAAGTTGAGGTCTCAGTTCGGTGATGTGGGTCTTAGCATCAGTGACTCCATTTGGGGCCTGTTTTGTGTTTAATAATTCCCTCCTTTTGATCGGACTCTCAGCCTAACCGAGAGATGTGATCAAAATTTAAGGAATTAGGGTTACTCCCGGCTAATGCTCGGGAGTTCTCACAGGTTTTGCTGAATTTCTGCGTGGTATTCACAGGTCATGAGATCAGGTTCATTTTTTACGTTGGTCATTCTCTTTGTGCCTTTTCTGAAGTTCTGTTCTTAGGAAAATCCTTTGCTGCAAACATGTACTTAAAGCTTTTGAGAACTTTTGAGAGAAAAGCGTGCACCAGCGGGACTACTGTCGTTATTAGAGAACACCCGATGTCTAACGTGTCCTTCGGAGCCATGGTCCCCAGGACCCAATCAGACTCAAGTATGTCCAAGAAAGACCCCATTGAAGGAGTCCCATTTTTAAGCCAGTTGGCGTGTGTCATGGTCTTGCGTAGGTGGGTCTCCGCTTTCCCAGAAGCGTCTATCCGAGTGCAGCAAGTAGTGTTGGCCACAGCACCACCACAGCTCAAAGACCCTCAAGGGCTGTCCTGTCATCGGAACAACTTTGGCAGCGAGCCTAGGAATTTGTGAGGCAGCTCGTGTTCTAGCAGCCGATTCTGCAACATCTGCGAGAGTGAAGGAGAGGCCCCTAGGTGTGGCCTCGCTCGTACTTCCTCCTGTCCGGGAGGCGTAGGATCTGCCAAGGGAAACGATCTTTGATTCATGAATGCTTCCTGGTCCTTCCTATTGGAGTCTGTTGCTTGGGACTCAGAGGAGGCTGAGTTTGGTTTGTTTGGTTACCCTTGCCTGGTGTCGCTTTCTTTGGACAGAGCCTGGATGCACAGTTCCCTGGGACTGGGGTTCTTAACCAGGGACTGTGGCATGAGAGAGAGGGGTTGGGTTCGGCCCAAGGAAACAGCATTGGCAGTCAGGCAGAAGTTTGGGATGGGCGGAACTAGAGGAGCACGAGTGTCGTGGGAAATCCAGCAGTTTTTTGGAGGTTAGATTACCTCCCCCTTTGCAGCGGCCTGAGATGTGTGAACAGTGGTATTATCTTTGCGGGCCAGGAAAAAGGTGGACAAAAGAATCATAAAGACCTTCCTGGAGTAAGAATTAGGGGAAGGATGGTCAGAGAGGGAAGGGGGAATAGAAACTTTCTTATCCCGCATCTTGGGAGGAAGCTGTCAACCTTGATGTCTGCTACTTCTCTTCCTCGTCAAATTGATTTTGAGGTCTCCAGCTTTTGCACTGGACCAGACGTCAGGTGGAGCCTTCCTCAGTCATAAGATATGCACCCAGGGTTCAGCACCTTGTAGTTTGGCAGTGGCGTCAGGGGTCAAGAGTTCTTGGTAGGGTTCCTTTCCATGAGTCTCAGTTTTGCAAAATCATCAGAGGAAAACAATCAAGTGGCTGTAAATGATAAAACACTTTAAAATGCTCAGATCGGATTAGAGTTCATTATAATGAAATTGACAAAGGAAATTTTGGTTACTTCTGTAATACACAACTTTGAAAGATAGTTAACTGGAATTATGAATCACATTATACCAGGGCATATCAGATTTCTAGAAACTTCATACAGTTTCAAGGCCATTTATACAAACAACATGATCTATACAAATAATCTAAAAGGGTTTTATCACTTATATGACAAAGCTTCCCATGTAATTTAACGTAGCAAGTAAACCTAATTAGTGTAACATCTTTTATAAGGGGAGAGATAAATCCTTTGAGATTTTCCAGGGACACTCTAGCCCTGGAATCTACCAGAATTGGGCAAGGTTTTCCATTAATTTCCGTTTTAGTTTCCTGTTGGCTGTTTAATGGAATAACCGGTCGCAGGTTATCAGAAAACACTTCAGAGTCCCATGCACTATGAGAAGGGCTCCTGCGGAGGTCCCCCTTTGAGACCAGTAACGGGGCAGACTTTGCTGATGGGCGGGTAGTCTCTTTGGAGAGGAAAGGCACGTCAGAGGGTGAGAAGGTCATGAGTACTCAGAGGTAAAAGAGGATCAAGGGAAGTAGTAAGAGACACAGCATTGTTACAGTCTTTGGTTTTAGGTACCTCTTGTGTCTTTCATTTTTCATTATCCTTTTGCAATGACTCTCTTAACGAAGCTACTGTGGAATCATGAAACCTTTTGGATGCTTCTGCATGCCAGTGAAAATACGTAACCCATTCTGTTGCATTTGACAAACCTTGCTTTCAGGTTCAAGTAAATGAATGATCTCGTCTAAATAGAATGTTCCCAATAATGGCTAACAACCTCAATAAGGAGGTCAACTGAGGCAAGCTCAAATGACCAGAAACGGAGTTTATTTGGGAGTGGCAGAAGAATTGCAGCTTGAGGGCTCGGGGCAGGCTGGATTTGCAAAGAGTGCAGAGGGAAAAGTCTAGCCAGCGTCTAAACAAGTTCATTGGCTGGAGGACAGGAAGAGCCCCTTGGCCTGTTTGCCAGTCAGTCTTCTGTAAGTCAATCCTTTATGGAACAGTCTCTGAGTTCTTAAGTTCTGTCCTCCTGAGGGGACGTGTGTGAGATTCCTCCATTTCATATTCTCTGCTTTCATTATAGATTGAAATCCTTTCACATTCCCCACTCTTGCTCCAGATCTTTTGCAGAAAGCATCACAGATCAACCATGTTGTTTGGGCAGTGTTTTCCCTTTTCTTCCCTTTTTGATCAAAGATGTTGTTAGATGGAGCGCAAGTCCCTGGGAACGGAGGAAGACCGTCCTCAGGTATCTTGTGCCACAGAGGAGGGAACTGGAAAGTGGATTTCATCGGCCCCATTTGAACAAGCAGCAATGCCAAAAACCAAAGTATACATATTTGTAGGGGACAGGGAAGTTCAGAAAGGGCCTGAACAGAATTTGCTTTTGGGGGATTGGCCGGTGTCCTCTGCTGATTTCTGGGAAGAACTATAATTTGTGTAAGGGTAGGTTAATTTTCCTTTATGAGCCTGCACTGATTTTCTCTATTCTGTCCTTGACATAAGTGACTCCATTTTAGTTTGGTTCTACATTTCCCCTTTTTGATCAAGCCCCCATTGGGGGCGGCAATCATCCAATATATTGCTAAGTGTTTTTTGTAGGGACTTCACCTTTTGATGATCCACGTTGCTTCTTCATTGTTTCTTTCTGTTTCATCATACTTGTATCTTTTTTCTTTACCATGTCTTCCTTCAGGATGAGAACAGCTTTGGGAATGGTAGCAAGCAAAAGGCCACACGTGAGCAACTTATATTGGGTCAAAGTGGCTGGTCAAGGCAAGGAGACTTTGTCAAGGGTATAGGTGTGAGACATTTGCTTGCCCTAGGCTTTGAAATGCTATCAGGTTTGTTACCTTCACAAAGGCTGGATAGGTAACTCAGTACTTTAAATCACAAAACAAAATGACAAATAGGATAGAAAGACCCAACTGTAGTATAGATTGAAACCGTAAGCCCAGTCTTCTTGGAAACCAGCTGAATAAATCAAAATTCCAAGATGAGGCAGACTGGACTTGTTGTAACCGAACCTCGACTTCCCCAGAAGTGTTAAGCCAAGTCTGCGTGTTGATCGACTCTGGCACAGACATCTTGTTCAGCCAAGAGAAAACTGAGGGCTAGCCTACTGTCAAGGACAATTTTAGGCAGAGAATCTAGGGAGTTTTGCTGGGCAGCGATGGCCTTAGCACTAGGCTCAGCAGTGGTTTGATGGGTTAAAGCAAAGTTTGGGGTCCTGCCCTCCGTGCACCCCATCCTAACCAGGGAAGTAGGGATCTGCTAAAGGAAGCAACTCCCGAATTATGAATGCTTCCTGGTCTCTAACCTGATAGTTAAATTCAGGGGAGCTGACCAATAAGGTGTCTCAGTTTGGCTGTGGACAGGTGGGGTACAGTGAGAGAACCAAAGAGGTTGCCTGCTTATATGCCAGTTTGGGCACTCAGAGGCCCCAGGAGAATGATCACCCTGGACAAAGACAAATCCTGTCAGGGCACAGACCACTCCTGCTAAAGCAGCACTGTTCATGGATTCGTTGGCATAAATTGTCACATTTGCTCGTTCAAGCCAGGGATCAGTTAGGTTTTTGGCACATTCAGGAAGTTAATCTCCGAGCCTGACATGCAGAGTTGTTCTAAATTCCTTGCACAAATTCTTTGTGATCGGGGGCAAATCTGATTTAGGTACTCCTAAGAACATGGTGACGCCAGCGTACAGTGGTGTGCACAGGAATCTGTCGAATTGGTCAAGAACAGGTGTCACCCGAGAAAGGTAACAAGGCGGCACTGGGAAGCCGGGCTGTGACAGTTTACCTGCATAAGCGGACACTGAAGAGAATTCGGATGTGGTTTACGAAGGAAAACTGGCTACAGGAAAGCCCAGGAGGTCTCCAAAATCATGGACAGATCAGAGTTTGTGAAGGCAGACCCAGCAGTCTGAGGGGCTGTCTCCCTTGGCAGTCGCCTGGGAGGTAAGGAGGGCAGGGTACAGTCTTTCCAAGTCAAGGAGCAAACAGGAGGGAAAAAAACCACTTAGGTGGAAGAGTCTGGTTCATTTTTGCCTGTCACGATTTTCACAGTAAAGGAGGGTCGTGATGGAGGCCTGGTCCGACATCTCGGGGAAGCCAGCTGCTGCTGGCGGCTGGAGAGCTTGCGTTTGTTCCCTTCAGGTCCCGGCACTCCTGGAAGTCGGGACGGAGGACTTCAGGCTTAGCTATGAAGGAACTGGGGAGCAGCACCAGAGCGGTCCTTTCACACCAGGGAAGAGGGAGTCCTTCAATTGAGGTCGCTTCCAGTACGGGGTATCCTTCAGGATGTGGCTCATGAAGGGAGTCAGAGGTCAGGTCATGTTCAGCATAAGCTTCTGGAACTTGTGAGAGGTTTCTGGAAATAGAGATGAAGTGGCAGTATTTTACTAGGTCTTGCTGGGCGATCTGGGGGTCAGAGTACTAGGAAGGAAGCAAATGCATGCATCTGCCAGTTACGTCTTGTAAGGAACAAGCTTTTCAAAAGGTAAGACTTTAGCTTCAAAAGGACCAATGACAGCATCTTGGGCCAGAGAAATCCCAGAGCTGCACAGAATTTTCCTAGTGGGGTTTTAATGATGACTTTAGTCCTTTCCACCCATCCTGGCGAGTGAGGGGGATAGGACAGTGCAGCCTCTGAGGCACAGGACGGACTGTGCGTGCCCTGGGAGCAGTGGACCAGGAACATGACCTCCAGGGTCCCCACGCAGAACCGTGGGGACACCCCAGGTCAGGATGGGGTTTTTAAGTCATTCTGTTGCTACAAAACTGGCAGGGGTTTGTTGACAAGGAAAGCTTCTACCCAGTGAGAAACCGAGACCATGACCAATACGTGGATCATTTACTTGTTCTTAACAAGTATGTTCATGGTAACCATGAAAATTTCTCAAGTTCTCCTTGCTAACGAGTTTTGTAAGAGAACTTGAATTCTAATCACTAGTGAATGCGGGTAGAATAAAAGGTGTGGATCTACATTATATTTAATGCTGATAACTCTGAAGATATTCCCATTTTAATTCAACCTACAAACTTGAACTAGCTTTTATTTACTGAAGATTCATCCTAGATCACATGAACTTCAAAAATATGTGGCTTATTTTTCTCTATTCGTGACAGTTTTAGAATACTTCATTTAATAATAAGTGCTTTTTAAGCCCATTAGTTAAAACTTTTACAAATTAACTTTGGCAGTACCATCCAGAGGGAGGGAAATGTCACCCACCTACAGCATACATCCATAGACATACAGAGATCTTAACAGCTGTCATTTTAAATTTTGGCCATGAGAGCAGTATGAGAATGCACAACTGACTAGTAAGTCTACGAAAGAACACTTGGAAGCAAATTGTGTTTCTGAAAGTTGGAATAAATTCAGGTTACCTGCCGAAGCATCTGGGGAGAAGACATTTTTCATTCGCCTAAGTTCCAAATAGCCTTCCCCCTCTTTGGTAAGAATGACCTCCCTGAAGTCTGCACTTGCAGGAACCTGTCTTGTAGGCCACCCGTTTCAAGCAGAACATTCCCATCGTTCCTCGGAGAAGGGCTTTGGTTTCTTAAATCCAGATCAAGCCTTTTCAGACGAATTGGGAAGGTTTGGGGATTGACAGGTGGGATTTGACTTGCTAAGACAGGGACCCCCGTTTCTAATTCCTCAAGAAATTGGGTTGTGACCTGAGTGACATCACAGGCTGACCCGTCCATCCCGCTACATTTATTTTCCGTTTGTTGCTTGATATCAAGAAGATCTTCAGGTAGGAAGGAAATCAGAAATCAGAAGCTTCCTGTATTCCAGATTTACAGCTCTCTGGCTTGTTCTAGTAAATCCTTCCAATAGTTGGCTTCAAAATGTTTTTCTTTCCTTCTGAGGACATGGTTTCATTTTGGTTTAGGGGAAAAAGCCCCCCAAGAAGTTGCTGTCAGGCTCTGATGACTGGATGCTTCCCATTTAGCCAACTTCTGACCACAGAGCTACTTAGAAATCCTTTCAGCTCTCGTCAGGTTTTGACAATTTTACAAACAATAGTCCTTGCTAGTACTGCACACACCACGGATACAAAAGAGAGGGTACAAAGAATACCACTCTCTTGAGCCAGAGCCACTCCCAAAGATGACCAAAAACAGAGGCTGAGACACTTCGCAAGGACTGGCAGTAAGCACAGGACCCCAGCCACACATGGGGTTCAACCCACACTTCTGCCTGGCCATATACTGGGGGCCCCAACGTGATGGCTGCCAAGCCAAGCTCTCAGGACACAGGAGAGCACATCTGTCCCTGGGAGAGAAAGGTTCAGTAACCCGTGGGTCTGGAGTTGGAAAGGAAGGGACACAAAATGTGACCTTCCTCTCTCGAGTGGGCTACGGAGACTTGGGGGAGAGGACTCTGGTAAGAACTCGCCCTTCGCTGGCTTCTGCTAGTTTTTCCAGGATTCCCATCTGTGGGCTCCAGAGCAAGTGGGGTTTAAAGTACAGAGCGTAACTCATGCATTACCAGAATCTGACAAGGGTGTCCCAGGTTTAGTTTCCCTTGGCTATTTGAGGAAGAACTGGTAGCAGTTACAAGAGAATCCCTCGAGTCCTGTCAGCCCTTCGAGGGTCTCCTGCAGGTGGAAAGACTGTTCAGATGAAGGATTAATACCACGAGTACTTGGGCCTAAAGGAGGATAAAGGGGACTAGCAGGAGTGCCAGTGGTTAGACGGTCTTTTGTTTTAGGTACCGCTTCTGTCTTGAACTTTTCATTACCCTTTTGCAGTGCATCTCTCAGTAAAGGAGTTGCAGAATTTTGAAGCCAATTAAAACGGGTATCCCGTTCTGTTTGGGAACCCTTGCATTCACGTGCACTTCTTAAATGAATGAATTTGTCTAACTGGAACATTCCTCGTAACGACCACTGGGATTCCAGGTTGTCTTCAGCACTGCTGGTCTGTGTGCGGGAGAGACCTTAACTATTTTTAGCATAAAATCCCTCGAGCTTTGGGGGGTGGGGGCACCCAGAGAGCCTTGAGAAGACTGGGATCCCATTTTTGGAGTTTTCCCGCAAGGTTTGACGGTGTGCCTTTTATCGGGTATTTCCTTTTCCTGGGGGACAGCCTTTGCCCTGCTTGTCTGACCTGAGACCAGGTGTCCCTCACTGCACAGGATTTCCTCGTGGCTGACAGGTGACCTGGTGTGAAACCTGCCTGTCCGTAAGCACCTTACCCTTACACAGGAGTCTTGTGCTTTGCAGAAGGTGGTCTCCTAGAAAGGTGGCGAGTGTTCTAGCAGTACCCGTGGTCCCAGTTCACTGGCTTGAGAATGGGGAGAAATCCTCGGCAGGTGCTCCCGGCTCAGGAGAGAAGTCTCAGTCTTCTGTAGATCAGGCCCTTACGGGAAACCAGTCTCTCGGTGCTTAGGTTCTGTTCTTCCGAGGGTACGTGCCTGAGAGGCTCCAGGTCACATCCTCCAGTTCCACTCTGGACTGAAACCACTTCCCAGTGGCCACTGTAATTCTAGCTTGCTTTACTGAGACTGCCGTCTTTGCAGTTACCTCCGGCTTCCGTGAGCACCATTTCTAGACAGGAAGTAGCAGTTGCGCTGGGAGGTGGCACACTCAGTTCTTCTAGAACTTGATGCCAGTTCAGCTGAGTCTTTGGTCTCTCAGAGAGAAATGAATACGTAGGAGGGATGTGCCACCACGTGGGGGATCTCGGGGCCTTTCACAGTGTACCTCGCGGCACAGAAGTTTTCTTGAGGTCGATGGGTGACCTGGTGGCCATCTAACCCATTCTGTAACCAACGTACCCTAGCACAGGGGTCTTCGAGTTAGGGGGCAAGCACTCTAACAGCTTTTAAGTGCTTGACCTGCACCCACCAATTTTGCAGCTTTGGCTTCTGAGATTCTCCTTAACAACAGATTATTCCTTTACCTCACGTGCACATGAACAGACCCGCGGTAACCACAGAGAGCATACTGTGGACTGGCCAAGAGGAGGCGGGAGGTGTGCAGGGCACCGGGAAATAACTGAGGGCTAGGGCCTGATGTTCCAGGTGCAGCCACCTGCCAGCGCAAGCTGAGCCGCCAGGCCCTGGCCAGCCCTGCAGACTCAGCCAGGGCTGAGGACTCTAGGAGAGCCTCCCGTCAGTCTAGACAATGTGAACGCTGGACCAGGAAGCCAATTCGATGGGGAGCTTAACGCAGAGAGCAGAGTCGGAACCGAGAGGAACTTACCCATGCCTTCAGAAAGGGTGACAGAGACCTCACGGTTCACAGATATTGCTGCCTGTGTTTCTTCTTGTCCCTGGAGCTGTCAGAGGTCTCCTTGGGATCCCACCGCTACCACCAAACTACTAAAAAACAAAATTCAACTGAGTAAATTTTAAAGATCTTACTGGCTTTTATTCAATCAAGTTGCAACCCCAGTCCTTGAGGAACCAAAAACAAATGTCCCTGTCTTAGAAATTCCATCTTTATAGGAACAGTCACACAGCTCTGGAAGCAATTCAAAGCCCCCCCCCCCCCCCCCCCGCCACCATGGTTTTTTGTTTTGTTTTACCAATTCCAAAACCTCCCTCGCCTATTCACCTAAAAAGGCTTTGCAGGTATTTTAAAAGATTTGGATTTAAGAAAGAAAATCCTTCTTGGAGGAACATGCCTTCTTTCCTGTGTCTTTGAGTCGTAAAGGCTCTATCCGGTCTCCTCCAGGACCTAGCCTGTAGGCAGTTTCTTTGAAGTGCAAACTTCAGCAAGATCATTCTTACCAGAAAGGAAAAAAGAAGGGGAAAGTCTATTTGGAACTTAGGTGAATGAAAATCCTAAATGTCTTCTCCGTAGACGCTTTAGCCGTATTGACCAGGTAACCTGAACTTATTCCAACGTCCACAAACAGTTTGGATCCAGCTGTTCTATAAATGAGTCCGGCACCACCGTGCCCCTCTCGTGGTTCAGGGCACACGTAGAGCCGGACCCGGCTCGTTCTCTTTCAGCCCTGCCTCTACGTCCTGCTCCCACATCTGCCTGGGGTGAAGGCTGCTTGGCCCTGCTTGGGCCTCTGCCCTTCTTTGAAGCAGTCCATGACCGTGGAGGATTCTAACTGGCCCACCTGGGTCACTTGTCCCCCTGGGGGGAGGAGGGCGGGGGGGGGGGGGCACCATCAAGGAATTAGGGACTGTCCCCCAAAATACTGCATATGTCCCCTGTGGATTCAACCACCTTCGGCCGGGAAAACTTTCTCAGTCCCTCAGGCACATGGCAAAAGGCAGGTCTGTCAGGGTGGGTACATGGGAGTTAGCCCTCCACCGCTTCCATACTGTAATAGGTCCCATGGTCAGCATCAGAAGGAAGGGCCTATGTGTCACCTGTATGTCACTGTGCTTCTGAAAGCATTCATCCCACTAGATCAGGAGGTCCAGGCCACAGAATGCCACTGATGCCTCGGGTTTTCCAACTCCCGTGGGTTTTTTAAAAGCCAGATGAGAAACGTTTACAAAATCCACAATGCCTTCATCCCTTCGTTCCTAGGGAGGTCAGCCAGTCAGAGAGAAAGGTGGGCACGACCGCGGCTTCTCGCATACAAACTGGCCCACAGGGCGGGGAGGAAGGTGCTCGTTCACCTCGCTGTTCTCTGCACCCCACGGGACTAGGATCGCTTTCCTTCACCCGTCCCACCCCGCACCCTAGCGCCAGGTGGGGGAGAGCAGCAGCAGGGGAGAGACCGGTCTCTTCTGACATGTACGCAGAACCCTTATGATGTTCCCAAAAACCTCTCTCTACCCCGAAACGGCCTATGCTCTGGGGCATTAAAGACACACAGACCAATGTCAGTCACAGGACGTGTCCCTTCAATACCTGGAGGCTGAAGGCCCCAGTTTCGTCCCTGCAGGAATCCGTACACATCGACACTCGGACGGCACTAGGAACAGAGGCAACAGCACCCAAGGGGCTCCAGGCCCAACACGCGGTTGGTGAGCAGAGCCCAGAGTTGAGCCAGCCAGCAGCAGGGCTGTGGCCGGCGGGGCAGGGGAGAGGAGGGCGGGCCTTCCTCTCCTCAGGCCCCAGGGGGCTGCTCCCGCCCCGTGGCCCCCGTCCGCACACCCACCCGGCAGATGCCACCCCCGTTCCCGTGTTCGCAGAGGTGCAGGCCGACCTTTACTTTTGCCCTCAAGGAGCCAGCCCGGGAGGGAGGGGCTCTTGCCCGGGTACCGAACCCGGCTCCGGCGTCCTGTAATGACCCGGACTCCCCAGCCTCCCGGTGAGGCACACCTCGGGGACTTGAACAGCGTTTTGTTTCCACCCCTGTTTCCTGTGGGTGCTCCATTACAACTTTTATAATCCGAAAACCATGCATGTTGCTTAAATAGCACGGATTCAAAAATGTTTTAAACTCTTTTCAAAATACCATCTGTTTCACTTGACATTTTGAACGTGCTTCTAGGACAGAATAAAAACGTAGGGAAAACTGGTGGTACCTGAGGAATCCTGTGCGGTCCCAAGCTCTGGAAGCTTCCGAGGCGCTAGCACAGTCAGCCCGCGTCGAGGGTAGGGCCCGCTCAGGAAGCCGGCTCCGCGTCCCCGGTGACCGCACTGGCCGAGCCTAAGAGCCCCGCTCCACCGTCCCCCTCGGGGCGCTCTGGCCCGGATGTGGATTTCGTTTCCTGGCCGTGGGCCCCTCCCCCGCTCGGCCTGCCCGCTCCTCCGCTAACCCGCCGCTCTCCTTGCGTTCCCCGCAGGAGCCACACTGACAGCTGTTTCCTGGATTCCTCCCTCTATCCAGAACTAGCCGACGTGCAGTGGTACGGGCAGGAGAAAGCCAAGCCCGGGACCCTCGTGTGAGCCAGCCGGCCTCACTCTGACCGCCTCAACGCCATTCAGAGATCACCTCACTGCCTCTCATTTGCCTTACCCAGACGCACTGTCACCCTGCACCAGCTTCGGCCCTCAGCACTTTTTTCCTCCCGTCTCCGCATCCCCTTCACCCTCAAAAACCTGACTGAGGAGACATTCTGGAAGGTTCCGGTCCCACTGTGTGTCCCCTGGCGCTCTCGCCCGCAGAGCGCCAGGCACCAATCCTCAACGGCACCTTGGTGGCTCCCCCCTGCCGTGACAGCCCCCAGGCCGGGAACCACCAGGGAAGGTAGTGGACATCCAATTCCTGTGGACAAGTGGCATGAGAACAGGAAAGGGGACTCACGTACAGGGTGATCCAGAAGGACTGTGACGCTGCGGTCAGCCTGCCACCCGCAGGCCCACCAAGCGCTTGGTGACGAGGACGCCTCTGCTCGGCGAATACTCAGCCGAGGCTGGAAAACATCCCCTGGGGGAGTGGCTGTTGGGGGAGGGGAAGGAGAACGGAAAAGGAAGCTTCACGTGTCAGAGACGCACCCGAGGATCACAATCAGTTCTATGCTGCCAAAGATTAAAAAATTTAAAAATAAATAAGAGGGGCCAAGAGGAAGACAGTCTTTCTGCAATGAAATCTTTTAAATTCTCAACTGCTACTACTCATCACAAGTGAAAAGTCAACCATTTGTAAATTGTTTCCCCTCTTTATCCCTCGCCCTTAACGTCCCACCTTCTCTCAGGCCAGAGCCTGGAAAACTAACCCATATGATGGTCAAGTGGAGGGAGCCAGAGCGGCGCCGCTGCCTCGGGTCCCGGGGGCGCGGACACGGAGGACAGGCCTGCGGGCAGGGAGCAGGGTGCGCCGTCAGCCCGGGCTGCACGGGGTCGGGTCCAAGCCACCGCACTGAGCTGCGGTCCTGGTGGGATGTGTAGGAAACGGAAGGTGGGGATTGCCAAAAGCGCTTCTCTCTTATTAAAACAAGCAGTAAAAGCGTGTCCTATTGTTTTGCACAAGGTGTTTGATTTTATTTTTTATGGGAAACCAAGGGAAAAAGCACATCACGATCCATTCGAGTGTTTAACTGTCGTGGTTCATTTTATACTTGTTAGCACTTGTGTGACAAAGAACTCAGACCCGGCTTCTCTCGGCACCCGGTTACCAATGTGCCACTTATTCCAAGAACCCAACTATGCCCTTAGGTAGGAAGAGTTTACTCCCGTGTCTACTAGCGAGCAGGCGGAGCGGGGCTGAAGAGCGCGCCTGCGCCCAGCGGGCCCGGATGCCTCGGGCATCGGCAGCTGCCTTGACGTACGTACCACATTTGTCCGCAGAAACCCAGAGGGGAAGAAAGAGCTGCACGTTTACATGTGTTCTGAGCTATGCTTAAGACACAACTGGAAAGCCATCTATCTTCAAAGGCCTCAAAAATACTTTTATAATCCTAACAAGCGCACACTCTTATTAGTTGGGTTATTCAAAATGGCACAAACACGGTCTCCACGGAGGTGGTACGCTGTGCTTACTGGCGCAAGTGGGGGGCGGGGGGGAGGGGACAGTTTTTCTCACTTGTAACAACTTCCTATTGCAAAGGCATCTGACAGCCAGGGACAGGAGCTGGGGTGGGGTAGTTTTGTGGGAAAAGAGAACCGCAGTTAGCTTTAGCGTAAAAAGAAAAATCTTCGTTTTCTTTATGTATAATCCCAGAAGAATGAGACTACCAGACCAGGAGGGAAGACGGCCCGTAAAGTAAGTTTAACGAAGCTCCCTCTATTGCTGCTTGGAAAGCGCTGTGGGCTCACAGCACGCTGGGACCACTCCGGACAAGTCAGGGCCTGGTGTCCCCCCCAGTCCTGAGGGCGCTGGACTGGTGACACAGCTCGGGGAAGGGACGAATATTCACAGAACACTTGGGTAAACCCTGCGGGATAAACAAAACTGGTTCTAGTGTTATTAACGGATTCGGGGGACGGAGGAGGGGGGTATTTTTGTTGCTCGCATTTTGACGATCAGAGCTATGGCCAACAGGTTTTTTCCTTCCCCATTCAGAACATTATACACTGGGCCATTTTTCTTTCACCCCAAAGACACACGGCTAATCAGACTGAACTGTGTGCAACAGGAAAGTACAGAGAAACAGAGGTCACGAGGTCACGTGGCTGCAGGTTACACAGCACGTTCCGTAGTTTCAAAAACGGTCTGCAGTCCCTCGGATCGCGCTTTTAGCCCAGCTGGGTGACAAGGAATGACAGACGAAAATGCTTTCTCAACACTTGGGTTTTGAATTCAGGAGGCAGAAAGGAACGGAGAGGGAGGGGAATTACAGTTCAAACGCCACGACGGTCTGGTAGTAAAGACAGAGATGAAGTAAAGCAGGTCTTACTGTTGAGCTGCGTTCAGTTACTACAAAATGTACGCAGTGTTAGTCCTTCGACAGCGACAGGATTAATGACCAGTGTGGTGGGACAGGCGTTACTGTAAACAAGCACTTGCAAGCTCTTCGCAGATCCGTATTTCTTTAAAACAAAAGAAGGTGGAGTACGAAGCCCCTCCTGGATTCTCCAGATACGTGTAAGAAGTTGCCTGTTTAGCCTGAAGACTGGTGGGAACACTTCATCAGACTTGGTTGGGAGACAGGTGGATTTTTTTATTTTATTATATGCAGGTGAGTGTTGAAACTGTTAAAATCCCAATTTGATTTCAGTGTTAGTTCTAAATAGAGCAGACCCCCTCCAGGTGCTATCAGATGACCGGTTACTGCTTAGTTAACTAGGTGTGGAGTTTTGCATATCCATTCATGTCAGTCGTCTATTACACGTTGTGTAAAATGGACTCTAGTTTAATAATGGGGAGAAAGGATTAGGCTGCTCCTGAAAACTGACTGTAGAGCATGGAAAATGATTTTACTGGATTCTGTTCAACTGTAATCAATGAAAAGGATTATGTTGTAGACAAAGTTGCAGAATTAAAAAGAAATCTGCTTTTAATTTATTCTTTTTGTATTAAGAATTTGTATAGTACCTTTCTTTACATTTTGCAAAACAGTGTTGTCAACACTTATTAAAGCATTTTCAAAATGAAAAGATCTCAGCTGCCTCTTGGATATTTTGTTTCTAAGTGACACATGCTCTGGAAATCTAATTCAGGGGCCTGCAGCCTCGCTGGACCCCTTTTTAAAGTACATAGAAAGCTGATCTCCTTACTGGCTTGCTAGGTACAGATAAGCTTAGTTTGTGAGGTCAAGGCTAATCCTCCCTTACTCTAACTGCCTTGTAAAGTATACAAAGATAATACATTCTCAATTCTGTACTCCTGCCACAAAAAGGGATCTGAGGTTAGAGGTCTTTGTCGGGACACTGCTACAAGGAGTTACCCGTTGGCAGTTCATGCCAGGCGTGGTTCATGGAGGGAAGAGACCCTGAGGGAATATGGGCTTCGGAGGCCGGAGGCCATCGGTGGGCTCTCCGCCCCCACGCGGTGCCCGGGTCCGTGCAGGAGGCCAACGGCCCATCAGGGAGACAGGATGCTCAGACCTTCACCAGCACTGCCGCTCACCCTGTGCTCACACGACACCTCAAACCCTGTCACCCACCACCTGAGTCATATCGCCAACATAGCAGCCTGCGGGGCCCGCAGGCACCAAAAGCCCCTCACGTAACGACAAGACGGCGACTGGCTTACTTTCATAGAGACTGCGCTACAGTTGCGTCCCGGCCCCCTCGCCCGACAGGCATCCCTCCCCTACAGGAGCCCCGAAGTCTGGAAGCCAAGAACACCCCCGGACGGAAAGGCCTTGCTGAAGCACTTGCCACTAGGGCGCTAAGCCCCCGCAAAAGTGAGAACGATCCCCGGAGAACACGAAGCGTGTCGGAAGCGAGCTCGTTAGGACATTTCCGCTTCCAGGCCTTTCCTTGGGAAAGCAACCAGCCGCTCTGAGGCTTGTGTCACACAAACAAACAGATCTTTCGTGAGTCTTTTCTGTGTGAACATGTCACAGCTCAGGAGACGAACCCAGTATCTCTTCATTAAGCCCTGACGACCCCATGAAGGCACCTGGTACACAGAAGACCCTTCTCTCCCACTTCTCCCCACCTTTCACACCACACACACACACACACACACACACACACACACCCACCACCCCCGCCCCGGCCCCGTACACAGCGCTAACAAGTACTACACAGCTATCATTTTGGTTATTAGCGAGAACACAAACACCCAAAAATCCCAGGAGAAAGCATTAAAAACAGCCCAGGCCGTTTACTTCTTTCTCCCAGAACAGCAGTTCGAAAAAGCTCCTCCCTAAGATCGTCTGGAAAGGGAGCGTCGGAGAAGCACTGGGGAGGCTGGCAAGCACTCAGGGCCGCGTGTCTGGGGAGGAGTCTGGTCTTCAGAAGCTTCCACTCCCACAGATTACACACGGACACACAACCACAACGTAAGGGCAAACAAAGTCGCCAACATTAAACAGAAGGAAAAGATTCAAAGGAGTCCAAAGGGGAAGAAATCAAGTGTCTAAACGGGATCTCGCTGCTAACTAAGCTCGTCCAAGGAGTCGCGGCTGCGAGGAGGGCAGGAACCCACTCCACCCTCTGCCTGGCACAAAGGCGCCCCGCGCCCCGCCCCCCGCCCAACCACCGTCCCCTCGGACAGGAGCTGAAAGGCCCGCAGTGCAGGAATGGAAACAGCGAGCACACTGACAGAGCCCATACATTTACAATTGCACCAAGATTTTTTTATCAGAAACCCATTTTTCTGTCCATAAACTGCTATCCCTACACACGAGTAGGTTCCTTGTGTTTTTTATTCATTCATCCGTTTTCTGTCAAACGCACTCCAGCACGCTTTCGTTCCCCCACTCTCCCAAAACCACTGCTGTCGGGGCCGCAGACAATGGTTAATTCTCTGTTCTCAGCTCACGTGACTTACCAGTAACACGACACAGTGGATCCCCTTGGTCCACAGGAAGGCCAGGATGCGACGTCCTCCAGGGTTTCCTGCTCACAACGCTCGGGGCTCCTCTTTCCGGCCTCCTTGGCGGGTCTCCTCTCCCTGGCGCCCCAGCATCGGCGTGTCCCAGATGTTCTCAGGCTCCTCCCCCTGGTCGTCCACCACGCTTCCAGTAGCGCTCCCCTGGCCTTGTGGTTTTACACGTCACCTGGGGGCTGACATCCCAAACTTGTCCGTCCTCCTGCCCAGCAACACCCCCACTGGGAGGTCGGACACACTGCCGTGGCCAGAGCGGAGGTTCCGAGCCTCCCCTCCGAATCTGCTCCCTCACCACCTTCCCCAGCTCAGCTGCAGGCAACTCCAGCCGTCCAGGGTCAGGCCAAAAATCCTGGGATCCCCCGACCATCTTGCTTCCACCACTGGATGATCACCCATCGTTCTCTTTCTGTCTGCAGCGAGCCAAGGAGATGCGGCATCCAGGCCCTGAAGAGACTTCGATGAGATCCGGAGCGCAGGCAGGAAGAAAATAAGTCGATTACAGAACACATTATAAGGTGCTAAGAAAGCAGGGTCAGGCAAGGGAAGATGCTGCTTAGGACAGGTGGGAAAACAGCTTTTCCTCCAAGTAAAGTAAGGAAAGTTGCTGGGGAGTGTGGGGGGAGTGCGGGACAGAGGGAGCGCTGAAGGTCCCTCCGCAGCCAGCCTGGCACAAGCAGAGACGGGAGGGCCGCAGCTAAGCGAGATGGGAAAGAGAAGGGATGGGTCAGCAGAGAGCAGTCCGCTGAGAACAGCCCCCAGAGGAGAGAAGATGGAGAATGTCCCCAGGTATCACGTAGGGCCCAGGTGACACCAGGCACTGGGTGGCCGTCAACCCCCTCCGGCAGCTCTGGAGGACACTGATGGGTTGACGCAGCTTGGTTTCTGTAGTGCCGTGTGGCAGGACAGAAGGGTAAGACAACAGAAGCTCCTGGGGAGAGTGACAGATGATGACAAGGGGATCCACAGGGAAAAGCAAAACCAAGAAGGTCCTAAGGAAGGAGAAGCCACCGCAAGAATGGACAGGATGTCTTGAGGAGACCGTGGAAGAGCAGAGCGGGGAGCAAGGAGTACGCAGCAAGGACAGGACCTTGGGACCAGACAGCAGGGAAAATGCGGGTTTCCCCATGCCCTCAGTCAGCCCCCGGGGTGAATCCTATCATCTAGGAAGAAAGTCTCGATGTTACGCTGGTGCACGCCAGCAGGAAACCCATCCGAGCCTGGGGTGCCAGGAGGACACCCGGCCCCCCCTCCCCTTTGTGCAGGCGCTGCCCATCTGGCTGCCTTTTGGATCCAGAGTCCAAGACCACGCCCGTGATCTTAATGAGAGGATTTCCTATGAAGGGCTGGACTGTCACCCAGATGGTGAGGAGGGGACAGCAAAACGGGACACTAGATCTCACAGAGGACCACAGGGAAGCAGCCACCGCTCGGGGCAGGGAAACAAAGCCGAGGGAATGTGAAAACCTAGAAGCGGGAGGAGGTGCCCCGTGGAGCTGAAGTCAACCCTCCGGGGTGCTGCTCAGCCGGGCAGCTGGCTGCCGAGCGCCCCAGGAAGTTGGCGGGACCCGCAGAGCTGGGCTCCAGGCCCCAGGAGAGGTGGCAGCGGCCGGCGGTGCCGGGATCTCTGAGGGGCAGGATGAAGCCGCTTCTCCGAGTGTGGGAAACTGCCCACGGGCAGCAGCTCGTCCTTCAGGAGCGGACCGTCCTGCCCGGCCGGAGTGCCGCAGCTGCGCCATCTCTGGGGGGGACGGAAAGCCGAGGGAGCACACGCCCCTCCCCCTCCTCCAGCGCCCCGTCTCTCGAGCACCGCGGTCGGCGGAACCCAACAAGAGCCACCAAAGCAGAAGCGTGGTTCGCCGTCTCGTGTCACAGCCGCTGGGGGAGATGTGGTGGGAGCGGGGAGAGAACAGCCGGGCCACCCGCGCCCAGTGGCCAGCAGTGTGGCCCTCACGGCCCCGAGCTGTCCCCGTCGGCCCCCCAGCAGGCCCACGGCGCCTCGTCAGGGCACGGACCCCACGGCTCTAACATCAGAGAGACTTGGAAAAGCTACCGCCACATTAAGAGCAAGCCGATCTTCAATCTTTAGATTAAAAAATGTTATAAAGGACAAAAAGACACAAGGGTCGTTTTGGCCCATAGGAGTGTAAAGTGAGTCACGGTCTCAGAAGGAAGAGCAAGTCAAAGCCTATTTTCCCCAAAATAACAAAGTCACAACGTCTACTTTCTCAAGTATGTTTCACATCCATAACCAGTATTTAGGACTTGGTCCTCTCAAAGTCATGTCTTATTCTAATGAAGATCTGGGGAGAACCCCAGAGAGGGCCAAGAGCTAGATGCTTCCATCTAATAAGCTGGGTGACAGAATCTTCACAACTGGCCACAAGCACTCCTCTGGGTGTCGAACACCCGGATGTATTTGAACTGCCTTTCACATCAGCCCGATTAGGGCTTTTCTGCAGCTGAAGTGACCTGGTGTCAGCATGCACCGGACGCACTTTACATGTATCTACACCTAACGGGATGTGGCCACGTCCGATCTCTGTCCGGCTGAGGCAGCTGTGCCGTGGAGCACCGCCACACACCTGCCCCAAGTCGCAAGGACGCCGAAAGCCAAGAAACCTGAGGAACGTACACTCTGCTTCGGGACTGAATCCAGCGGCATATGAGGGAACACACAGTCCTGGAAATGACCCCATACTAGTCTCATAAAACAGGAGGCCCCGAAGGCGGCAGCTGTGATGGTTACTTTTGTGTCAACATGACTGGGACACGGGTGTCAGAGGTCTGGTTAAACATTATTCTGGATGAGATGAGCATCTGAATCAGTGGACTGAGGAAAGCAGATGGCTCTTCCCAGTGTGGGTGGGCCCTGTCCAATCAGTTGCGGGTAAGGGAGACTACCGCACATGCGCTCTCTCTCTCTCTGCCTGATTGCTGAACTAGGGTATTGGTCTCCCCCTTCCCTCAGAGTAAGACTTATACCACTGGCTTTCCTGGGTCTCAAGCATTTGATTCCAACTGGAATTTCTACCATCATCTCTCCTGGGTCTCTAGCTTACAGACAGCAAATCATGGGGCTTCTCAGCCTCCACAATCACAGGAGCCAATTCCTTATGACACATATACATTTATGTAGTTACATGTAGTTTCTAAATTTTAATATATTTAAAAATTTACATCATTTATATTCTAGAGATATAGATACATACATACATCTCCAGTTGGTCTCCCTCTGGAGAACCGTAAGAAGGCAGCTCAGGGTTTACACAGTGGCTCCCTGATACCACCCAAGAACCAGTTCTGGCATCTTGAGCACGGATCTCTCCCTTTCATGACTGCAGGACGGCAGCGAAGCATCTGACGTTCCAAGCCACCTTCCAGAAAAGAACAGAGAAAGGGCAAAAGATATCTGCCAGCTAAGTCTATTTCTTTCTCTTAGAAAAGAAATAGCGTTTGGGATAGTCACCCAATAGACTTCTCTCCACAGATTTTTGGCAGAACATGTGACATAACCAACCCTAACTTCAAGGGGTCCGAGGAGAGTTAGCAGTTTGTGCACATTGCAGCTCTGAACAAACTGAAGCTTCTGTTAGCAAAGAGGAGAATGAGAACAGGGTAAGCCACTAGCAGTGTCTACACCACACATACACGGCAGACAAGCTTGCACAACGAAGGAAGAGAAAAATCACCAAGTCTTAATTAAAATAACAATCTAATAAAACTAAAGTATAGCAAAAATTTTAAAGACTCACATGCTTTCCACTCTCTCAAATCCTATTCCCTTAAGGCACACCAATGTGACATCATTAATCAAGAGAAAGTTCCTGTAAGACTAACACGATTTGATCTTTGTACAACCCAGCACAGGTAGCAAAGATTATGTCAATATCTGAGCTAGTTACAAGGTTATTTCCCCTTTGCATAGACAGGAACCTCACAGAGAGGCAAGCCACAGAGTGGGAGAAGTATTTTAACACACATGTCCAACAAAGGACTCCTCACCAGAACAAACTATGATCAGTTAAGAAAAAGGCATTAATTGCCTAATTAAACAGAAGACATGGGCAAAAATAAAGTCCTGAATGGGAACTTCACAAAAGAGAATATCCAAATGGCCAGCAAGCACGTAAAGAAGGTGCCCACCTTTATGTGTCAGCAGGGAAATGCAAATTAAGGCCACCGCATATGCCATTTTAACCCACCAGAAGGGCTAAAATGAAAATGACAGAGAGTATGTCATGTGTGGCCGGAGTGCAGAGTACCTCAAACTCTCAAATCCTGCCTGGGGGATTGTCCACTGTATAAGCCCTTTGGAAATTTCCTTGACAGTATCTAATATAGCTGAGTATGTACGTACCCTATGCCCCGGACATTTCACACCGCGGTGTGTACCTTACAGAGATTCACATTCCCCAAAGAACGTATACACAAGCTTCATACAAAAATTGGAACCAACTCAAAAGTCTATCAACAGTAAAACAGATAAACTGTGGGCTGTGGCAGTGAGAATGAACGAGCCACAACTACACGTGATGAGGAAGAGGATCAGAAACCAAAAGAAATCAAACATAAAACAAGTCAAGCACACTGAGTCCATTTACATATGAGCAGATTAAAATTCAGGCAAAACTGACCTATTAGTGACTGCTAATGGGTACGGGGTTTCTTCTGGGGGTGATGAAAGGTTCTGAACTCAGATTGTGGTGATGGCGGCACCCAGCTCTGGCTACCCTAAATCTCCTGTACACTTCGGACGGGTGAGCTGTAGGATGTGTGCATTACGTAGCAGTAATGACGTTAGACATGAGGACCACGGCAGGGACCAGAAGGGGGCATGAGATTTCCGGGGCATTAATAATATTGTCTTTCCTGACTTGGATGCTAGAGACTTTGGGAGATATTCACTTTGAAAAATATATCAGGAGATGGTACTCTTCTGATTTGTACATTTTTCTGTGTTACACAACTGCTTAAAATTTACATTAAGGGGCACCTGGGTGACTCAGTCCTTAAGCACCTGCCTTCGGCTCAGGACATGATCCTGGAGTCCTGGGATCGTGTCCCACATCAGGCTCTTCCGCTGGGAGCCTGCTTCTCCCTCTCCCACTCCCCCTGCTTGTGTTCCCTCTCTTGCTGGCTCTCTCTCTAATAAATACATAAGATCTTTTTAAAAAAATAAACTTTACGTTAAAAGGAATGTCATCCAGGCCTACCTGAGCCTTGGGAAGTAATCTCTGAAGGCCTGAGCCAACCCTCAGTAGACATCTGATGCATGATACTGGTCTCTACGCATCTTCTTCTGCCTCAACCCTATTTATTTTATACCCCGTCTCCTCTCGCTTTATACAATTCCAGCCAGCATAAGGTGGCCACCTAACCGTGCCGCCAGCTCTATGCTGTGTGCTGTGGTTATTCTCCCCTTGGTCCTGGACAGTCTCTTCATCTGAAATTAAGAATTACTGCTTCACAAGTCTTTAGCACTGGAAAGACTTTATCATCTGCTAAACTTCACACTAACCTTGAATGCTGTGTTATCCCCGTAGCTCTGTATTTAAAGAACTTCCTAAAAATAGAGTCCTTCTGCCCAATTCATCTACCAGGTGATTTCCATCCTTAACTCTACTCATAATTGGTGTCTTAATCAGTGGTTTTCGAACTGCCGGTCACAGTGCATTCACACGGTGTGAGCCAGCCTGGAGTCACAGCCAGCATATTTTTAAGAGAAATACAAGAGAAGAGTATGGGAGCACTTTTGTTTCAGTTCCACACGCGTTTATGTACGCGCACACTTGTTACTATTTACTTTGAGCTGTGGGCGGCAAGTTTCAAAAGCTACGGCTTTAACTCTCCCGGTCAGGGGAGGGCAGAGCCTCTGAGCCAGGCTCGGACTACAACACTGAGGGTCCCGATCACTCCTAGGCCTTAAAGGAAGAGCAGCTGGACAGGAAAGGCAATTCGGTTTTGGCGAGCTGGCAGACGGAGTTCAGAAAGGCCCGGAGAGCAGACTGGGCAAACGCCTCTTGCCCGTTGTGGGAGGAAGCCCAGTGAACACTTCTGAGGTCACCGATCCTACTCGAAAGGGAGCTCGAAACTTCTTAGCTGCTCTCCATGGGGAAAGGATGTGTCCAGCTTGAACGCCGTGAGGGGGGCTGACAGCATTTTCAAAGCGGCTGCTTAAAGGCGGGAGGCGCGAGGGCTATTAGCTCTAGCAAGTTGGACCAAGGACCCCGGAGTTTACAGTGGGGAGAACTGAGTAAGCGATCAAAGCTTTCGTAATAAGCTGTTTTGGTAAATGTACAAAACCTTTTTTTAAACGAGCACGGCTCCCAAATCTGAATGGGGTCAGCTCACCACAGTGGCCGCCGCCAGCCACACCGCCTCCCGAGTTACTCCACACCCCAGAACTTCGTTTGAAATTTCAAAAGATTTTCAGGATACTGTTAACCATTAAAGTACTAGTGCGTGGTTAGAATTCGGCCAACAGAGCAGCAGGTCTGTGATGAAAAGCAGCTGCCGGAATGGCGTTCCCACAGGGACCCTCGGGGGGCTGGCTGCACACACCCAGCCAGCTGGACACTCGCACGTAAGTACACCGTGAGAAAGTGCTTGCGGTCCAGGACTCCCCGCGTGACCCCATCCCGTACATTTCTGCGGGATCAAGTCGGCCCACGAGGGGTGTCCCAGGAGCATCCTGGGGGAGGCACCTCTCGGAGACGCTCACAGGCGATCGCCACACTGCAACTTCGTGCTCCCCTTTCACTGCAACTGCCCCCCGACATTCCACCACCTTCTCTGGTAAGCCTTAATTAAAAGGGGTGACTGTGTGGCTGAAAAGGAATCAGTGATAGGAATCCCCAAATTCAAATCTACCAAATACTCTGAAATACTTTTCTGTTGACTTTTCTCAACTGTTTGCTTTCAGAATAAATTACTTTCTTTCGAATGAAAAGACAGTTGTGTTTCTCAAGTATTTACTGAGGTCAAAACCCAGGGCAATCGAAAGTGTGAGAGCAGGTCAGGAAATCGCCAGATGGAAGAACTTAACACCCTGAAGCCCTCCTGCTAGCAATCCTACTGCCCACCCCTCCCAATTCTCGCTTAGCTCGGAGCAGATCCCTCAGTTCTGTGACTCGTGACAGCTGCCCTCCCAGCCCAGGACTCTCGGGAGCTCCCCTTCTCCTTCGGAGATCTGGACCATCCTTCTCTCTTCCTCAATTGTCTTTGGCCTCAACTTTACTTTCCTAATTTTCCCCATAGACTGAGAGCACTGCCCTGGCTTCTCGATGGCCACAGGCTGTGTTGTGACGCTAAAACCTACTGCTTGGTCTTCGCAGCTGGCAAGAAAACTCCCTGGAAATACAGTATTGCTTCTGAGAGAAAACCAGCATTTTATTAAATTTGAATCCAGAAAGAGAACTCCTTTGGACAGGAGTCTGGGCCCACGGTAATGAAGAAAGGGAAGAATGGTTATTTCAGGGCTGTGACTGATTTTTAAAGGATGCCTTTCTTATTTTAAAAACAGCTAAAACCAGAAGTATGTCATATCTGCTGAACTACAAGTTTCATGATGTGGAGAATCCAGGAGGTCACTGTTCTGTAATAGCTACATGATTATTTGCACTTAACAGAAGACGTTTAGTTTCAGGGAAATGGAAAGCTTTTCTATGAACCTGCTTCCCTCTACCCAAGCCCAAAATGGTTAACATTCACAGGACTGTAGAAGGTCACCATTTTTTTTTTCCAAACCTTCTACCCATACGGATCAATTTTAGAAGGTACTGGTGTAACATGATAGTTTCTTCTTTATGCGGAGTATTAACTAACAGCAAATGGGAAGACAACATGAAATCAACGGACCACCATGCTGTGGTCTGACTACGAATAAAGAAAAGTAATTTGGAGAGTATTCCTTCAACAATATTTATCAACAAATCCGACACAACAAGACTACATAACTCAGGTCTAGACTAGCGTCCTATCTTACGAAAGTCTCTCTCTTATCTGCCCTAGAGTAAGCTCTCCTAAGTCCTAACTACTTTAATCACAAGAGAGGGTGTCCAAAGTGGGGAGTGGGGTAGGGAGTAAGCCTGACTCAATCAGGACGGCGGGCTCCAGGCACCCTGTGCAAACACCCAGCAGAAATGATCCAACAGGCACGGCCATACACAAGTGACCTCTCAAGCCTTCCCAAAGGGACCAGAAGAGGTGGCCGTGAAGCTACGAGAAGCTACGTCCACCTACGACCCAGGACTCGCTTCCACCACGTCCTCTCGCCCTTTCAACTCCGAACAGGCTGAAAGCGGGAGCAGTCACAGAGCCCAGACACAGTCTGCTAGGTAACCGCTCCCACCGCAGTGGCTGCTGCCGCCACCACCCCCGACGTGAGCACACCCCGCCCCTCAGGCACAGGGCTCAGGAACGAGGACACAAGACCCAGCATTCACTGAGCTCTCGTTCGCCAGGAGGTGTGCTGAGCCTTTTATTTGACTTGAACACCACAGCGGCCCCTGAGGTACACACCCCGATGCCTCACGACCATCTGCAGCTGGGGCAAATGAGGCAGAGAAAGGCTAAGTGACGCCCAGGGTCACACACTCGTGGGGGGAGCTGGGACCTCCAGCTCAGCAGTGCTGACTCGGGAGCACCCCCTTACTGCTACCCGACACCGTCGCTCCGCCTGGGCAGGTCGGCTCCGTTCACCCACCTTCCTCTATTAACTGAGTCCTCTCAACTTGCAGCGCACAGCGACTCGTCACCATTATCTTCGCAGGACACTGTGTGAGATTCAGAAGTCCTCATCTGTGCCAACTCAGACCTGACCTACTGGTCCAGGCAGTGACCAGAGTCCCGGCACCTTGCTCCTCGTAGGCGGTCCTAGCCTGGGAAGAACCAGCGGTGTCGCAAGGTCCCCAGCCTTGGCTGGCCTGACAATCCATTGCCCCACCTTGAAACTTGAAGCACTGGGGTTCCTTAATTTAAACTTCTGTTGGTATAATATACCATCTTTTTCGAACTGTGATTTCCCATGAATTCTTTCTGTCCTGAGAGATGACAAATACTAAAATTTACACTCCTTAGAAGGTAAAAGCAAGCCTTGAAATGCAAGAAAAACAACACTTGAGTTAACAGTAATAACATTTACATTCCAATTCTACTGCAAGATGGCAAAAGTTCGGCAACATTTAAGGGCTATAAAGTTTCATTAAATGGTTCCATATTTTTGTTGAAATATATAAAAATATTTTTTCTAAATGTTACATAAAAGACAATGTGAAAATTACCATATTTTACAGAAAGAATTAAGTCCATCCTCAAATGTTCCTTTTCAATCATCTAACTGCCAGCTTGCAGGTCTAGAGGGAAGAGGTGATTTTAGACCCTTCTGTGACAGTTGTCTACACAGTTAAATTCGAGGAAGTCTTTAGAACTTCACTTTTTGACTAAAGTAAATGACACAAAAATCAGTTTGCAGCCAGAGGTGCTAGAGCCAACACCGTTTCTTAAAACCGAGAGAGCAGCATTAGGCAGAACTCAAACACAGGACACCGCACCGCTGTTCATCCCTCGTTCCTGTTGGTAATTCCAGAAGTCCGTACCACGTGCACTCGAGTTTCTCATGACGTACACACCATACACAGATCTCACAGTGCATTGTACTCCACACATTTGGATGGATCTGTAGGAAAGTGCTTCTGGCAAATGGTCATTAACCTCTTCAATCCCTAAGAAAATAAGAATAAAGACTGGTTATGATTTAGCTGAACTATTCTGAGTTGCCCTTCTCTTTACTCACTGGTTTGCCCATGTCCCCATGAAAATGTGGCAGCCCCCAGCAACACCACTCAGATGTACATGGAGAGAAATGTTTGTTCACATGCACCCAAGATACATACAACATAGAGTGAAACTGTCCACAATTAACAACAAAAGTACTGGCAACAACCCAAACGTCCATGAGAGGAGAATATACGAATAAGCTTTACTATGCTCACAAATGGACCATTTTACAGCAGTAAACATGAACTAACTAGAACTCCAGCAGGTTCCAACAGAGAGTGAAGCCCAAAGTGCCAGCTTGAGCACCCGTGACAGGTACCCAGAGAGCAGCTCTCCCATGTATCTAAAAAGTACCATCCTTGCGAGAACTGAGAAAAGAGCCATTCCAATCACCTTCTGTGTTCATGGGGCAATTCTGTTGATGAGGGATGCTGGTTGAGAACAACTGATATACATGCATCTTAGAAACAACGTTGAATGTAAAAAGCAAGTGGCAAAGGCTACATAAGTATAATGTCATTTTCATAAAACTGAAAAACAATTTTAACAGAATGTACGGCTTATAAATACACACATGGCATGGTAGAATTACTTCTGAAAAAGCAAAGCAATGACAAATTCAGAATAACAGTTACTTGTGGGGTAGAGAAGGAAAACAGTCAAGGATCTTCAGAACGTTCTAGTTCTCAAGCTGGGAATAAGGCCTTTAGATATATTTTTTGTTTACTTTGTAACTGACATATTACATGTATTCTTTTGTATTGCCACATATTACATGATCAAAACATTCTAATATAATCATAAGAACATAATACAACATCACGAACCAAACCCAGCTAATCCTTCAGAATTCAGTCGAAGGACTCCTGTACTGCCTCTGTTCTGTACCTTTGGCATCTGTCACCCGGCTCTGGTTCTTTCAGGCAACTACGACAAACACGAATTTGGATCTCACAAATCTCAAGTGCTTTTATCTCTTCTGCAGTTTGGCCAGTTCTTAACGAGCCTGTAACTTTGTAGTGACTTTTTAAATTGAGGACAAGAAGTGTCTCTCTCAGAATTCATTCGGTCTCTTTCAGCTCATCCTTCACAGATCCTTCTGTGATCCTATAACATCCTTAGTTGGCATTTGGTTTTTAGTTATCCCTCTTCGCTGTCTCATCCACCACTGAGCAAACATACCTCTAAGTCATTATCCAAATTCCTCAACAGGAGAGGGACAAGAGTAGAAACCTGCAACATGCCACTACAGATCTCTCCAGAACAATTCTGGGAGGAGCTCTGCCAGCAGCAATGAATCCTATTAACTCTTCTGTCGACCAGGCTACAAACTTCTTCATTTACAAGGAGACCCTCTGCCCAATGTTTTACTGCAGTCTATATTTAAACCACCGCCACCAACCATAGTGGCACTTGATTTTAATGACCCACGAGGCATTATCTGGCAGCAATGAGTTTAAGGTTTCTCACCTTGGATTTGCAAAAACTGAAGCCACCCAGTTCGTAGCACAGTAACGAGAACAATGAAATCCTATCACAAGCCAAAGGCTGACTATGGTCAGAACTATCAGATACTGAATATGAAAATGTCTATAGCACACTGCCTGCTACTTAACTGGGATTCTCTCAGGATTATCTTTCCTCAAAATGATACAATGAAATAGCATCTGCTCTTAAAACACGAAAGAACTTCACGACCTAGCAGGAAAGCAGTGTGTGGCCATCATTCTACAAGGCAGTAACAGAAGGGCGTATCTAGAAGTCAGAAGGAAGGGCAGAACACAGCCTGGAAAGACACGCTGATGGAACGGGGACCTAAACCATCGTCAATCACTTAGAACTCTTACTCTGTAATTACCTAAGTATGCAAACAGCCCTAATGCGCAGGGAAATCACCAAAAGCAAAACAAAACAAACAAAAAGTCCCTGCAAAATCTCTTTGGTGCCACAGTTAACACAAATATACATCCCTGCAAATACAAACTGAACTATAATCTAACAGATTCCAATCCAAGGATCATGATTTCCAAACACCTTACTGAAAGGCCTTCCCAGATTCAGAGGATCCACGTTATGCTACTGAAGCAGCAGGAGTGTGGAGGAAGGTTACGTTTCCGCTGATTTCCCAGCAGACATCTGCAGGCAGTGCAAAGACAGACCACGTCATTTGCCTGGCTCTGCATTCACGTTTTTCGTGGTCGGCCGTGATCAGGTATGCTTCAGGATGAAGACCCTTCCCTCTCACAGTTCAGCTTCTCCCACTGGGAATTCTAACCATGTGTATGCAGACATGTGCCCTGTAGCCATGGAAATACACGCGACAGCACTAGTGTGGCACCTTACATTTTCTGAAAGAAGAGGTAAGAAGGGAGAGGGCCGAGAAAGACCGAGCCGGCGAAATGCAAGCATTCGTCATTAGCCGCAGCACGGCCAGAAAGACTATGAGCGAACACAAGGCCAACCGGCGCTCAGACTGCTGGAGGTGGTCTTCCCTGTAAGAAACGGAATCTTGGCTGTTGGCTCCTTACTGGAGATATCTGTGATGCTTACTTAACCTCACTAAGCAGATTCTAGGATTTAAAAATAAATACCAGTATCCTGTCTGAAATCTTAGCCGCCAAAAGGTTGTGAAATTCAACAGTCTGAGTCATAAATAGTTACCACGAAACATTACGATCCATTTTTGCAGTAAGGACTGATAGTACACAGCACAAGTTTTTCAAGGGGTGTAAGGTCAGGACAGCATATGGTTATTTTCCAAATGGAAACAAATCTTTTCAATTAGATCCCCCGGGACTTCCCTTTCAAACTGCTTGGGGATGCTTAAACCAGTAAGACAATGAACCGCTTAGCTTAGCTTATTGCAAACCGCTTCTGATTTCTTCTAAAACTGATGGCACTTTTAAACGTAATTTTTATTTCCATGAAAGCAATGCATTTATTTAAGAAATCTTTATTCAGGGGCTACGGTGTGCCAAGTACTGTTCTAGGCTGAGAATACAGGGAACAAAGCAGACAAAAATCCCCATACTCACTGACGTTATATTCTACTGAGGGAACACAGCCAAGAAACAAAAGGAGTATGTAAAACACCTAATGTTAGATGATAAATGCTATGGAGAAAAATACAGCAGAGAACGGGTGTGTGTGGACATGGGGAGCGACCAGAAGAGCATTCTGGCTCTTACTTTAAGTGAACTAGGAAACCACTGCAGAGCTCTGAGCACGAGAGCATCACAATCTGATTCACATTTTAACTGCATCGCTCTGAGTGCTGTGCGGATACTGAAGAGGGGCAAGGATATGGGGCGCATGGCTGCCCCAGTCAGCACAGCATGCAACTCTTGATCTCAGGGTTCTAAGTTCAAGCCCCATATTGGGTGTAGAGATTACTCGAAAATAAAATCTAAAAAAAAAAAGCAAGGATAGAAGCTCAGAGTCCAGACAGGAGATGCTGCAGTAATCCCGTAAGAGAGGCTGGAGGCTGGGCCCAGCCGCAGCAGTGAGGGTGCCGAGAAGGGACCAGACCGCAGACACACACTGCATACAGAATCATCAAGCTTTGCCGACACATAGGTTATGGGCGGAGAAGAAAAATAATGCCATGTTTTGTGTATAATTATTTTTTTGAAGTCGCATATTACTTAAATAATAGCAGTCTTCTGCCTCAGCCTTTCCAATCCCTAATTCTAGCACCCCAGAAGCAACCACTTTAACTCTCCTGTTTCTTCTGGTATTTGCTGCCACTCTTTCTAAATACTGACAGTGCCTGCTTTTTCTTCTGTCTCAAAGGGAGTCTGTGCTGACTTCCTAGTGTGATAGCTGAGATCTCATCCTCCTACACCACACCCACTGGCCCTTCACAGGCACACACACCTAAACGCAGTTCTCTTCCCCTTGCTCCCCAATCACAATTCCTAGTGAATGCAATATTCGCGATTTACTGCATACTGTCTACACAAATATTATTCAAAGCAGAGTCACGTAGGGTATTATGATGATCTCTCCCTTCCTATTTTTCCCTATCTTTGTGTTTGTTTATGGAGATACCACCAATTCATTCTCCACCAGTAGGCTGCGCTCCATGTGACCGAACAGAGCCAGTAGCACATCCGTCCCATTCTTCTCCTGGAGCCCTGTGTTCCAGCCTAGAACCAATGAATTCTGGATCTCTTTCTACTGCTAAGACCCTAGAGCATCCCTTCACCTCCAACCCAGCTGTTCCTTTTCATCCGCTCCTATGCTGGATCCTGTCTCCTGGTCTTTTGTCTCCCTCCGTCACTGCGGCGGAGCACATCTCGAGCAGAGGCAATCTAACGCAGTGGATTCAGGATCACCCAGGTTCAAATTTCAATTCCACCACTGCCTAGCTGCGTAACCGTGGGAACTAACTTCTCCATGGCTCAGTTTCTCCACTTGTAAAACAGAGAAGTTATCCATCAACCTCATACTGTCGCTCTAAGTGCTAAAGTGAAGCACACAGTAAGCACTACATAAATGTTGGCTATGATGGTGCCAGAGGAGGAGATGTGAAAGGTCACATTCTGAAGACACTTTGAGACTTAGCTGAAAATATCTTTAGCCTATATTCACACTTAACTGATAGTTCAGAGAAGAATGTAATTGAGTTGAAAATTATTTTTCTTGCTATGACACAGGTACTCTTCCACTGTCTCCCAGCTTCCAGAACTGTTAATGAGAAGTACAAAGGCATTTGAATTCCTGAGTCCCTGTAAATGACCTGTTTCTTTTCTCCCAAAGCATTTAAAGTCTTTATTTTTTTTTTTTAAGGTTATTTATTTACTTGAGACAGACAGAAGGAGAGGCAGAGAGCATGAGAGAGGCAGAGGGAGAAGGAGAAACTTCATTGAGCCGGGAGCCCAATGTGGGGCTTGACCCCAGGACCCAGAGATCATGACCTGAGCCGGAGGCAGACACTCAACCATCTGAGCCACCCAGGTGCCCCTGACATCTTTTTTTTTTATCTTTGGCCTCCCAATATTTCATTACATTAGGTCTTGATGTGGGAGCCTTCCTGTTCATTTGCTATGTATTCAGTGAGGTCTTTTCATTCTAGATACTCCTAACTCTTCAGCTCTGGAAAGTTTCTCTGCATTAATCTTTATTTCCTACCTCCCAATTTCTCTGTTCGCTTTTTACTGGAATCTGAATAGTGCAGATCTTCTAGACTGACTCCCTCATTCTCTTATCCTAATTCTTTTAACTTTTGAATTTCTGCTATAATATTTAATTGCTAAGAGCCAATTTTAATTCTCTGACTAGTCTTTGTGGTATACTGTTATTTCATGGTTACAGACTTAGCTAAGGATATTAAAGCAAGCTTTTAATTAAGGTGGGTTTTTTTTTTTCTGTTCCTTCTTTCTCTTTTTTTTTTTTTTTTTTTTTTTTTGGTTTATTTTGGTCTCTTTCACACTGTAAACTTTCTCTAAAGTTCTGATGATCCTAGGTGAACATTCGTATTTACCAGTAAGGCACTGAAGAGCTAAGGGAAACTCCCTGAATGGGCAGGGCTTGTCAACAGAGCTTCCTTTGGGGACAATATGGCAGCAAGCTAGTTTTTTTTTTCCACTGGAGGAATACTGAATGTTAGTAACTGCCGATCTTTTTTCTTGAGTCAGTTCACAGAAAAGAATCCTCTAAATTTCCTGAGTGGGAAGGTAAAAGCCCAGCTTCCAGCATCACAGGAACCAGGGGAGAATAGGAACTACAGGGCTCATTTGTCAATACACAGGCTCTCAGTTAAGTACCCTGTTTTCACTAGGGCATGCCACCCTTCCTGAACAGTATAAATCCCTCAAGGAGTCAACTAGCTTTCTGCTAGAGAGGGCAGGAGGGCCCACTTGGCTAGGAGGAACCTCTGGCCAACTTATCCTAATTCTCAACCACGCCTTCGTTTTCAGCCCCATCCCATAGTCTGGCCTCTAAGAAGTACCAACAGCCCCACATCTTGATCCTTCCAGATTCTATACAGTTTACATTAATGGCTCCTTAAGGACTCCTTCCCACACAAATTTAGCCAAACTGATTGTTCTTTCATCAGTATGTTCTAGAAAAATAGCTGCATTTAAATAAAAGTCTAACTGATGAACTGTACACTTAAAAGTGATGAACATGGTAAATTCTGTGTATTTCACCACAATTTTCCAAAAATCTAATTGAAAGCATTACAGAATATTCTAGATAAAGTATAAAAATATCAAATACAGATACAGTTTGGTGTATTACAGCATGTGATACAGGGTACAAATTATGCATCATGAAAGTTGTTTACACCCAGATAAATCAATGAACCATTACATCAACCCGTATCCACTGAAAAGTTGCCAATTTTTTTATTATTGCAGAAAACAGTAACTTTTTAAAACCAAACTACAATCACAATTCTTTAGCTAGACTTGCCTTTTCTTTTATAAACTCTCATTAGTTACTAGGACTTGAGGAAGATTTTGTTGTTGTTAAGTAATCTTTGTACTGAAGTATAAAGAAGACATTTCACCACATCAATTATTTCTGTTCCTGTCACTAGTCTACACTATAAGAACAAAGTCTTGAAAAAGAAAGCACAGTTGTGTCTAGTGATACAGCCCAAGAATGTGACATTTTCCACCTACCTATTTAAAATTCTGTCAATGAGCTGCCAAAGTTCTAATAAAGGAATGAATTAACATGAGACACTTAAGAATTAATCCTGACTTTGGGCTGAAGGAATATTCACCTGACCTGAAACAGAATATTCAAAAAACGTGTACTTACTAATGAAAAGTTAATTTGTACAATTTCAACTATCACCCATAGTTGGGCATAAAAGGCCAATCCTTCAAAAACTGTCTATAGGAATTCTTTTCACACAGGATCATTAAAATTGCATTCATCTAAGTAACTCATTCTAGCCTTTTAAATAACTTATCTGGATCTCGCTACTTGGAATGATGAAAAGTCCCCTTCAAGTATCAAAAGTACAAAAATTTTCAGTATCTGTAGAACTTAATGGACACTTCAACAAAACTGGTAACTTGGGACTCAGTCTGCCTTTCTGACAGAACGGAGCAGGGCAGCGCTCCTTTTCCGTTTGTCTGGATGTGTCTTTAAGAGAACAGATTTCTAGCTCGCAGACTCATCATTTCACAGAAAGTAACAAAGCACAATCACAAGTGAGAATTCCATTTTGAAAACAGCACTTGCCTGCTTAGCTAAGTTAGGTAAAAATTTAGACTCAATGACCCATTTGGGGGAAGAGTTCCTTTATTTGATTACCAGGCTTTCCCAGTGCAGGGTGATCTTTTTTTCCCAAGCATGTGGTTGAGAAACAGAAGATTTAGCACCCAAGTTAAAGGTCTGTTTGCTATCGGTTCAGCCGTCAGCTAAAAATGAAACACACACTGCTTAGATCAGCATTCCCCAAATGTGCTTCTACTGGACACTGGTATTCTGATCACATTAAAAAGCAATGTATGTGATCAATAAATGCTAGCAGTATTTTTCTCTAAAAATTTAATATGGCAGAAAGTATCAAATGGGTAAACAGTATGTTCCCATACAATAACCTGCCTTTAGCGGATCAGAGCCAAGAATGCCAGGAGCTAGCATGAAGCCACGTGACCCACAATGGTGACACAGACTTTGATGCTTAGGGAATGTCCACCTGCTAACCATGAAACTGTATATTCAACATCTGGATCAAGCTGTGACCACTCAGTGCAGTGACTGAAGTGTGTGTTTCACCATTCTGGGCAATATGTGAATATATTATAAATTTTCAAATGTTCCATGAACAAATAAATTTGGCGAATGCCAGTATATATGCCAAAACCCGAAATATGGATTGAAATAACAGAAAATGCTGGGATCGTGGGAATTTACTAGGGAATTTACTAACTTAATACTACTGCAAACAACTTGTCAGAGCAGACTGTTACAGGACACTTGCCTTTTGAAACAGTGCAACTCTAAGAAAAATTATTCAGAATGAATCTTACTCCTCAATCATCTAATCCCCAAAGAAATCTGTTGTAACACAGTACACAGATCAATTAATCTAGATATATCAGGGATGTTATCAGTAGGAAACAAAGAGCACAAACTCAAAAATTTGATGGTAATTCCAAGAACTTTACAAAGGCATGGGATGGGCAGGACTTGGGATGGATAGGAGATAGCAGAGTACCCCAGAGCTAGCAACACTGGGAAGCAGTAGCCAGCCTGTGCTCTGAAGGGCGGGGGGACCGGGGGGGGGGGGGCGGGGGGGAAGGGGGAGTAGTTAACCAAAGCCCAGAGAAGGTAACTGTATGCAGATGGCCATCTGGGAGAAGCTACGGCCTTGGGTAGGAAATGCCATCGATCCTCAGTGACCCCACAGGGAGGAAGGCAGGGAAATAAACACCTCAAACCTGCGCTTCTCCCACCTACAAATGCCTTACCGTCCCTCTCACTGCCTACCCCAACTGGAAACCAAAAAGCAATGTTGTTCATAAAAGCCAGGTTTCTGGGGCACAGGACAAGGGGAGGAAGAGTGGAGAGTGGACCGCCGAGCTAACAGCTACCTGACATGCATTTCAGCTTTTCCTCCTCCTCGTCTTTACAGACAAGTAAAGAATGGCCAAGACGTGAACCTTTTTAAGAGATGTCTTTAAATGACTCAATTATGAAGTCTCTCAATAACCAAGAGCTTCCTATAATCTGTATAAAAGAAGCTTTATCCGAATCTAGGCCAAAAGTGCCATCCGTATTTGGCAAACAAAGTTCTTGAAGTTACTAACACCAATTTAAATCGAACCCCAGATTTGAGACTAATAAACGACACAACCTTTCTTTGATGTGCATGGTGAAAAAACCCTCCCTGTGGTGTGTTTAATTTTTGTGAGCAAGAGAACAAACAACTTTCACAGTTTAAATTCTACAGAGGTTTGCATAAAACCCAAAGATGAAATCATGGTACAATAAAATTGTTTTCAACCATATATCCTAACACAGGTACTTCTCACCAGGATTTCTAAGTAAAAAAATAATTATCCCATACATCCAAGATTCCATTAAATGATGTCCAGAACAGGCGAAATTAACCTATAGCAACACAAGTCAGAAGAGTGGTTACTTTTGATGGCAAGAGGACTAGGACTGGGAGAAGGCATGAACAAACTTCTGGGGTGCTGTTAGAAACGTTCTGTATCGAGATGTTGTTTTCTGTCTTGGTAAACCAATTATCACGCATACTGAGAATCACTGAGCCGTACAATGAAGGGGAGTCCGCCTCACACGCTCACTGCCTTTTAGAGGTTTATTGCACCTCGATATAGTAAGAAATAGTTACCTTCCTGAAGGACTTCCATTATTACCTACTCAGCCAATATCTTAAGGTAGAAAGTGCATTGGTCAGGCAGTCACCAGAGGTCAGCAAACTAGGGTCCGCAGGCCACCCTGCTTCTTTCCTAAGTGGAGTTTTCCTGGAACGCAGCCAACAGCTCCTTTCCCATCACAGGTGCGGGGTCCAAGACGTGCAACAGACCCCTGGGAAATGCAAAGCCTCACGTATTTTCTACCTGATCCTTTAAGACAAAGTTTGTCAACCCCTGACTTAATCTTCAAACAGTGTATTTAAAGTGTTCCTTTTTTTAAGGATAGTCCAAATCCACCTCACCTAAACACCAAAGTCACAGGAGGACTCAAAAGACAGCTTAGCAAATTACCCTGTTCACCGCCATCAAGAACTTCTTCATAAAGCTCTCACGTGGAGATGGCAGTGTTCTTTGGCCTTGAGCTGATTGACCTATGTTGTTAGGTTGATGTTAAGATATCAGAAGTGAGCATTTTATTTGTCCTTACAGAATGCTAATTTGGTGCCACTATTTTAAAAATAGAACCACACAATTTTTTTCTTTTTTAGAAAAAAATTAAGATATTTGGCATATTTAAAAAAATTAAAAAGAAAGTGGAAGCTCGAGCAACACTGACCCATATCCCTCCAAGGGAACAACAAGCTGAAGCATCAGCTGACCCCTCACACCAGCCTCCACTGTCCCTTTACGACAGAGCTGGGACAAAATGAAATACTGCTTCGATTTTTCGTGTATGAAAAGTGGAAAAACACAGTCACCGGTGGTTATTAAAAAATGGAAAGGTCTGTGAACTTCAACAAGTATATTTGAACTCCCTAAATTCTACGACTCATATTAGGGAGTCAGGCTGAACTATTTGAAAATGCTAATATATATGAATAAGGCATAAAGCATGACGCACAAGTTAATCTTCAGCACTTGGAATTGAAATCACGTAACAAGATAATTCATGAATATGGTAATAATTGCTCTCTGGCACAAAATCTGAAAGCACGTTATGCATTCTAAGCAAATTTTACATTTTAAGTAAACTTCCTGAGTATCATCTTCAAACTTTAGAATTAACATCCGGCACAAGTCATTATACAGACACAATCTGGGATTTTTGACAATTTGGCAAAAGTGGGATAACAGTTGACTTTTTTTTCCCCCCAACTAAGGAGAAAAGTTTTACCCAACAACAATGCAAACAAGTTTATGTGAGGCACAGAGGATCATAAGAAAATAAACTATTAACCCTTTAGCCCTGTTTGTGTCGGGAAGTGTCATTAAATGTTACTGAAAAATACATTCGTTAAAGCCAGATTTTTACTACTCATACCTTCTTTTTGGCCCAGTAGATGTTAAATCTATCTGGTAAATAACAAAATGAGATTTACTGCTAAATAGTCTAAATTTGTCCTTCACCAAACTCCCAAAGCCAACTGAAAGAGCATTATTTCAACACAGAGGTAATCAAAGCACAATGCCTCACCCTGTCTTGCGTCATATATGAAACTTACAAGGTTTCTACTGTATTCAGTGAAGAGGTCTTAAGCATAAGTACTTATGGAAAGTGGACTTGTGTCCTATCATACCACATCCAATGTGCTATAATTCTTCATCTGCTATCAAAATTGACAGTTTGGGAACTGTAGAATGTTAACCTCCAGAGCAATTTCTTTCTCTCCCAATTGCTTACCTGAATGTATTTCCGCTGCGTTTCATCATTTAGAACATGTGCAACATGCTTAGAAAAAATCTTTTCTCTACCAGTTCTGGCATGGATACCAACCATGGTGACACCTATGGGCCAAGGGGCATTTCCAATGGCCATCTGAAGATAAGCATCATTAGCCTAAAAAGAAAGTTTAAAGAGATCAGAAAAGCAAAACTATTGGGTTGGTCCCAATTTGTGAAGTGTCTCACAGCCCTTTATGACATAATTTTCCTCCATCTCCTGAGCATGTCCCACTATTCAAACAAAAGAAATTAAAATATGGGGTGACGAACTGCCCTGTCCAGGACCACAAACGTCCATGGAAAACCAGAAACCAAAGCTAATCCTGTGAGTAAAAAGACAAACATTCTTTTGCAGCCTTTGTGCAATGGCTATTAATACATTTCAGATCTGGAATTACCAGGTAGGTAATCTGATGTGCTGACAGAAACTCTAGTTTGGGTCTCCTTTACACCCAGTCTTCTCCACAGGTGGTCACACGTAGAAGATGGAGGCTAACTGGTTTTTCATAAGCCAACCTGCAACTAGACTCACTGTCTGCACAGCAGTGCGGCCTCTGAAAGCAGCAGGGGCTCCGTGAGCTGGGACTATCACACAGGGTCCACAGCAGATGTGTAAACAGAGATTAAATACTAACCCTTGAGCTGAATAGTTACAGGATGAGATCGCTTCACTTTGGCCCCTCTACACTTCCCACCTGCCAAGAACCTTAAAATAAAAGCTACAAAACGTAAAGATAGAAACCGATGAAGACAAATGGTTTTTTTTCTAAACCCAGCCAGCCTGGCTACCTAGGAGGAAAAAAAGGAGAATAAAACAGAGTAGCTCATACAGTCAGGTCTTGAAGAGATTTTAATTTTAAAAACCAAATAGCTATGTGACTGATAAGCAGAGTTGATTTTAAAAATCAGGTACTAGAAACAGGCTAACTGGAAGATCGTTTTCTACCCTGAAGACAAATTTGAATTTGCTCTACCCAGTTTTATAAAGCTTCATTTTAAAGGGCATGTTACACACTTTTATCACAGATTCTGACTTGTGTCAATTTTCGCACTGGATGTTAAATGATAAAATTCTCGGTATTTAGTCTCCCCGAATTTCTAAAGAAAGCTGTCCAATTAGGTTATTGAAGTTTCTTGGTTCTTCTGCAGTTTACACAAAATGAACTTTCACCTGCTTCTCAAATATGAAAATGTAAAAAGTAACAAGAGGAAAGGCATGCTCACTAGTAGGCAGGTGACGTGATTTCTTTCGCAGTGATGCTGACCTTATTGATCCCTTTCAAGGGAACTGTCCTTACTAAATACCATGCAACTAATAGGAACTATCCAGGAATAAAATTTACAGGCGTAAAACAAAAACATTACCGGTGATAAAAGGAACTGGCTCTCAAACGGAGGGAGAAAAAAATCACTATGTTCCCATCATTAGCACAAGGCTCCAGTCCCCCAGGCGTGCTAGCTGACCCCCTGTTTGAGTACAGATACTCAGAGCACAGGAGTAAGCCCTGGCACCCCCACTTTTCTGCCAGAGCCCCACCTACTCTGGAAGGGTCAGCGGAACTGTTGCGCTGAAAATCCCTCCTCCTCACTCTTGAGAAGCACTGGCACTAGAAGCTTCCCTCTTTAGACTCTGCTGATGGGCCAGACGCAGGGGCACGAGTCCAATCCCCATTACTGGGCCAGCAGGCCATTCTCTTTACGTTCCCTGCACCAAATGACAGCCTCCCACTTCCCTTTCTGAACTCCACTCCAGGAGCGCTGGGCCACTGGGGGCTCTTCCCCCCAGCCGCCACTTCCTAGAGCCCATGCAGGAGCAAAGACACTGGGTCTGCTATTGTTGCTGTTCTGAAATGGGAGGGGTGAATTCTGGCGGCCTTACTTGGAACATTTTCTCATACAAGTATAAAGGGTGGTTAAATTCCATTGTATGGTTAGTACAATAGTTTAGCTATATTACGGATTAAGTAGGCTTTTATAGCTGGCCTGGGAAACTAATCTACATAACATTGTTTCTATGGGAAAATTTGTTCCGAGCCATAATCTTGAACAATCTTTGAAATCCAATTCCATTCATGAAATGAACATTGCCTATATATCCAGTCCATGCTCTGAAGAATCTCTACACCTACCTTAAAAATGACTAAAAAAATCAATGTGGTCAGAAAAGTTTATTATCAATGCCTAATAATAAAGCTGACAATGAATTAGATAAAAGGTTTTGTGGGGTTTTTTTCTTTTACTACTAATTCATTTCCCATTTATTAAAGCTCCTATGTAAAACACTCCCACACCAAATGAACACATTATGCACACACAACCTAGATAAGCTCATAACCATGATACTCATGCCCAGCACGGTAATGTACCTTTACATATTCTCTCTGCAACATGAATTTAATAATATCTGTTATGGATTCTTTAATATCAGCAGGAAGATTCTAGAAAAGAAAAAAAAAGCATAATTATTTTTGGAAGCTACAGTGTATAATTACAGACTGCCATTTATTCTAACTTTATATATTCTATTTTTTAAAAAAATCAGTTATATAAAAGCATTTTTCAAGGAACCTTACCCTTTTCCGAAGCTTTCTGAAAAGGGGTCTGAGATAGGACTCAGTCTGCTTTTGAGTAGCACTGTTCAGTTTGCCCTGTACACTGCGCTTCACATAATCTTCTCTGGCATTCAATTCTTTAGCCCAAACACCAAGAAGAAACTGATGAAAGAATGGGTAAATTTAGACTACGATGCCACCCAGTGGTTCAAAAGGTTTAAAAGTTCTCTAAAACACCAAACAGTGTATTATCATCTTTAGAATAAATTTTTTTCTAATTAAAATAGCATCAATATTTAATGAACTATTTCTGCTTATTTTGCATATATGTTTTGTAGTTTTCCCCCAACAAGAACTACCAAATTTCAAATTTCATAGGTAACTTTGACAGAAATAAACTTTTACTCATATTTCTACTACAATTCAACCCACCTAGACCTATTCGCCATCATACCATATGTGTTGTGATATTTAATCAATCTTCCAAGTATGTTGTTGTAATACAGGCACACCCCATGCACACTGCAGGATTGGTTCCAGACCACCACATTAATACAGTATCACAATAAAGTGAGTCAAAGGAATTTTTTAGTTTCCTAATGCATATAAAAATTATGTTTACATTATAATGTAGTCTATTCAAGTGTATGATAGCATTACATTAAAAAAATGTATATACCTTAATTAAAAAATACTTTATTGCTGGGATGCCTGGGTGGTTCAGTCGGTTAAGCATCCAGACTCTTGATTTCAGCTCAGGTCATGATCTCAGGGTCAGGAGACTGGCCACCCCCCCGCCCCCGCACTGGGCTCTGCACTGGGCATGGAGCCTGCTTGAAATTCTCTCTCTTCCTCTCCTCCTCCCGCCTTTACTGCTAAAACATGCTAATCATTATCTGACCTTTCATGTCCTAATCACTGATCACGATTAACCATGACAAATATAATAACAATGAAAAAGTCTGAAATATTGTGAGAATCACCAAAATGAGACACAGAGATACAAAGTGAACAAATGCTATCGGAAAAATTGTGCCAATACACTTGTTCAACACATGGCTGCCACAAACTGTCAATTTGTAAAGGAAAAAAAACAAGAAAAAAAAAAAAAAAAGAAACCCTCCCCCCAAAAAACCCAAAACAACAACAAAAAATCACCAAAGAAAACCGCATTATCTGCAAAGCACAATAAAACCAAGCACTATAAAGTGGGGCATGCCTCTATCTGGACTTTTGTAGTAGAGACAATGATTTAATTAAATATTCCCAATAAAGCACCTGACTAAAGGAGAAAGAAGGAAAACAAAAAACAAAAATAAAGAAACTATAATCCCTCTACCCAGCCCCGGAAAGCCACCCTAGTGCCCCTTGGGTTTAAATGCATCAGGAGCACCGTTTCTAGAGGCAGGTACACAGGGAAGGTGGAGGAGGACATACCCCCCTAGTGGCATTACCTATCGGTAGCCTCTCTAAGGAGAGGCTGTCACAGAGGAAATTCCAGTTCACACTAGTTCCCAAGCCATATCCTCAACAGACCAAGAATCTTGATAACTAATTATGTTGTATTTAAACTGTTAATACAAGTAAAAGCACTTCCTGCGTTTTAATCTCTTGGCCTGAACACAAAGTCTGTGAAGAAATGCTAAAATGAATCCGGCGTTTGCGTACACTCTACCTAAACCCATAAGGCAAGAACTGCTGAGGAGAAAGATGGACTGAGCTCGTCATGGCAGGAATATGCAGCTATCTCTAGAACCAAGAAAATGAACAGTCTCTGAAGGCTGCTGATGGGTTTGGTTTTTTTCACTGCCAAGGTCTTCCCACCTCCTTCCTCTCCTTACTGTCATCACCACTCATAAAAGCTTCTGGAACACTCCCCTCATTGCACTCCCTCCTGGAGTGTTTTTTGAAAATTTTAAACTCCCCAAACTTCTTGTTCATTCCACTGCTGTGATTCTCTTCTGTGTGTTTACATTAACAAGTCAGTTTCAAAGTGCTGCAATGAAGTAAATATACATCTCCTTTAATAACCTCTATAACCCAGTGCACAGCATATCATAAACCGTGTACATGCAAAACATGTTTACTGAGGGATTCCCTTTCCAGGCCTTAACCCTTAAATCATCCAAAAATTAAACAACAGTTTCTAACCAACCCAAATGTCCTCCTTTCCTAGCCTAAAAGCACATACCTTAAGGAACTTGGTAATGATGTCCATGTCCTTATGATCATCGCCTTTTCCTAAAGACTCTCCCAATGCCTGTGAAAACATAATGCTTCCATTCATTAGTAAAGAGCAACAGCTGAACAGACATTCTCAACACCAGTCTGACTATGGATCTTTATTACATATACTAATTTCTCTTTTTAAAAAGCCCAAAGGAATTTCTAGGTAAGTTAAAAAACGAGAAAACACAGATTTGTCACTGCAATTAAAAAGCAAGGTATCTTTTATGAATCAAAAGACAAAAAAAAGGGGCTTAGGAAACTGACGAATGGATAGATTTCTTTTTAAGGGAACAGAAATGTTCTAGAATTAGGTCGTGATGATGGTTGCATCAACCTGTGAATATACTAAAAACCAGTGAACTGTACATTTTAAATGGGTAAGCTGTAAAGTATCTCAATAAAGCTATTTAATAAAAAAGAAAGCCCAGAAATGGTTGCTCACATATTTCTGTCAAATTTAGGGTCCACAGATAAGTGCTGGGGGAATGGGGGGGGGGCACAATTAAAACAACTATGATCTCACGAAGAGTGCAGCCAGGAATGAAAAGAAACAGAAAAATAACAGTTTATGTTTATTAAACAGTAGATGCTTTTAACTAAGCCATGATTTCTGCTTGAGCTAGACATTTAGATAGTACAACACGGCTTTTTAATTAGGATTACATATATATCACTCCACATTCCGCACGCTGGCGAAAATTAAAAAGCAAGATACTGCCAAGTGTTGGCAGGGCTGTGGGAATAAAAGGCACACACACACTTCTGATGGGGGTGGAGACTGGTACAGCCATTCCAGAGAGCAACATGCCAGCACTTGGACAAGTTACACACATATAAATCCAGCCATCCTGCTTCTGAGTCCACAGGGGTTATGTACAAGACTACACATCACAAAGCTGTTTGTGGTAACAGGGAGCTGGGAGCAACCCAGCTCTCATTATGGGGGAACAAAAAGTAAAAGACAGTGAATGCCACAAAATATGAAATGCTACGCAGCAGTTAAAATCAAAGGTTCAGATATACATAAAGCATCAAGGATGGATCTTAAATACAGTTCCAAGTGGAAAAAAGAAACATAAAAAAAATTCTACAGTATAGTATCATTTACGTATATTAAAAACTCAAGCATACAAAATATTACTGGTTTCCCAAGACCACCACCAAATAAGAGGGTGCACATCAATATAGCAAAATGACTACTTCTGAAGGCAGGAAGTAGGGTAATGTGAGTGGAGAATGAGGAAAGAGGGAGTGAATAAATAAAAGCATGAAATAAGAAAAGGGGGGAGGGTTTGTAATGACCACAGACCATGTAGTGTGCTCTGAACTGAACCTTCTGATGAACTCAAGCATCTGCCCCAGGGAATAAAAGACGTGATAGGGTAATGAGATCAGGTGGGTGCAGAGATTACCTCTAACTCTTCAATTGTGGTGTTTTCTTCGTGAACTTTCAAATCATTCTGTGTGTCTTCCTCTCCAGGTTCCTGACCACCCACAAGCTCATTGAGGTACTGTTGGTCGATCTTATCCAAAGCTGCTTTCAGATCATTCCTCAAGCCCTGAGAAAGGTGAAAAGAACACCTACTATGAAATTTCACTGATGTTTCCCTTTTGATTTTTCACTACTAGTAAGTACAATTCATTTTTTTCCTCCACAGGAGTTAAGAACTTAGTAAAACTAGAGACTCAAGTAGGATTTCAATTTATTACACGGCTATCATCATTGTCCAAAGTTAACTATAATGAACATATTTAAATTTAAAAGAATGTATGCACGAAAGCTACTCTGGTCAGAAAAATAAAACATATGGGTGACAAATCCAAATGAGAATATTCATAAATGCTGAAATTTATGAAATGCGCAAGTGACCAGGTCTCCACTAGAGCCCTCAACCCATTTTCCCAGTTTACTTAAAATGTCTAACCTCACTGCAACTACTCTGAATTCCCTTAACATTCAGCAATGTCAATAGGAAACTAGTGTCTCATCTATATACTAGGCTTTTACTAGGTTTCTAATAAACCAGCAAAGTCCACATTATATTCACACCCAGTTTGTGACCATTTGATAAAAACAGAAGCAGCTTTAAAGCTGGACCCATACCTTACACCACATACAAAAACTCAAAATGGATCGAAGATGTACATTTAAGAGCTAAAACTATAGAACTCCCAGAAGACAACACATGGGAAAAGCTTCATGATACTGGATTTGGCAATCACTTCTTGGATACAACACCGAAGGCACAGGCAAAAAAACCCAAAAAAACAAAAGAACAAAATAGGTACATGTTGGACTTCATCAAAATTAAAAACTTTTCTGCAAAGATACTATCAACAGAGTGAAAAGATAACCAGTGGAATGGGAGAAATATTTACAAGTCACTAATCTGATAAAGACTGATATCCACAATATATAAAGAATTGCTACAATATAACAATAACAACAACAAACACTAAAAATGGGCAACGGTCTTGAATAGATGACCACACATAAAAGGCCAGTAGGCAAACACAAAGACGCTTAACATCACTAGTCATTAGGAAAATGCAAATCAAAACCACAGATAAGGGGACGCCTGGGTGGCTCAGTCCTTTAAGCATCTGCCTTCGACTCAGGTCATGATCCTGGCATCCAGAGATGGAGCCCGCATCCAGCTCCCTGATCAGCGGGGAGTCTGCTTCTCCCTCTCCCCTTTCCCACTGCTTGTGCTCTCTCTCGTTCAAATAAATAAAAATCTTAAAAAACAAAAAAACCACACACACAATAAGGTACCACTTCAAATCTATCAGGATGGCTATGATCAAAAATAATAGTAAGTAGTAAGTGCTGGCTAGGATGTGGAGAAATGGAACCTTTCATTGCTGTTAACGTAAAATGGTGCAGCTGCTGTGGAAAATGGATGGCGATCACTTCAAAAATTTACACGTACCCCCACCAAGACACATTCTAATTAAAATATCAAAAAGTAAAGACACGGAGAGAATATTAAAAGTAGCAAAAGGAAAACCATTTGTTGTGCACATAAGACTATCAGCAGATTTTTCAGCAGAAATGTTGCAGGACAAAAGCGGGTAAGGCATACTACATTCAAAGTGCTGCAAGAAAGAACTTCCAACCAAGAATACTCTACATCACAAAGTCATCATTCAGAATTGGAGATAAAAAGTCTCCCAAACAAGCAAACTAAATGAGTTCATGGCCACTAAACCAGCCTTACAAGCAATGTTAAGGGGCCTTCTTTAAGCTGAAAAGGCGGCTAATTAGTAAGAACATATGAAAATATAAACTTCACTGGAATAGGTAAATATATAGAAAGGTGGTAGACTAATCACTTATAAAGGCAAAAGTAGTAAAAATACCTATAACTACAATCATTAAAGAAAAACACATAAAATGTGACATCAAAAACATAAGATGTGGTCGGGAGGAGTAAATATGGAGAGCTTTAGAATGCATTCACACTTACGTTATCACCTTCAAACAGTCTGCTCCAATAATAAAATAAGTCACCAGGATAAAATGCACAGCATGGTGGCCACAGTTAATACTGTACTGCCTACTTAAAAACGGGTAGGAGTAGATCTTGAAAGTCCTCGCCACAAGAAAAAAAAATTTGTAACTATGTATGGTGACAGGTATTAACCACACTTATGGTGGGGAATCATTTCACAACATAAATCTCAAATCACTAAGTTGTACATCTGAAACTAATATAATGTAATAACGTCAATTATACCTCAATTTTTAAAAAACTTACAAATGAACCCTTTAGTATCTGGGACAAGCTTGAGCAAGATTAAAATACAACAGGTTGTAATAAATTAGTATTAATAGTGACAATTTTTCAAGGAATGAAACAGGACTAGAAAAATTAAATCACATACTAATTTAGTAGTTCACATTAGTATTTTAATACCGTCTTCCGATAAAGAAAGGAACTCAGGATATAGAAAAGAAATAAAAGTTGGTAAATATGAAGCATTACAAAAACCACTAACTAACAATGTAAGGTTTTAAACAGGACTGAAAATTTTTCAAAAAATTGCTGTAAACATTACAGCGGAAGAACATTTTACTCATTTATGCTTAAAAGAAAGAAGTTCAACAGAATGACTGTGGGATCCACCAAGTCTACACCTGTCGTGTACATAAAAGAAGTGAAAGCAGGGACTCAAACAGGTATTTGTAAACCTATGTTCAAAGCAGCATTACTCACAACAGCTGAAAGGTAGCAACAACTCAAACGTCCACTGAAGCTGAATGGATAAACAAAACGGGATCCATCCATACAAAACAGTATTATTAAGCCTTAAAAAAGAAGGAAATTCTGACATACACTATCACACAGCTGGACCTCTAAGGTATTACGCAGTTGGAAGGCCAGTCCAAGGGAGCCTTTGGATGACCTTGGCGACAGTCGACATCTGACTGCAATCACATGCGAGACTCCAAGCAAAAAAACTGTCCAGTTCACCCCCAATTAAACCACAGAACCATAAGAGATAATAATAAATTATCTTAAGTTACTAAGTTTCAGAGGCGCCTGGGTGGCGCAGTCATTAAGCGTCTGCCTTCAGCTCAGGGCGTGATCCCGGCGTTATGGGATCGAGCCCCACATCAGGCTCCTCCGCTGGGAGCCTGCTTCTTCCTCTCCCACTCCCCCTGCTTGTGTTCCCTCTCTCGCTGGCGGTCTCTATCTCTGTCAAATAAATAAATAAAATCTTAAAAAAAAAAAGTTACTAAGTTTCAGAGTAGTTTGTTACAGACATAAAGGACTGAAAAAGATTTTATAATAACTGTTTGAAGCTCCTCAGTTTTGGGGTGGTTTGTTACGTAGCCATAGATCACCACACCTGTCTCTCAGTAATTGACAGAGCAAAAAGGTAAGTTATTAAGACCACAGAAGATCTGAACAACACTACTGTAACTGACATTTACACAACGTATAAAAGACATTCTTTCCAGGAGGCTATGGAATATTCAGCAAGACAGACCATCTGCTGAGCTATAAAACAAGATCAAAGCTGTAACTGTTAAGCTTTTAGAGAAAATAAAGTATCTCTTCAAAACCTTGGGATAGGCAAATATTTCTTAAGAAAAATACCAGAAGCGGTAACCATAAAAGAAAACAGTGGACTTCATCGAAATTTAAAATTTCTGCCCATCAAAAGACACCATGAAAAGAACAGGTAAGCCAAAGACTAGCAGAAAATAGTCACAAACCATATATCTGTACATCTGCAAAGGACTTGTATTCAGAATACACAAAGAACTCCTACAATTCAAAAATAAAAGGGCAAACAACCCAATTAAAACATGAACAAAAGACTTTAACACATGCTGCCCAGAGAAATATATGGGCAATAAGTCTACGAAAAGACACTCATTACCCTTAGTTAACAGGAGGCTATAAATAGAACTGCAAGGAAATATTACCACACATCAAGAGAATGGTTACCATTTAAAAGACTTAAAATAACAAATATTGATGACATTTAGAAATATTTGGCATTTCTTAAGAACTAAAGCACACATTTACTTTTATTATTCAGCAATTCTACTTCAGGTATTTACCGAGAGATAGAACATATTTACCGAAGAGAAGTTAACACAGGTCTAAACAGACCTGTTTAACAATGTTCCTAGCAGTGTTATTCGTAACAGCCCGAAGCTGCAAACAAATGATGGTATATCCCGACAACTATCATCAGCAATGAAAAGGAACAAACTACTGATTTCTGTAGAAACAATAATTTTTTTAAAAATATGCTCAGCATAAGAAGCCAGGCATACTCTCATGACTCCATCTATATGAAATGCAGAACAAGCAACATTAATCTATACTGATAGAATTTTCAAAGCTGTTTGCACAGGCACTGAGGAGAAGGAAGAGGACTGGCTAAGGAGGGGCACTAGGGCACTTTCTTGTGTGAGGAAAACATTCTGTACCTTCCTAAGGGTGGTGGTTATGTGCTTGGAGTGGATTTGTCAAAATGCACTGAACTACATATGCTTAAGACAGGTGCTTTTTAAAAAAATTAAAGAAAACTTACATTCAGCAGCAGTAATCTGGCAACTTTACTCTTCCATCTTTGCCTATAATAATGCAATTACTCAAACTCCATACTATTCTTATTTATGTGGTAGAGTCATCTTTCTCAAGTTTTGTTCTGACTTCTTACCTTGTTTACTTCCGGTGTGAGGATCTCTATTTTTCTTAAACGTTGAAAAGCATCATAATCAGTTTCTCCAAATAGTCTGATTGGTTCTCCTCTTTCTCTCAATCTTCTGATGACCTGTAAGAAGTAAGAACAATAGGGACACCTGGGTGGCTCAGTCAGTGCAGTGGCTGCCTTCAGCTCAGGTCATGATCCCAGGGCCCTGGGATCGAGCCCCACGTCGGGCTCCTCGCTCAGTGGAGAGCCTGCTTCTCCCCCTGCCTGCCTCTCCTCCTGCTTGTGCTCTGTCTCTCTGACAAATAAAATCTTAAAAAAGAAAAAAAAAAAGCAATAACAATAATAGCAATTCCAATGTTTTTAGTAATAGTAAACCCTCCTTTAGGTGACCAAATACTTATTTTGAAATGCAGATAGAAAAAGTCAGTTGTGTTTGTTTTTTCTTTAATTTTCCATGAATGGATATAACAAGTTACTGTCACACCTTAAAAAACCCTACCATGTTTAAGGTCCTCTGGCTGACTGTTTGAGCAAAGGCTCCATCTGTATACCAGACTACCTAAGAAAAACATTACGATGGGAGTGGGAACTTTTACATACAGAAGGAAAATGAAGTCCAGAGTCAGCTGATAACTCATGGACCAGAGCCTCGAGTCAGCATTCCGAGACTACATTAAAACCACTCATCCCCCAGAAGAGAAGTGAGTAATGATCAGGGCAGGGCACAGGTCAGGCTTTTGAGGAGCTGATAATACAGTGTCTTGACTTGGGTGATGATTACATGGGTGTCTGTTTTATAATCCTCCATTATATTGCACATGCATGGTTTGTACACTATTTGTATATACATTCCATTTCATAACAAGAAAAAAATAACTGAGAAAAATAAAGGTTGATCCAAAATGTTTTTTAGTACCAAGAACTTTATCTGGAAACATAAATAATAGCACAGAAACCACTGGTCGAACTCCCAGTGAGATAACTGAAGCTTGGTACTCAAAAGCAGCTTAAAAGGCCATCCAGTGCTATCTCCCATCAATGCAGACATGACCTCAAACACACCTCTACCAGGTACGCAAGTGACAAGGCCCACACCCCTTTATGCAACAGCCCATCCCAGTTTTGGACAGATAGGTTTTACTTCTCACAATCAACTAAAACCTCCCTCCCTCAAAATTCTACCCATTTATCTTAGTTCTACTTTATGAAACCACAGGGAATATGAAATTGTTTTTCAAAATTACAGTTGCTGTCAATGGATTTTTTTTTTAAGGCCTCTAATATTCTTCTCCTCGTGCGAGATATTCCAAATTCCTTCATCTAACTTTCCCATGACAGCATTTAGAGTCAGCCGTCCTTTCCTCCTCTCCCAAGTTCATTTTTGTTTGGTACCCCTCTGTATAGTTTGTATTCTTCGTGTCACAGGATTGTCTTGAAATTTTTGTTTCTGGTTTTTTCAGAAAAGCAGTTGATACTGACCAGAGTAGAGACGAGCACCGTAGTTAAGTGTACAAACTGAGACAACATGTCTACAGAGCCCTGTGGTGATATATACCCCAAGTTGTACAAATGTACAGTCTTTAGTCAACAGACTCCAGAAATCATGCTTCTCGCAAACTTTCGAAAGGAAACAATCATACGTTAGAATGTATGCAATGACATCTGTATAAAGATGTTTATCTTAGTAGGATTTATAATAAGGAAATGCTGAAGCAATCTAAATAACCATTACTATTTGGTTTTTAAAATAATAAGTTTTTAAAATATGGGAAGTTATATAATCATAAAAAATTATATAGATCTGTGTTTTGGCCTAGAAAGATGTATTAAATTACAAAACGGATATTTAAAATAATTAAGACAAATAATTTATGTATAATTACTTAAAATATACATATTTAGAACAATGTGTTTAGTTTTTAAAAGTTTAGAAAAATATATTATTTTAAAGTTTAAGATTATCAAGAAAAGCAGAGACTGGGGCGCCTGGGTGGCTCAGCCGGTTAAGCATCTGCCTTTGGCTCAGGTCATGATCTGAGTCTGCTTCTTCCCTCTCCCCTTCCCTCTGCCCCTCCTCCGTGCTCAAGCACGTGCAATCTCTCTCAATTAAATAAATAAAATCTTAAAAAAAAAAAAAAAAAGCAGAGATTAATTTAGAACCTCAAGAAGAAAACTGGCTAGCTGCACATTATTTAGTTCAGCCAGACATGTTATATAGGCAATAATGACATGGAGCTTACTGGAAAGAACTGGAGATAAATGCAACTGCCCTGGAGAGTTTTTCTTTGTTTTCATGAAACACTCATACACAGACTTACCTCTTGCCTAGAAAGAGTCATAGGTAACTTTTCCTCTGCCAATTCAAGTTCTAGCACTGGATTTGAAGAAGTTAATGGTTTCTGGTCCTCCTCTTTTGGCTGTATCTGTATTAATAGCCAAAACAAATAAAATTCAGCTTTTAAAATATAATACAGCTAATATTTACCATTCTATGCATTAACTGGTCATGGAAATTAAACATGTTTTAAATACTGAAGGTTCTTCTAGATGTTCCAAGGAAAACCTCCTAAAATGTACATGCTTTTGAAAACTCAGACTCCTCCATTTTAGGGACACAAGTAGCAAACATGCACACAGAAGACAGCATTCTTGCTACTGAAAAGTGACAGAAATATAATGGTTTCCAAAATCAAAAAACTTTTAAAAGGGCTGAAATTTAGATGCCTTTCTCCCTAGACTCTATAAAGAATTTTATTTTTCTTAAAAATAATCAACTTGCTTCTCTTCTTTGAGAAACTCATCCTACAGGGTTATCTGATCCTTGCTCTGGGTTTTAAATGAAGACCCAAAAAAAGAATTTCTAAGAAAACTGTGAAGCCTCAAGCTCCTGCTTTTTCCTACCCTCCTTTTTGAAAGGTAGGATTCCAGGGGCGCCTGGGTGGCACAGCGGTTAAGCGTCTGCCTTCGGCTCAGGGCGTGATCCCGGCGTTATGGGATCAAGCCCCACATCAGGCTCCTCTGCTATGAGCCTGCTTCTTCCTCTCCCACTCCCCCTGCTTGTGTTCCCTCTCTCACTGGCTGTCTCTATCTCTGTCAAATAAATAAATAAAATCTTTAAAAAAAAAAAAAAAGAAAGAAAGGTAGGATTCCAAGTGCACCGAGATCACTGCTGGACATGGAGAAACACTCCCAAAGCTACAGAGAATTTGCCCCCAAAATGAGTTATGAACCCAGGGAAATACAGCACCACAGCATCAACAACAGCCATGGCGCCTTCCACTCATCCCACACAGAGTGGACGTTCTTGCACATGCAGACCTGCAGGGGGAAAAAATCTCATGTTGTTTTCTTGAGTCTGCCGCCCAGCTCACAGTTTAGGAAAATTAAGTTCAGCGATTTATAAGCCCCATGGTGTGGTCTGTAAAAACATACTGAAACATGGTTTCCCATCTGATCCTGAGACTAATCTAAAATGCCAAAGAAGATTAGGGGCGCCTGGGTGGCACAGCGGTTGGGCGTCTGCCTTCGGCTCAGGGCGTGATCCTGGCGTTATGGGATCGAGCCCCACGTCAAGCTCCTCCGCTATGAGCCTGCTTCTTCCTCTCCCACTCCCCCTGCTTGTGTTCCCTCTCTCACTGGCTGTCTCTCTGTCTAATAAATAAATAAATAATCTTTAAAAAAAATAAAATAAAATGCCAAAGATTAAAAACAAAACAAAACAAAACAAAAACCATAAAAGGTCAACATTAAGGAAAAACATTCAATTAAGAAAGGCCCTATGGTTAAAATTACATCATTTCTGATTCTGTAGTTAATGGCTAAAGGTTATGTTAATTAGTGCTGACAGAAAGTTGAAGTAAAAAGCTAAACTTCTGTATTTTCACAAACCAAATCGGTATCAAGCCTCTACATGGTAACTAGTTTTCATAAAGGAATAAAGGTAATACATGCTGTATTTACATTACTACCAAGAAGGGAATATTAAACATGTTTTAGAGCGAAAACCCTGTGCTTTTTTTTAAGCATAAAAACAGGTATTTCTCCCAAAATCTCAGGATGAAAAGCATTTTTAATTATAGAATGCCAGTTCGTCACTTGTAGGAAAAAATCGAAGACATTTTGTCAACAGGACTCAATGTTAGGAGCAGTATCTTCAGTTACTTTGCCTCAGTGCTTCTCTCTATACAAACAAGAAAGTACTGACCTATCACTGAAGCAATCAAAACAACACAAAACTGCCCGTTTTAAATTAGTTTCCTACCTTACCAAAAAGTTGGAAACGTTCAAATTTAGGGATTTGGGAAAGCAACAAGTCAGCAGACTGAACCTATGGTCAATGATTCGCACTCCAGATCAAGTGTCAGTGAGACAATGATGGGCAAGCAAAAGATGAGAATTCTTCTGAGTATCTATTCAATGGCTATTTACATAAGTTGTGTTTTAACTTCCCAAAATGGAAGCAAATGAAACCAATATATTTATGGAAAATATCAAAATACAAATGCAAACTTTCATATTTTAGAAATCGATCAGAAACATAAAAATACATTTTTAACACTTGCCCTCTGCCAACACTACAAAACCAAACCAAATGCATATACATACCATTTGCATTCCTCATGCTTCCTTCTAAAATGCTATGCTGATAAATTTCTAGAACTTTCCCCATGACATGCACAAGAATATTGTATTATACACACGTTTCACAAGCAAAACGTTGATGTCAAATTTATGATCTGCAAAAACTTCAACAGAACCTCTAAAGTTTGTTCAAAAAATTATCAAACTAGATAGTCTTCTTTTAAAATAAGCAAAACTTCACCTCATAACATTTAACCCCTCCCAATAAAAACCCTAAAATATTATTCAACTAGAATAGCAGCTGAATAGGATAATAACAGGGTAAACTTAAGGATACTTTTAGTCATGCTTCAAAAATATCCAGGTCTTCCAAACAACTCATTTCTTTCTACCAAATATTTCTATACATTTTTCTATACAATAGACAAGCTGTGTTTGAAATGTGATACCTTATTACAAAAAAGCATATAAATGTTGTATGGCATTCTATCTCAGGCAGAGGTACTGAGGGCCAAAAGGAATTATTAACAATGCAAACATAAAAACAATGGCTTAAAATATTCAAGTGGAAGTGGGGAAAATACCACTGGTAATGCCACTGTGGTTGAATGAATAAAATATTTTGAAACCCTTTAAAATAGACTTTTATTGGGAGAGGTGGGGAGAGGAGTGGTGGCGGAGATGAAGACGAGGCAGTATCAGATCCAGGAATTAAAAGAAAAAACAACAATTCAAGCTTTGATCTCAAGCCACTTCATGCTGTCCACAAAAAGCCAAACCATTCCAAGCCAAAAGTCATGCATGTATTTTCCTGAATTCAAGATTTAAAAAAAAAAAAAAAAAAAGAAAAAAGCTCATACCTCTCCAGATGGCTTCTCATTTATAGGCTAATGTATAACATTGATAAAGTGAACAGAGATCAATAATTTTGTTACTTTAACAACAGCTGTAAAAATTTAAACTCAGAAATATACAATAACAAAAAAGCAGGCAGTCCTACCTTGTAGCCACATCTTTCAAAATATGCTTCCTCTTCCTTTTTTGCAAGTTCACTACGCTTGAAATACTTTTTATTTTCCTATTGAAGAAAAAAGTACATTAGTATGTTCCTGGGTAAAATTTCATGTGCCACAGTCAACCTAAAAACGCTTCCGTTTTTCAAGAGCATGGTCAACTTTGATTCTGTAGAGATTATACTGATTTCTTGAACATGGCACCTGTCCTCTACCCTGCTCCAAATATGAAGGATTTTTCTTACAGCATCATTTTAACAGACATCCAACAGCAAAGGGAAGAAACCAACTATATTTACCAAATGTTCATTTTGTTTTGATTTCCCAATGTTTGGTTTCAACGATAATTTCTACAAACGAATTCATTATGAACCACATAAAATAGAATGCTTTATTTTCTCGCCACAGAAACAACTGAACAACATTTGTTGTCTGACATCTTAACTCCCATTTCCCAGAGAGCTCCAAGGGTGTGTCCAAATTCTTTTTGTCACTTGGAATCTTTTTGTATCAATTAATTGTATTTGTATTAAGTGACTCTTAAAATCATATTAATTCTTAATCTAGACATAAAATGGTTTGAAAGTATTAACAAAATCGTTTAATTTATTTTATAGGATTCAGTGTTACGAGACAAGCTCTAAATCTGTAGGAGAAAAAAATATTAATTCCATACTACATATATTATTCTCACCGTTAAGCCTACAGTCCCTAATTTGGATGCTGTTACCATCTACAGCCATGCCTCTTGGATATTATCCCACTAATAATTTAGCTCAAATAAAGCTACTGCCCTATTTTATTAGTAATTATAATAGTACCTCAATAATACCTCCACACACGTTTTAGCACCTCACAGTTCCCAAACTCATTTACTCTGGCAATAATCATGTATGCTAAGATCATGACAAGAAAAGTTGACGGTGAACAATGGACAGCTCAGGCTGCCACACTTGAAAGCACCAGTCAAGCGTGGCATCAGGAAAACATCGTGTTTCTCCTATGTGATACAAGTAGGAAGTACACAGCACATCTACAAAGTATTCTTGACAAAAAGCTGCATGTCAATCTAATCACACATTTAAGTCTCATTTCTTTTTTTTTTAATTCTACTTAGTTAACATATAGTGTATAATTAGGTTCAGGAGTAGAATTTAGTTATTTCTGGGTTGCATATAACACCCAGTGCTCATCACATCAAGTGCCCTCCTTAATGCCCATCACCCAAGTACTCCTTCCCCGCACTCACCTCCCCTCCAGCAACCCTGTTTGTTCCCTATAGCTAAGAGTCTCTTACGGTTTGCCTTCCTCTCTGTTTTTATTTTATTCTTCCTTCCCTTCCCCTACGTTGATCTGTTTTGTTTCTTAAATTCCACAAGTGCAACAGTATGGTATTTGTCTTTCTCTGGCTATTTAGCTTAGCATAATATCCTCTAGAGTTCCATCCACTTCTTGCAAATGGCAAGATTTCATTCTTTTTGATGGCTAATATTCCATTGTATGTATGTGTGTGTGCGCGCCCCACATCTTCTTCATCCAATCACCTGTTGATGGTAGGTCTCATCTCTAGTTTATTAGAAATGTAGGCAACAGGGGAAAAGGCTAAACGCCATCGCCGGGAAGCAATTAAACCCTGGGACATTTACCAAACTGCCAGTTTCTCCAACAAGTTAATGGCATAAAAAAGGGGGGAGGGCGAATGAAAATGTTCTTGATTAAAAGAAACCAAAAGTCATTGTAAACAAATGGAATGAGTGGATTGTGTGGATCAGATCTGAACAAACCAACTGTAAAAACATATGTATATATTTTATTTCAGTTGAGGACATTGGAACATGAGAGGAGTATTTAATGGTATTAAGGATCTATCTATAATTTTATTGGGTATGATCACATCTTGTTTATACAAGGACATGTTCTTATTTTTTGGAGTTACAAGTGTTAAGGACAGATGGAGGTTCATTATATAATTCTCCTTCTGTATATGTTTAAAATCCCCATGATAAACAGTTTTGTTTTAGTCCATCAACTCAATGAACATTTACGGACTCATCTACCACACATGAAGCACAGCTTTATAGATGTAAAGTTGAAGGAACTGCCTGGAATAAGGAACTGACGGCATCATCCCAACATCAAAACTACCTGAGAAAGTTGGAAGCAAATAATATCAATCCCAGTTTAGGCGTGAGAGACCTTAGAAAGGGCAGGGGACATTCTCACAACTAAACCTCATGAGTAAATGCACAACTAGAACTCTGGTCCTTAAATCCTTTGAACTGATCTGTATTGAAAGCTACAGTTCTTCACTCCCAAAATCTTATCCCAGCCTCAACTGTTTCTTTTGACTACATAGCGTGTAGCTGTCATATTTTTTAAAGTTTATTTTTTTTATTTATTTGAGAGCGAGTGCACAAGTGAGGGGAGAGGCAGAGAGAGAGGGAGAAGCAGACTCCCACTGAGCAGGACCCTGGAATCATGACCTGAGCCAAAGGCAGACACTTAACAGACTGAGCCACCCAGATGCCCCTAGCTGTCATATTTCATATAAATAAGCTGACAAGCACATATTGGTACCCTCTTAGAAAGAGCGGTTATGTAAGAAGAAAGTAAAGGACTCTCCAGGCCAGAGTCTGTGGTCCAGTCTGTGGTAGCATCTTTTACTATCACGCCCCAATTCCACGGAACACACCTAAGAAAAATCTTAGCCCAGACCATCAATTCTCAAAATGTAGTTCATGGACCTCTGGGGGCCTTACGAACTTTTCAGAGGTTGTGCAAGGTCAGACATATTACCATAATACTACTAAGAGGTTTTGTGCCCCCATTTTCACTGTGATCATACTTGCACTGATGGTACAAAAGCAACGGTGAGGAAAACCACTGGAACCTCAGCACAAATAAAGGTAAGTATTGATCTTTATTTATGTCTCAGAGTTCATTGTCTAATAGTGGTATGATGAAATCAAATACATAAAGCAGTTCTGCTACATAATAAAGAAGGAAAGTTGTCTCCTGTTTGGCAGATGTTTTCTCAAAACTGAACAAAGCCTGTTACCAAAAGGACGATACTATTTGTTGCCTATGATAAAATTCCATCTTTCAGGCACAAATCAGAATGGTGGCAAACTTGCAGCCATCACTATGAACTTGATGGCTTCCCAATACTTAAAAGCTTTTCGATGAACAGTGATGATATTTACAACATTTTTTTATATCATCTAATGAAACATATCACCATGTAGAAAATCTATGTAACTCAGCAAACTATGACAGTACAAAGGCAACAAGTTCCAAAATTATGCAAAAGCAAAAGATTTATAAGAACAGATCAGAACAGATCTGGAACATAATAGATCAATAACTGTAATATACAAAAAGCTCACTGATGGGGCACCTGGCTGGTTCAGCCACTGGAGAACAGGACTCTTGATCGGGGGTTTTAAGTTCGAGCCCCATTTTGAGTGTAGAGATTACTTAAAAATAAAATCTTGGGGGGAAAAAAAAAGTCACTGTTATCGGTCAGAATCCATACTCTCGTCTTTAAGAAATTTACCATCTGTGTAGTTTTAGTACAGTCTCAAAGAAGAATACCCACAATTATCTGAAAAGGCTATAAAATACTACCTTTTCCAACTACCTAGCTGTGTGAAGATGAAGTTTCCTCATAAACTTGAACAAAAACAACGTATCACAACAGGCTGAAGGGAAAAACAGGAGAATCCACCTGTCTTCTAACATACCAGGGATTAAAAAGATTTGCAGAAGTGTAAAACATCATTCTTCTTACTATTTTGTTTTGGAAATAGTTTTCATAAAAGCATTATGTTAACACACGGGTTTATTACGGTATGAAATAGAAGTCAACAAGCAGTCTAAGTACTTTTAAATTTCCCAGTTTTAATTTTTTAATTCTTTATTAATTTTTTTGAGAGAAAGTGCACACATGCACAAATAAGGGGGTTGGGGGAGGGCAGACAGAAAGAATGAATCTCAAGCAGGTTCCATGTCTAGTGAGGAGCCTGACAGGGGGCTCAATCTCATGACCCTGAGATCCTGACCTGAGCTGAAATCAAGGGTCAGATGCGTAACTGAGCCACCTAGGCACCCCTAAATTTCCCAGTATTAATTTCTAATCGAATAATTATTAATACATCCTACATAAACAAAAGTTCTCTGGAGCCATCACTTAAACATGTAAAGGGGTTCCGAAATCAAGAAGAGAGAACCAAGGTCCTAGCTGAATCCCCTTGTTGGCCCTCCCCATGCCTGCACCCAGCGTGCTAAGCAATGCTGCCCAACGACCCTGGTGTATTTATCCATTCAGTTTGCTCTCCTAGTCTCTACGCTGACCAGTACACATTCTCTACTCTTAGACCTCTTATCCCTTCATTTCCCCCCTCATTCTCAGCAAATGACTAAACTGCTCTGTTACAGAGAAAAGGGAAGCCACTGAATGAGAAGTCCTCCCAGCGCCAATCCTTACCTGGCTCTGTACCAATCCTTTCATTTCAGAATGCAAGAGGAAAGCCTCCTCCTGCCGAAGGCCAATCCCTTTCAGGGGCATTCCAGATCTCAAGAGCTCCCCGCTGAGTAGGGAGCCTGTCGCAGGGCTAGATCCCAGGACCCTGAGCTCGTGACCTGAGCAGAGGCAGACACTTAACTGCTGAGCCACCCAGATGCCCCTGAATGAATTATTAACAATAAAAATTTTTAATTAATTTGCTCTTCATTTTGGAATTATGAGAAAAATAAAAATATTTTGCTTTGCACTACATGACCATTTCATGACAACAATGGATGTCTAAAACAAAAGGTTACCCACCATGTTCCAAATATCACTCTTTATATACCTTCTATTTAGAAAAAAAGAGCTGTTTGAAAGAGCAACTAAAGCTTCTCTAACTGTAAAACGTTATCAAGTACACTGAAAACAGACTTTGAAATATAAAGTGCTGGGGACACACTTATGATAGAATTAAAATTGTAGAGTATTAAAACTTAAACATCAGCGATTCGACACCTTTAAAGGTAACTCAAGCAAGTTAGATAACTTGCCCAAAGTTAAAGAGCTATCTAGAAATGCAGCCACACTTAGATTTTATGACTTATTTATTCATTTTACAAATTTACTTTCCTTTCTAACTATATTCAAAATTTTCAGACTCGGAGTTTGTTGAATTAACTACAGAATGCATAATAAAGACCTACAAATACAAAAGTCTAGAAGTGGCTGGTACACATTTTAAGATAGCATAGGAATGGATGGTTTAAATTTCTTTGGATTCTCTCCTAAAGCACTAACATTTTTATTGGCCTTTCACCCTGACAGATTTTAAAACATTGTGCAAAGGGTATAAATAAAACTGCTTCTCCTTTTTAAGACAGAACCTAATTCCGACATGCTGCTTCACAAATGTTATTCTTGGACTCTACCCAAGTTGTATTTTCTAGTTATAAAACTGAGATTCATAGGTCCAAAGTACAGAAACGTATCTACCATATCACCTGAAATGTCTGCCCACACTAATAAAGAAAAATCAAAATTTAAAACATTCAACTATGACTGTCAACACTTCATAAATTTACAATCAGCCTTCCTCATTCATATTAAGGTTTTTAGTGTTTAAATGAACTAGATAGAAACATCATCAAGGGGCGCCTGGGTGGCACAGCAGTTAAGCGTCTGCCTTCGGCTCAGGACGTGATCCCGGCGTTCCGGGATCGAGCCCCACATCAGGCTCCTCCACTATGAGCCTGCTTCTTCCTCTCCCATTCCCCCTGCTTGTGTTCCCTCTCTCGCTGGCTGTCTCTATCCCTGTTGAATAAATAAATAAAATCTTAAAAAAAAAAAAAAAGAAAGAAACATCATCAAGAACTCTATAAAAACACACTGGAAAGCAAACAAATAAATAGCCTGAATATGCAAAGCAAGACACTATGGGGCGCCTGGATGGCTCAACTGGTTAAGCATCCAACTCTTAATTTTGGCTCAGGCCACGGTCTCAGGGTCCTGTGATCAAGCCCCACGTGGGGCTTTGAGCTGAGCCTGAGATTCTCTCCAGCCGGGGCGCCTGGGTGGCTCAGTCGTTAAGCATCTGCCTTCAGCCCAGGGCATGATCCCAGGGTCCTGGGATCGAGCCCCGTATCGGGCTCCCTGCTCCACTGGGAGCCTGCTTCTTCCTCTCCCACTTGCCCTGCTTGTGTTCCCTCTCTCGCTGGTGTGTCTCTGTCAAATAAATAAATAAAATCTTTAAAAAACAAAAACAAAGAAGATTCTCTCCAGCTGCCTCTCCCCTGCTCACACACTCTCACGTGTTCTCTCTCTCTCTCAAAAAAAAAAAAAAAAGACTATACATGAGATCACAAACCATGTAGGAGAGTCAACATCTTGCTGAAATATGAAAAGCCTTAAAACCCCTAAAGTAATATAGCAAATGGGAGGACACACAAACACAACTGAAGAGACACAATGCTACATCAATGGACAGATCATCCAGATAGAAAAAAATAAGGAAACAATGCCTTAAATGACAGACCAGCTGGACATTAACAGATACATACAGAACATTCCATCCAAAAACAGACATTCTTCTCAAGTGCACATGGAACATTCTGCAGGACAGATCATGTATTAGGCCACAAAGCAAGTCTTAATAAATTTTAAAAGAGTGAAATCACATCAACCATCTTTTCCACCACAAAGGTATGAAACCAGACATCAATTACAAGAAGCAAACTGGAAATTTCACAAACATGTGGAGGTTAAACATGTTACTGAATAACCAATGAGTCAATGAAATCAACGGAGAAATCAAAAAATACCTTCAAACAAATGAAAATGGAAGTACAACTTAGAAGGACGTAAAAGACCTATACACTGAAAACGCTAAGACAGTGACAAAAGAAACTGAAGACACAAATAAATGGAAAGATATTCTGTGCTCATGGAATGGAAGAATAACTACAGGCTTGTATTGTTTTATTATGCTTCACAGATACTAAGTCTTTTACAAATTAAAGATTTGTAGCAACCCTGACTTGAGCAAGTCTATTGACACCACTTTTCCAACAGCATTTGTGTATTTTGTGCCCTATTTTGTTAATTCTAGCAACATTCCAAACTTTCTCACTTTTCTTATTTTAATTGCAATGGTATCTGATCAGTGATTACAACTCACTAGAAGCGTAGATGATGGTCAGCATACTTTAGCAATATTTTAGCAGTATTTGTAAATTAAGTTATATTTTTAATAGACATGAGGCTACTGCACGCTTAAGATAGCGTAAACAACTGTGATACACACTGGGAAACCAAAAAACACATTTGACTCACTTTATTACAATATTTGTTTTACTGCAGTGGTCTGGAATCAAAACCACAGTATCTCCAAGGTATGCCTGTACTGTGAAAATGCCCATACTACTCAAGTAATCTATAAATTCAATCCAATCCCTATCAAAATTACAACAGCATTTATTGCGAAAATAGAACAATCCAAAGTTTTATATGGAACCGTGGAAAATCTCAATAAGCCAAATTAATTTTGAGAAAGACGAACAAAGCTGGAAGCAACACATTCCCTCATCTCTAACTATAATTCAAAGCTAGAGTAATCCAAACAGTAAGGTAGTGGCATAAAAACAGACAGATGAATGCAACAGAATAGAGAGCCCAGAGGGGCGCCCAGGTGGCTCAGTCAGGTAAACATCTGACTCTTGATTTTGCCTCAGGTCATGATCTCAGGGTCTTGAGAGTGAGCCCCCATGTCTGGCTTCACACTCAGCAGTGAATCTGCTTGAGTTTCTCTCCCTCTCCCCCTGCTTGCTCTCTAAAATAAATAAATCTTTAAAATAAATAAATAAATAAGAGAGCCCAGAAATAAACCCATGCACATATAATCCACTAATTTACAACAAGGGAGCCAAGAATATATAAGGAAAAGGTAGTCTCTTCAAAAACTGGGGCTGGATTGCCACATGCCAAAGAACTGAACTACACTGCTATCTGAAACCATACATAAAAATTAACTCAGAACTGATTAAAGAGGGGTGCCTGGGTGGCTCAGACGGTTAAGTGTCTGCCTTCGGCTCAGGTCATGATCCCAGGGTCCTGGGCTTGACCCCGCACTGGGCTCCCTATTCAGCAGGGAACCTGCTTCCCCCGCTTGTGCTCTGTCAAGTAAATAAATAGAATCTTTAAAAAAAAAAAAATGATTAAAGATTTGAATGTAAGACCTGAAACCATGAAACTCCTAGAAGAAAACATAGGCAGTAAGCTCTTTGGCATCTGTCTTGACAAGTTTTTCAGTCTGACTCCAAAAGCAAAGCCAAAAAAAGAAAAAATAAGTGAAACTACATCAAACTAGAAAGTTGCTGCAAAGCAAACAAAACCATCAACAAAATGAAAAGGAACCTACTGAATAAAAGATATTTGTAAATCACATACCTGATAAGGGGTTAATGTCCAAAATATATAAAGAACTCATACAACTAAATAGCATAAAAACAAATAATTGAATTTAAAAATAAGCAGAGGGTCTGAACAGACATTTTTCCAAAGATGTAGAGATGGCCAACAGAAACATGAAAAAATGATAATCAACATCACTAATCATTAGGGAAATGCAAACCAAAATCAGGAGATATCACCTCACACCTGTCAGAATGCTATTATCAAAAATCAAGAAATAATAAGCATTGGCAAAGAGTTGGAGAAAAGGGAACCCTTGTGCACTCTGTGGGAATGTAAATTGGTGCAGCCACTATGGAAAATGATGTGGAGGTTCCTCAAAAACTTAAAAAAAGAAGCATCATATTGTTCAGCAATTGCACTTCCGGGTATTTACCCAAAGAAAATGAAAACACTAATTTGAAAAGATGTCTGCAACTTCATGTTCATTGCAGCATTATTTTCAATAGCCAAGATATGGAAACAACTTGTCCATCGATGAATGAATGGATTAAAAAATGTCTCTCTTCCTCTCTCTCTCTCTCTCACACACACACACACACACACACACCCAGAATGGAGTATTATTCAGCCATAAAAAATGAAGTCTTGCCATTTACAACAACATGGACAGACCTTGAGGGCATTATGCTAAGTGAAATAAGTTAGAAGAAAGACAATGTCTGACCTCACTTACACGAGGAATTTTAACCCCAAAGCAAGCTCACAGATACACAGAACAGGTTAGTGGTTGCCAGAGGCATGAGTTGGGAGTGGGGGAAAGGTACAAACTTTCAGGTATAAAATAATTACTGATGGAGATATAGTATATAGCATGATAATATATTAGCATACATTTGAAAGCTGAAAAACGAAAACTGATGGGCGCGTGGGTGGCTCAGTGTTAAGCGGCTGCCTTCAGCTCAAGTCATGATCCCAGGGTTCTGGGATGAGGTCCCACGTCGGGCTCCTTGCTCAATGGGGAGCATACTTCTCCCTCTCCCTCTGCCTGTCACTCCCCCTGCTTTGTGCTTGCTCTCTCCCCCACCCCTGTCAAATAAATAAATAATCCTTTAAAAAAAAAACGAAAATTGAGGAGACTAAACCTTAAAAGTCCTCACCAAAGGAAACAAAAACACAACGCTTTTTAAAATGAAAGAACTATTAAGTGCCAATGAATCCTTTTGGCTGTATTTTATCACTGATATCATCCAAAGGAGAAAGCTACATGAAAATTTACTTTGCACAAGTGAAATCTACTTTATAATTACATATGCTATAAAACATATACAATTACATAAAACTGTATGCAAGAAATAACACCCCATCTTACACAAACGCTTTAAGAAAATAAAGTTAAACATACCCATTACATGACCCAACCACCTCACTCCTTGGCATTTAGTCAAGGGAGATGAAAGCGTATGTCCATATAAAACCTGTACACGAATGTTCATAAAAGCTCTATCGTAACAGCCAAAAACTGCAAACAACTCAAGTGCCTTTCGACAGTTTAATTAATAAACAAATTGGGGTTTCCCCGTACAATCATGGAATACTGTTCAGTAACAAAAATAATGAACTACTGATACATACAAGCACGTAAATCAATCTCAAGATTATTAGGCTGAATGAAAGGAGGAAGACGGAAAGCATACTGAACAATTTCTTTCCTGAATAACTCTAGACAATGCAAACTAACTGAAAGAGAAAGCAGATCAGGGGTTGCCTGTGGAGAGGGTGGGTGTGGGGGGCAGGAAGGGGCAGGAAGGTGGGATTACAAAAGGGCAAAAGGAAACTTTGGGGTGAGACGGACATGTTCACGCTCTTCGCCGTGGTGAAAATTTCACAGGTATATACTTAGGTCAAAATGCACCTGACTGTACATTTTAAATATGTGTAGTTTATGTCAATCATACCTCAAAAAAGCTGCTTAAAAATATCACGGCAAGAGAATAAAAAGGAGGAGAAAGGGGAAGAGGAGGACAAAAACAGAAAAGAAAAAAGAAAAGAAAAGAAAAAAACTAGTAGTAGTGGTGGTAGTATTGACCTCACCTGACCTTGAGACTCACCATAATGATACAGGAATCAAAAGACACTGTGGCACTGGCATAAAGATCAACAAACAGCTTACAAGAATAGAAGTGAGCAACCAGAATCGAGTCACACACGACTGATTTTTCAAGACACCAAAACTGTCCAAAGGGAAAATTATTTTCAATAAATGGTACTGGAACCACTGGATATCCACATGGAATGTAATAAACCACACCACTACCTCTCAACAAATCTGATTCAAAATTGTTTAGAATTCTGTTTACTAAATAAAAACAAAAACCTTTTAGAATATGAGAGAATACCTTGGGTCTCTTGAATTAATGGCTACCAATAAAGGGACTGGATCACGTATCTCAGAGGTATGTTTAACTTTTAAGAACTGCCAAACTTTTTTCCAGCAGGTTGTACTCTCATATTCCCAGATAGGACACACAGAACAATAACCATTACAAACTGATAAATTGGCTTTATCAAAATTCAAAGGTTTTCCTCTTCAAAAACCATTATTAAGAAAATGAATGGGGGGGGGGGTGCCTGGGTGGCATCCTCGTTAAGCGTCTGCCTTCAACTCAGGGCATGATCCCAGCGTTCTGGGATCGAGCCCCGCATCAGGCTCCTCCACTGGGAGCCTGCTTCTTCCTCTCCCACTCCCCCTGCTTGTGTTCCCTCTCTCGCTGGCTGTCTCTCTGTCAAATAAATAAAATCTTGAAAGAGAGAGAGAGAGAGAGAGAGAGAGAGAAAGAAAGAAAGAAAGAAAGAAAGAAAGAAAGAAAGAAAGAAAATAAACGAATAGGGGGTGCCTGGGTGGCTCAGTTAGTTAAGCATCAGACTCTTGATATCAGCTCAGATCATGATCTCAAGGTGGTGAGATCGAGCCCCGTGTCTGGTTCCCCACTTAGCAGAGTCTGCTTCTCTCCCTCTGCCTCTCCCTCTCCCTCTGCTCTCTTTCTCAAATAAATCCTTAAAAAAAAAAAAGAAAAAAGAAAAGAAAAAGAAAAACAGAAAACCCATAGTCTGGGAGAAAATATTCACAAAACATATCTGACATACCTGACAAAGCCTGGCTTACATGATATATGAAGAATTCCTTCAACACAATCAGGGGGAAAAAACCAACCCAATTAAAAAATATGCAAGCAATTTTAACACTTTGCAAAAGAGCCACAAATGGTCAAAAAAAAAAAAAAACCCCACGTGGAAAGCACTATCATCGTCATCAGGCAGATGCAAATTAAAACCGCAATGCAGTATCGCCACACATCCTCCACGCGGCTGAAATTAAAAAGACCGACAACACAAACTGCTTGCAGGAATGGAGGACCTCTGAGCCCTCCTGCTGGTAGCTGTGTAACCTGGTCCCAGCACTCTGGAAAAACGTCTGGTGGCTTTTTATAAAAACATATGTACTCTAAGACCTAGCAATTCCACTCCCCGGCGTTTTCCTCAGAGAAACGAAAACACCAGACTTACACAGGAAGTTCCGCAGCAGCTTTCATCCTCAGAGCCAAACCCTGGAAACAGCCCAGGAGCCCAACAGCAGATGAATGGATTCACAAACCGGGTCTATTTACACAGTGGAATACTACTCAGCAAAAAAAGGAACAACTGATCTATCCAACACGAATACAACTCAAACCATTATGATGAAACATGGTGGAACACGAGTGCCCGGTACGATTCCACTCCTGCGAAGTTCTACAGTTGGCAAAACTAACCAGTGGTGCAAAGAAATCTGAACAGGCACCCCTCTATCTGTACAGTTTTGAGTTTTCTGCACAACTGAAAATTTTTATATAAATGTTGAAAAAAAAATCTACTCTGCAGATGTCAAAATATGCTATCAACAGGACAGCAAAGTCCCTACCACACTGTTTTTGGACTACACTAGAAAAAAGAAAAAGGGGGAAAAAAAAAAAAAGAAAAACCCTTTCAAAGGCTACTCAATGACCATGAAATAAGGAGCTGAAGAAAATTATAGAAGACTATTACAAAGAAAAGAAAGAGTAAGAGTAAAGAAAGGCAAGTGCAAAGAACTGAAAAAAATGAAAAAAGGTTCATCAGAGCCAGAACAACTCTGATGCTAGGGTGTAATGGGCACAGACTTTCACTGGCATAGAAATTATTAAATCTTGACCTTTTTAAGTCCAAGATCTTTTTAGTAATATCATAATCGAGAGGAGAGGTGGAGGGGCACATGTAGAAAGAAGACTGGTCAAGAGTGTCAAACGCTGCTGAGGTCTGGAAAACATGGAGGTCACTGCGGACCCTGATTAGAACAGATTCAGTACAGCTGTGGGGGCAGGAACCTTTGTACACCATGTTAAGGAGTGTGTAGGAATTAACACTTATTTTAAGAAGCCTAGTTATAAAAAACAAAAACACCTTGTTAAAGACGGAAGAGACAGCAGGATGTTCCAGGGCTGGTGGGGGTAAGCCAGTAGACTGAAGGCACAGGAAGAATTGAGATACATGACATTCAGGTTCCTGATGGTGCTAAAAAAGATGAGCTGGGATCCAGGGTGCAGGTGGAAGGTTTGACCCAAGCTTTAACAGATACCTCATGCCGTTTTAACAGAAGAAAATGTGAGGAATATCTTGTTAGCTTCTCTATTTTCTGTGAAACTAAATGCATATTCCTTAAAGGATCAAGCATGACTTTTCTTAATCCTCTGTGGCACAGTGTAATATATATAGAAATATGTAGAAAACATTCAATAAATACTGGGAAAAGAAACAAAGCTAAAATTCTACACAGAGCCCATCCTCATAACTACAACGAAAACTGCTAATTATGCTCCATTGTTTCTTAAGCACCCTGGGTTTTCCACATGACGACGCTCCGTGTTAACTCAAGATTCACCAACACCAGGGCCCCAAAGCATCTGCAGGAGAGCAACGCAGAGACTATACTCACCTCTGAGTAGATACACCAGGCAGATGATTTAGGACAGGTGAGAAGAGGCTATTTTAGGAGCTCCCCCAATTTAACAAAGACGCATTCAAAGTACTTACTATTTCAACTCTCAGACTAACAATAAAAAGCTGCGACATCACTTGAAATCACTAAGTTGAGGCAGCTCTTCCAGAAGAACAATGTAACATAGACAGGTGTTTTCCAGCTACAGATAAAGTAATGAAAACAATTCAGTGATCCCCAACCAGCATTTTTAAATCAAACAGAATGGATTAAAATATAGAATCACATGTAGTTAAGGAAAGAACTGTTTCATCAAACTTTTTCCACATACATATCAGAGCAAAATATAAAAATCTCTGTGACTGGGGCAGTGAAAAATTTGAAAACTGATGGACACTACGACGCAGAAAGTTAAGGACTACACATCGTTGATTCTATGTAAGATTCTTTAGTTGTGCATCGAAAAATGAAATCCTGCCATTTGGGACAATACAGATGGAGCTAGAGAGTATTATGCTAAATGGAGTAAGCCAGAGAACGAAATACCATATGATCTCACTTATATATGGAATCTAAAAAACAAAACAAAACAAAACAGAAATAAATACAAAGAAATGGTGATGGGGGATAGCGAGCAAAACAGGTGAAGGGGACTAAAAGATACAAACTTCCTGTTACAAATTAAGTCATGGGGATGAAAAAGTACAGCATTGGGAATACACTCAATAACATTTTAATACCTTTGTTGGTGACAGATGTTAAACTACACTGTGGTCAGCATTTCCTAACGTTTGTAATTGTCAGTCACTGTTATGCACCTGCAACTAATAAAATTTTATATGTCAACTAAACTTCAGTAAGAAAAACTTCTCAGCTTTAACTTCTAATGCAGTAAATATTGATAAACACATGAACAAAAGCCCTTTGTGATCCTCAATGATTTGGAAAAGTGTAAAGGGCTCCGGAGGCCCGAGGCTGGTCTCAGTTATTGTTAGGCAACAAAGTCATGAACATCTAGTTAAGGAAGTTTCTAAATCACGCAATTCTCCTCTTTCTCCTTTTACTCCACCGTAAACAACAGTTTTAGCGTCCTATGAAGGGCTGATCAACAGACTTTTGTTAATGTGTTGGGGAGGATGTAATAAAAATTCAGGTTTCAACAGTAGGACGGAGTTTTTAAAATAATTCTGGGCCTGTCCTTACTCTGTTTCAGCAGGGCACAAACCCTTAGTAAAACGACAGACGCGAACCAGCAGAACCGGGGCACCTTCGCAGAATAAGGACAGATGGGAGCGGGTGTAAGGGGAAGACAGGGAAACTTCGAGGGCAAGGGGGATGCTGGGGGGAAATTTGCCAAAATCTTGGGGTTTGCTGCAATTCCCCACCTAAGACTCCCGAGGGAGGTGTCAACGGGTGGGACTAGAGGGGCCGCTCTGGGTAGCTGCGGAGCTCCCACCAAGCCTCATCCTCTCCCAGACCCTTCACCCCTCCCCTCACTCCCAGCGCCTCCCACCCACCCACACACACACAAGTCTTCGACCGCCAAAGCCCCACGACCTCCAATTATCCTCACCACCAACAGGTTCCTGTCCTCCACCAGCTGCCGCTTCCGGAGGATCTCCGATTTCAAAACGTCCATCTCGCTGCCCGGGTTTACGCCCCGAGCTTCGCTCTCGGGCTCCTCGGACCAAGCCTCAACCAGCCAGGGGCCGCTAACCCACCACAAACAAGCTCAAATACCCGACAACGGCTATCAATAACCGCTTCCGGCGGAAGCTGGAGTGAGCGAGAGGCGGGGAGGGAGTGCTCCAGGGCCCCTGTTATTGACGAAGCCGCTGTAGACTTCCGCCCCCTGGCGGCACCCTCCGGCAGCGCGCCGGTCGTTTATGCTAGTCGAGATGCAATTCAAAGTAGACTTAAACAGGAGTCTTCTGGAAGCCTGTGGAGGTCCACATGCTGTATTTTTAATGAGAAGTTATTACACCTGCTTCTACCTGCTAGTTCAGAAGCAAAAGCCTCCTCATAGAACACTTCAATTATATTAATTAGAGACAGATCCTCACTCATTAAACCAGTTCACACCAGAGTTCCTGAAGTTACCTGCTTGCCAAAATGAATGCACTAAAGTGGGAAAACTGAACAGTTCTATTAGCTCATAAGTACAGAATGAAGGGGCAGTGTTCATCGCCAGCCGATTAAGTTTCCTGTAAAGTTAAGCAACTACACCCATTCAAGTCGTTTCAGAAGTAAATGTCACTCATTTCTCAGTTCTAAACTGCTTACATATCTTGGTGATAATTGAATATTTACCCCAAGCTAACTGAGATAATTTTTATGGTCATGTGTTCAGCAATTGAAATTTTCAGTGACATGATTGGAGATGTAATCAGAAAGTGTGTGCATGTGCTTAAGTCCAACCCAAGAAGAAAAATTAAATTGGGGAGAAAAATTGTATCTAAGATTTTAATTTTTAAAAGACCCTAAGAACTGTTTACAAAGCATTTATCTTTGGTTCTATGCCATTGAAGCTGTTTTTGAAATTCCAGATAAGTCATAACTGAACAATATTTGACAGGTTAGTTTTTCCCACTCAAAAAGGAAAGAAATATCATTCAGTTCAGTCTATTGAAATAAAAATGGTAGAGAACTGTTCAATCAATTTACAAAGTTTTGTACACGTGTGTGTGTGTGTGTGTGTGTGTGTGTATGATTGTGTGTGTTGGTTACCTTTCATCCAAAAGATAGCTGACTTTTACCAGAAATAAATCAACATAGAAAGTTAACTCACTCTCTGACCTAAGATGCTGTGCTAATTTTTAGGGCTTTGGAAAGCTTAAAATAGTTTACAAAGAAAAGGTCCTTGAGCTAATAAACATGGCAACACTCTTAGATGGCTATCGGTCTCCTGAGTCACTTATAATTCCCTAAACAAATAATTTATTAGCATTTTCCTGTTTTAGGGATAAGAGATTATTACACAGAAACCTGAATGAAGGACTGACAGGGATAACAGTAACAGTAATGGAAGTTTCCAGCAAAGGAACATCTGGCCAATGGGAGACAGTAAGTGTAAACCAGAGAAAAAACTAGCTACCAAAAACAGGCTCCTTTTAAATTTCAATGTTTGAAACTTCAATGTTTATGTAAACACATACGTTAAATCCTGAGAAGGCTTGAGATGGAACAGTGGGAGATGTGTACTTGAACAACCAAACTGACGTTAAGTTTTTCAATACAGAAGGGAGAAAAGGCGACCAAGAGAGAACCAACTGGTCCTAACACTAAGGGAGAATGTGTTCATTTTCAAAATATGCATCCTGAAGCGCCCGGGTGGCTCAGTCGGTTGAGCATCTGGCCCTTGATTTTGGCTCTGGTTAATCTCAGGGTCATGAGATTAAGCGCCCCCCCCACCCCCCGACTCAGCAGGTTGTCCGTTTTAGATTCTCTCTTTCCTCCCTCTGCCCCACCCCTTGCTTGTGCACTCTAAACAAACAAATAAAATCTTTAAAATACATCCTATTCCATCACGGTAGTTATTTAAAAAGTGAAATATTGTTAACAACCCAAATATCCCCAATATACATACAACAGAAAAATCTGGAACCTTAAAAACAATGTTTCAGAAAATATTCAATTTATATGAGAATGCTCATGATATGGTGCTTAGTAAAAAAGTAAACTAATGAAAGTAGAAATATAGCATATGGTGTCTTTTTGGTTCATATAAGCTTAGAAAAAAGGATTGGAAGGGAACATATCAAAATATTGGCTTGTTATCTGTCCATAGTAACCACTGGTGATTCTTTTCTTCTTCACACCATAACTTGATACCAGTTCCATAATTTGGAGAAAATATCCAGAGAGCAGTCATTGTCTGTGTTAATTATTGAAATTCTTTATAAATGTTTCCAGTGTGACTACTTTAGGAATTACGTATGATAAACTTTAAATAATGCCAATAAAAGAAAGCAAAAGATTGGACAAAAATATTTGTGTAAATCTTCATAATTATTCAAGGAACATTTAGGTGTCTTACTGTGAGCTCCGTACTACGTTAGATTCTGTGTCTAAACCAAATATAAAATGTCATTCCTACTCTTGAGGATATTACCAGCTAGCTTGGGAATCAAGAAATAGATCCTGAAAACTTAAATTATGTAAGATAAATATGACTTAATAGCATAGATGGGGTTATAACAAAGTGTTCACAGAACTAAAAGACCAGTCATTTGCTAAAAGAAGATATAATAAAAATCAATATAAGATCAATGAGATTATTGCTCTGCTAGAGTAATTCATCCAAAGGGAGATTATTTGTCATTTCTGAAGACTGGAAGAAATACCAAATTTAATCAAGATGACCTGGGTTTGTTTTGTTGCTGTCCTAAAGAACAGAATGTAACTTTTTTCAAGCTAGATAATCTAGTACAGTGGCCCTCAATCTTCAGTTTGCCTTCGAATAACCTGGAGGACTTTTTGAAACCCAGACTGCTGGTCCCCAACCCCAGAACATCTCAGTCAAGAGGTGTGGAGTCGTGCCCAATAATTTGCTTTTTGAACAAGCTCCCAAGTAAAGCAGCAGCTGTTGATCCAGGCACCATACTTTGAGAACCACTGATCTAATACATTATTTTGAAATCTCTCCAGGGAGGAAAAAGTGGATGAGTCAGAAACTCGGTCTGCATGGAGTCTTGATAAACAGGAGCGGAGGAGGAAGCAAGTGCCAGTGTGTCTATAGCAGTCGTTGTCTCCTCTTAGGATGTACTCCCACTCACAGGGAGGCTTCCAGAAATTTCCTAATGGGAGGGGACAGGCTCCCTTCGGATCCAGCCACATTCTCATACCTGCTTTATGTGGTTACACCATGGGCGGGTGCCTGACACAACCTGGGCCAACCAGAGTCCCTTCCCTAAAAAACTGGCATTGGAATTGGGTCGATCTTTCTAAGATGCAGGAAATATAAAACGTGAATCCGAGAGTGGTGGATAGCCATTTCAGTGGCAAGCTGGAACCAGACCTGTCTATACGGACCTGCAAGAGTGAACTGTTAAATCTTTAAGAATTTTATGAGTCAGCTGTTAAGCATAGCCATTATTGAAAGTTAAATGTTTATTTACCTAAATACATTATAAATACAGGTAATAAATACATAGAACCTATTATGTACGATTACACTACTACATTTTACTATAATTTATACTCTTGGAGTTAGTTATAACTATTGCCTCTTTGTGGTAGAAATTCCATGTAATGTGCTATGCTCATTTTTCAACGACTCCTTACTTGAAGATGTCATATTGGTAGATTCAAGCAGCCATAGTGGGAATATTTACACAAATTGGCAACTGCTACAAATCTGGACTTGATTTATTATTTTGTTGATTGTCTAAACTTTAAAGAGTTATGCAGAAGATGTTACTAATACAGATCAGTATTTCTCAACCTTGGACCGGATAATTCTTTTTGGGGAGAGAGATGTTTGGCATCTATTTACCTATTAGATGCCAGTAACACCCTCCTTCTATAGTTGGGACAAGCAAAAAATGTTTCTGGACGTTGCCAAAGTTCCCCTGAGGAGCAAAATCTCTCTCCTGTCAAAAACAACTGATACAAATTAAAAGTGTTGTGTCTGCGGCTGTTACGTACCAAGTAAAGAGAAAAAAGACTTGAGATAGTCTTCCGGGATTCCAGAACTATCATTTGATTCAATAAAGAAGTCGTCTCACATGACAAACAAATGAAGTTCCAACACGCATCTTTGTTGTTTCACTTTTGTCTTATTCATTAATTTAAGCAAAAATATTAACCAGCATTCATGTCAGAGGTAGATTCATTCACCCTTTATAACCACAGATTAGCTGGGGTTACAAGAGTTCGGCAAAAATCAATTAAAGCATTCTGTGAGAACCAACTGGCTATATGGAACTTACAGCAAAAAATGTTGTATAGTTTCTTATTACCTAAAATTGTGTCTTCCATAGCCTTTATACCAGTAAAAATTACATGAATATACGTGCATGCTTCTTTTCCACCAGAGAGCCAAGTTATATACTCACCAGCACAGTGTTGGCCATCATCCACTTCCCATGTGGGCTTTGCTAAACTCTTCAGCAAATAAAGTTGGACTATCAAGAAGGAAGAGTAAAATAGATTTTTTTTTTTAAATCATAAATGATGGACAATGGAGAACAATCCCCAAGACCCTCTAGATTTCCATTCTCTACTTGGATTCATCCTGGCGTCCAGCTTGCATCTCTATACCAAAAAACACTACTGAATCTTTACAACATATTTCTACCACTTTCTTCACAGTTAACGTTTCTGAATTCAGGATGTATCTTACAACCAATGTGTTTGTAGTGAATGCTGTGGTGTTCTGCCCAGGACCTCTCTTTAGGGCCCAAGCACCCATCCCCCATCTGCTGGGAACAGGGGGTGCCCAGTGCATCCCTCACTGGGCAAAGCCCCAGGTTGCAGGGACCTGCCTCGGCCATGGTTACAGGCCCTCCCAGGCAGTGTCCAGAACCAACGACTGACTGATGTGGGGATTCCAAGGCCCGTCTCACTGCCTCAACTTAGAGCATCCCAAAGAGTCATTCTCACTGCAGAGCTCTCGTGGGGTCACAGGAGATCTGAGTTGCAACTCCCTCCACCAAACCCTGCCTTCCTCATCCCTTACAGATGCATCTCCAAGAATAGTCTCTAGGACACCGTAAACACTTGCACGCAAAGAAAGCAATGCATTGATCGGCAGACACCAGTACTCGGGGTCATTAGTTAGGGAACTATTAAATTGGCAGTCTAGCTTTCACATCAGCCAATTCTGGGAATAGGCTTAGCCAGTTACTCCAGAGCCTGATCCAAATCTGGTAACACAAGCAAAATTGAAGTTAAGGATGCTAAAATTTGAGAAGAAAGGCCTGGATCCTGGTGGATCGACAAACAACAGCCCTGTGAAGCCTAGACTGAGAGACCAGCAGGCAAACCCCACTGATTTCGCTTTGTCTGGAACTTCCGCAGCGATCAAACAAGGACAGCCCACACATCCATCAGCCCCCTTTCCTTCTTCCTGGACAGTGCTTGTCTGCTGTGGTTTCCCCTGTATTCCCTTAGTCCCAAAGCTTTTGTGCTGTTTTATTAGTGGGATGTGGACACTGAGTGAAATAAAGAGTGGGTTCAGGAGAAAAAAAATCCAAGTTTAGGAATAAGAAAGGAGAAATAACCTAGAGTAGAAAAAGCCTTAAAGGAAATGTGAGAAATACTACCTGAAACACAATGGCAATAAATTTTAAAAAACATAAAAGATGCAATTTCCTAATAAAAACTTACCGAAATTGTTCAACTAAAAGTATAAAACTGAAATAAGCAATTACAGTGGAAAGAAAACAAGGTGATGATAGATCCCCCCCTTTCAAAAAGCACCAGATCCCAATGTTTTCCCTGCATGCAATCTTTAAAGAACAGATAATTCAAACTTTCTGGCACAAAGCCCCTTTCTATTCTTAAAAATGCTTGAATTTTTCAGAAAGGCTTTGTTTATATAGGTTAGAACTATCAGGGGCGCCTGGGTGGCACAGCGGTTAAGCGCCTGCCTTCGGCTCAGGGCGTGATCCTGGCGTTATGGGATCGAGCCCCACATCAGGCTTCTCTGCTATGAGCCTGCTTCTTCCTCTCCCACTCCCCCTGCTTGTGTTCCCTCTCTCGCTGGCTGTCTCTATCTCTGTCAAATAAATAAAATCTTTAAAAAAAAAAAAAAAGAACTATCAATATTTACCATCCTAGAAATTAAAACAGGAAAAAATGTCAAATTATTAATTCATTTTAAAATAACAACATATTATTATATATCCATATAAATAATCTATTTGGTAAAACATATTTTCAAAAAATTTAGGAAGAAGAGTGGTATTCTTTCACATTATTGTAAGTCTCTTTAGTGTCAGACCTAAGTAAGGAAAGAAAGAAAGAAAGAAAGAAAGAAAGAAAGAAAGAAAGAAAGAAAGAAAGAAAGAAAGAAAAGAAAGAAATCCAGATTTTCATATCTGCTTCTGCATTCAATCTGTTACAATAGGTTAGTTCATCTGAACTACAGGAAGAAAGTCTAGCATCACACAAATACGTACTTGGAAAAGATAAAGATAAAAGATAAACATTAAAAAAAAAAGACTTTTTTTTTTGTAAACTCTACACCCAACATGGAGCTTGAACACATGACCCCCAGATTAAGAGTCGCAGCCAGTCAGGCCCCCAGGAAGAATATGATTTGTCAGATAATTGTGGACATTTTTCTTTGATACTACACCCAAACATGACAAGTGGTAGTCTCCTAAAAGTTAGCTGTAATCTGAAACCGTATTGAAGAACTTTAAAAAAAAAAATTTTTTTTTTTTTTAAGAGAGACGGCGAGAGCATGGGAGCTGGCGTTCGCAAGCACGAGGGGTGGGGCAGAGGGAAAGGGAGAGAGAAAAAATCTTAAGCGGGCTCCACACTCATCGTGGAGGTGGACACGGGGCTTGATCTCACGACCCCGAGATCATGACCTGAGCCAAAATTGAGAATCAGACACTTCACTGACTGAGCCACCCAGGTGTCCTACATATTGAAAAACTTTTCATGCTCCATTATACTAAAGTCCATTGGCCTATCTTGAACTTTGAATGGCTCTTTTACATGCACATAATGTTGTATCATCATGCATTGGTCATTTGGAAAATCTTAGTTCACCGATTCATGTGAATCCTCCAAATGCTGACACACTTTATTACACAATATTTTAGAAATCACATCCATTAATATCACCCCCGGAATCTCTTCAGAAAAGCCTTTTAATTATTGGGAAGCTATGAAGCTCATGGTGGCAGACACAATTTACTAATTGTAAAATGTTCATTTTCCCCGAAAGCTCATATTTTATCACTAGCAACAAATATTATCAGTTGTTTTCTCTGAAAGACAGGCTCACTTTGTTTGTTTGCAAGAAAACATCCGCCAAATACCCAAATCTGAATAATGGTATTTGTTCACTGGTTATTCTTTTAAGTAAAAGTAGCACCCCACGAAAAAAGAGCTAGTTCAGTCTGCAATTCAAACAATTACACAGAGCCTTTTCTGCGGCCAACCATCATCCTTCAGTACACAGCAGAAGTGCTTATGTGTACTTCCTGTTTCATCACACAGAATATTAAAAAGATGCCTACTCATGTGTCAAGAGTTGGTAAAATTAATTTTTACTTTTTTATTAAGAACATTTTTTAAGTGAAACGCTTTTGTGCGTGTGACTGCAGGAGGATGAAGAATAGGGCTCCTCACGCAATTTAGCGACACCGCTTTGATTCCTGCCAATGCGTCAGCAAACGTGCTATTGCTTTTGTACGTTCAGAGCAAATGTCAACTTTCAAAAGCTAATATATAAATTCCATGTTTCACTTATAATATGGAGCAGGGTTTTCATAACTGGAGATAATGACCTTGAAGATCATATAGAAGCATGCATTTTCTTTTTTTTTTTTTAAGATTTTATTTATTTATTTGACAGAGATAGAGACAGCCAGCGAGAGAGGGAACACAAGCAGGGGGAGTGGGAGAGGAAGAAGCAGTCTCATAGCGGAGGAGCCTGATGTGGGACTCGATCCCATAACGCTGGGATCACGCCCTGAGCCGAAGGCAGACGCTTAACCGCTGTGCCACCCAGGCGCCCCTGAAGCATGCATTTTCAATAACAGTCACAAAAATGGTGGAAAAGTATAGTGGACTGTTGCTTTTGGCCTGAAGGACTAACTGCTATAGGAACTTCTGTCCCACCATAAACAACTAGAAAAACAGGCAAGATATGTGAAAATTATCTATTTTTCAGACATTGGACAACACGCACAAAGGGCCATATGATTCCTAAGAGAAGGAAAACAACTGAGGTGAGTCCTAGCCCAGGATTAGTACATGGAGACAGTTTCCAGGACACGGCACAGGTATAGGAAATCTAAACAGCGCCCAGTTGTCTCACTGAGTTGAGGAAAGAGTGCTGGCAGATTGAGGAAGGTATGTTTGCGGGGGCAGAGTACTAGAAGGAAAAGGGGGGCCGGGGGGAGATCTCGAGAGATCTGCAGAGGAGACCCTTCAAATCATTGGCTGAATCCTGATCTGCATATATATAGTTGAAATTCCCAAGACTGAGCAAAGAACCAACATAAAGCAGTGGGACATGCAATGTCCAGAGCTCACACAGGGATAGGAATTTTCCAGACATGGGATGAAGTCTTCAGAAGAGAATCACCCACGGAGGGGGGCTAAATTTTCTTAGACTGAAGACTGCTTTGACTCACCCTACCAAAGCAGAAAAGCCAGCCTCAAAAGGATCAAACCAATTCCAACTAACTCAACTGTCTGTCAGATAAAAGGCCAATATTTTTGAAGGAATACAACAAAATCCAGCACCCCAAAACATAAAAATCCAGTATCCTGAGATCCAAACAAAATGACCAGACATGCAGAAAATATAATCCATAGCCAGGAGAAAAGTCAATCAATATAAAAAAACCTAGAAATGACAGAGATGATAAACTAGCAAAGCTTCTAAATCAGCTATTATAAATATGCTCCAGATACTCAGGAATGCAGAGGAAAACATAAATATAATGAAGAGAGAAAGGGAAGAAAACAAGACCAAATGGAACTTCTAGAGATGAAAAACACAATAACTGAAATGAAATGAAAAAGTAATACAGCATGATGACCAGTGGAATGATATTAAGCAGTCTAACGTATCTGTAATTGGAGCCCCAGGAAGTCAGTTGCAGGGGTTGGGGGGATGGATATTTCAAGAAGCAATGGCCAAAATTTTTCCAAATTTGATGAAGACTAGAAAACACACAGATCAAAAAAATCTCATGAACTCAACAGAAAACTACACCAAAGTGCATCATAATCAAATCTGTGGGACACAGTGATAAAGGAGTATGTTTAAAGCTGCCCCCAAAAGTCATTATGTAGAGAGGAACAAAGGAAAGAATGATTACAGAGTTCCTATTAGAAATGACACAAGCTAGGGGCACCTGGGTGGCTCAGTCGGTTAAGTGTCTGCCTTTGGCTAAGGTCATGATACCAGGGTCCTGGGATCGAGTCCCACATCGGGCTCCCTGCTCAGCAGGGAGTCTGCTTCTCCCTCTCCCTTTGCCCCTCCCCCTGCTTGTGCTCTCTCTCCCTCTCTCAAATAAATAAAATCTTTAAAAAAAAAGAAATGGCACAAGCTAGAAGAAAAAGGAATGACATTTTTAAAGTATTGAAGGAAAAAACTGCCAACCTAGAATTCTACACTCACCAAAAATATCCATTAAAAATGGAAACAAACTAAAGATTTTTTTAAGACAAAAACTGTTGAGAGGATTCATCAGCAAGACTAGGCTACAAGAAATGTTGACGTTCTTGGGACACCCAAGTGGCGCAGTCAGTTAAGCATCCGACTCTTGGTTTCGGTTCAGGTCATGATCTCAGGGTCCTGAGATAGAGCCCCACATGGGGCTCAGCACTCAAGGCCAAGTCTGTTTGTCCCTCTCCCTCCCCCTCTGCCCCTTCCCCCTCTCTACAACAAATAAGTAAATCTTTTAAAAAGAAAGAAATGTTGAAGTTCTTCATATGAAAGAAAAATGATGCAGAAGGACTAAGAATAGTATGGAAATGTTAAACATGTGGGTAAAATATAAAAGATTTTTCCTAATTGTTTAATCTCTTTAAAAGAAAGGTAAAAAAAAATACTTAAATCAATAATTGCATTAAATATAAATTGCTTAAACAGTATAATTGAAAAGCAGAGATTATCAGGTGGACTTAAAAAAAACAAACAAGACCTAGCTATATGATGTCTGCAAGAATCCTAATTTAAATTTAAAAACACGAGTAAGTTAAAGGTAAAAGGATGGGATAGGATATATGCATGTTGACATTAATAAAAAGAATTGGGAGTGGTATAGTAATATCAGACAAAGTAAACTTTGGAATAAGGAATATTATTAAGGAGCAAGAGGGATATTTTATAATGATAAAGATTTTGAAGTAACAAGAGGACAGGCAATCCTAAATGTGTATGTATTTAATAACGTAGTATCAACATACATGAAGCAAAAACTGTTAGAATTGAAAGAAGCAAACAAGTCCACAATTATAAGTAGAGATTTCCATACATTACTATCAGTAGTTGATAGAATAAGTGGACGGAAAATCAGTAAGAATACAGTAGGCTTGAACACTATCCAAACTAACGTGAGCTAATTAAAATTATAGAACACTCTACCCTGAACATCAGAATGCATACGTGCTCTTTTATTTATCTTTTTAAAGTGAGCTCTACACCCAACATGGGGCTTCGTCTCATAACCCCAAGATCAAGAGTCACATGCTCCACCAAGTGAGCCAGCCAGGCGCCCATATATACATGTTCTTTTAAAGTCCATTTGGAATACGCATTAAAACAGATCATATTCTGGGACATTAAACAAGTCTCAATAAATTTAAAATTATTAAAACCATGCACTGTATGTTTCCTGATAACAAACTAAACTAGTAATCAGTAACAGAAAGATAACAAGAAAAATCCCCAAATACTGGAAATTAAACACCCTTATAAATAACCCATAGAATCAAAGAAGAAATTACTAAGGAAATTAGAAAGTATTTTGAACTGATTGAAAATTAGAGCACAGGGCATAAAAATCTGTGGGATATAAACAGGAATCTGCAGGCCCTAATAGATTCATTGAAGAAGTTACCAAATATTTAAAGAAGCATTAACACAAATTTTGGACAGTTTCTTTCAGAGAATGGAAAAGGAGGTGACACTTCCCAACTCATTTTATGAGGCCAGTGTTCCCCTGATATCAAAACCAGACAAAGACAGCACAGAAAAAGAAAACAATAAACCAACATCTCTCATAAACTTAAGACACAAAATTTCTTAACAAAACGTTAGCAAATTCAATCCAACCGTGTATAAAAAGAATTATATACCTAAAAAGAATACCACACCTCTGGTGTGGTTCAACACCCAAAACTCAAACAATGTCATCCACCATATCAATAGGCCAAAGAAGAAAAGCAAGTGACTGTATTAAATGACAGAGGAAAAAAGCATTTTACAGAATCCGACACCCACAGCTAAAGACAGCAAACTCGGAAAAATAGCATTTACAAAAAACCTACAGCTAATATCATATTAGATGGTGAAAGACTGAATTGTGCCCCCACTTGGGGTGGGGCACAACCCAAATATAAACCAACTGATAAATGGATAAATAAATTGTGGTACAGTCCATTCAAAGGAGTACAATTCTGCAATAAAAGGGAATTAACAGCTGAGACAGGCAGCGACATGAAAAAGTTTCAAAACCTTATGCTAAGTGAAATATCTCGGACACAAAATACCATGCGCTGCATGATTCCATGCACATGAATTCTTTTTTTTTTTTTAAGCAGGCTCCACACCCAGCATGGACACCAATGTGGGGCTCGAACTCACAGTGCTGAGATCAAGACCTGAGCGGAGATCAAGAGTCAGATGCTTAACCGACTGAGCCACCAATTTTTAAAAAGTTAAAAGCCACCAGTTTTTCGGTTTTTAAAAAGTTAAAACTATAGTGATAGCAGATTAGTGACTGCCAGGAGCTGGGGTTTGGGCTGGCAACTGACTACAAACGGGCAGGAAAGAACTTTTTTGGGGGGAAGATGGAAATATTACGTATCACGAAGTGCTAAAAGAGACACTTCAAGAACCTCCCTAAACTCCCTCTCATCTGGTATATTCCACGTTCTGACTGCATCCATTTCTTAGCTTGCTCTACCATTCTCTTCTCCTGCATGAACCACCACACCCCAAAATATACCCACTTCACCAATTTTTTGAGGAAAGCCCTAGTTGTGACAAAAGCTGCTACAGTTCACAGCACCTGAAAGGAGGGACAACATTGCAATTGGCAATAGCAGTGGTCATGAGAAAAGCTGGTTATGAACGGCCTCTAAGTGTCAGAAAAATCTATCAGAACACATTTATACACTCTATTTCAGCAATTTTAAGATGCTCTTTTTTTTTTTTTACACATTTTAACTTCTCTGAAACAGGGATGAATCTTTCAACTGGTGACATCATGTCATTACAATCGGGTGTGTTTATGGGGCACCTGGGTGGCTTGCTCAGTTAAGTGTCCGACTTTTGATTTTGGCTCAGGTCGTGATCTCAGGGTTGTGAGATCAAGCCCTGCGTCCAGCTCTACCCAGGGTGTGGAACCTGCTTAAGATTCTCTCTCTCCCTCTCCCTCTTCGTCTGCACACGCCCCTCGTACCCTCCCAAAAAGAAATAAATAAAAATAAAATAATAATTGGGTGGGTTTATTTTTCTTAGTAGTACATTTCTTTTAATGGCGCACCTTAGAACTGATGGCTCCCATCGAATCGACAAACTGCAGAATGGCTGGACAGAGGATACCCAGGTTTTTGCTGTGGCTGACAAGGGTAAGACAGAAGAGATGAGAGCCAAGGCAGAATCCAGAGGACTGGAATCCATGCCTGGGCGGCCAGAGTCTCCATGCTGTGTATGAAATTATCAACCCTGTGGCCACGTATTCCTGTCCCCAATTAAGGCTGAAGGGGCACCCTGGCAAGCAGTGCGGACAGACTTTGGAACAGGAAGTCACTACTAGAAATGGCTGGAAGAGATAGTGGTCGGGAAAGGGAACAAGAGCAGGTCCCATATCCAGCAGGTGGCACCACAAACAGAAAAGACAAATAGATGCGCTTGGGCCTGGCTTGCTCAAGGAGGAGTAGGGTCAGCCAATTGCATTATGAAATTCGGTAGCTAAGGACCTTGGGGACCTTAGCTGAAGGACAGAGCCTCAGCATATAACTAATCTTTCTGGACTTCAGTTTCTTCATCTGTAAAATGAGGAATAATAATAATACCTACCTAAAAGAATTAGGTTGGTGTGTTGATTAAAAAGAGATAACACCTGGCTGGCTCAGTCAGTGGAGCATGCAACTCTGGATCTTGGACTTGTGAGTTCAAGCCCCACACTGAGTGTAGAGATTACTTAAAATCTTAAAGAGAAAAAAAAGAGAGAGAGATAATACATATAAAGGGCTAAACATAGTGCCTGGCATGCGTAAGTATTCAATGATTTTATGTATCATTATGGTCATTTCCATAAATATTTTAAAATTCACCCATTAATTTATTCATTCTTTCAACATTTATTTAGCAGTTATGATGCTAAAACCTGAATAGTTTATTGTAGTTTGTTACTGTTTTTTGTCTTTTTAATCTGTTTAGCAATGGCCAGTGGCAAATGCCAGTTTCTCCTGACTTACTTATCCTCCTCAATATATTTTATTTCTGTTCCACCATCCTGCCAGTTAGGCTATTGGTTGAACAGAGCTACAGTTTTTACGCTTTACATTAAACCAATACTACTGACTCATCGTAAAATAGACCATGTCAACAAAGGTTTAGAAGGGTACCTAAGACTGAAGAAAGAAAAATAGAGAGCGGCTTTGTCACAAAAGGAGGTGTGATTGTAAGTCAGTCATTAGTAAAATAAAGATAATACTTAACTGGCAAAGATTTTGAGAGAAACAAATGAGATGATGGATGTCAAAATGCATAAATTAATATGATAAATGGGGGTGTTTGGGTGGCTCAGTCAGTTAAGCATCTGCCTTCGGCTCAGGTCATGATCCCAGGGTCCTGGGATCAAGCCCCACGTTGGGCTCCTTCCTCAGTGGGGAGTCTGCTTCTCCCTCTCCCCTGATTGTGCTCTCTCTCTCTTTCTCACTGTATCTATGTGTGTCAAATAGATAAATAAAATATTTTTTTAAATGTGATAAATGGACTCTTAATCATAATAGATTTTTGTTACCAAAAATAACGATACATCTGAAACTAATATTACATGTCAATTTTACCTCAATTTTTTTAAGATTTTATTTATTTGAGAGAGAGAGTGAGCACAAGAGAGAACATGAGCAGGGGGAGTGGCAGAAGGAGAAGCAGACTTCCTGCTGAGCAAGGAGCCAGACGCAGGACTCCATCCCAGGATCCTAGGGTCATGACCTGAACCTAAGGCAGATGCTTAACCAACTGAGCCACCCAGATGCCTCAACCTCAATTTTTAAAAAAGTAAAACAAAAACAAAAACAAAACCCAAAAAACCCCATGATTTTCCTTTGATTGATTATAGTATTTAAATGTATTTACATACTAACTTCCTACTGAAAAATCCTCAAGTTTAATTCCCCAAACTCCTGAGAGAGACAAGGGACAGAAACAGTATATTACCCTGAGTTTATATACCATTTTTTTATTGTATTGATGAAAAGAAGTTTTTTAAAAGATTTATTTATTTATTTTAGAGAAACAGAAAGCGTGCGGGAGCAAGGCCGAGGTGGGGGCAGAGGGGGAGGGAGAGGGACAAGCAGACTCCACAGTGAGCCAAAATCAAGAGTCAGACAGCCAACTAACTGAGCCACCCAAGCGCCCCGACGGGAAATTATCCAAGATATATTCATGGGCACTAGTGCTAAATCTAGAATCCATACCTCCTATTTCCCAAATTTGCATTTCTATCCTTTGATTCTAAGCCCTTTAACCTTCCAAAAGAAAAAAAATATACACATGGGCCAGAGGTTTCTCATCCTGGCTGGCTATTAGAATCATCTGAGAGCTTTAGAAAAATACTAATGCCCATACCTTACCGCAGGCCCAAGAACTCAGAATCTCTGAATGTGGAGTCTAGATATTAGTCATTCTAAAGGCTTCCCAGGGGATTCTTATGTGCATCCATTGTTGAGAATCATTAATAGAGAATTAAACATCAGCTGTGCAATTTCAAAAGCACACGTGTGCCCTTTCCAACATCAGCTCTTCTACTGAAATGGTTTTGTTGAGCGTATACTCCATACAAGGCACAGCACTAAGTGTTGACTGCCATGGCATCCTTTTTTCTATACCTCATTACCCTTTATTTGTACTTTTCTGGTTGTGGTTAATAGTCTACCTTGTTGTCTAGTTATTTTTGTACTTATTTAAGCCATCTTTGAGGATATCCCTTTCTTGGGGTGCCTGCCTGGTTTAGTTGGAAGAGCATGTGACTTTTGATCTCAGGATTGTGAGTTCAAGCCCCTGTAAAATAAGGAATAATAATAATACCAACCTAAAAGAATTAGGTTGGTGTGTTGATTAAAAAGAGATAACACATAAACAAACAAACTTCAGAATATCCCTTTCTTCAAGACAAGAACTATGACAGCCGCCTTTAATGGGAGTCCTCTGCTTAATGTTTCAGTTGCCCACCTTTATCATTTCACCTTGGAATGGCCCTGTATCTCACCTTACCGACACTCACTCCTGCCACACACCTCCCCTTTGACTATTACGCCCATTTTCTTTTCCTTTGTTCAACTCTCACCTCCACATACTTTACTTTTGTTCTCAGAGAATCCCATTTACCATTTGTCTTCATTCCTTCAAATGTTTTATCCCCCAAATATTACCTGAATAACCTTATAATTCTTCCTCTCCCCCCATGGCTCTTTCCTGGCTTCACTCTTTCCCACTTCCTATTACCTCTTTGCCTCATCCCCTTCTCCTGTCACTTAACCACCTTTCTTCTAAATTCCCCATAGGGGGTATTAGCCCTATTCAAAGGTATCTAGACCATGAAACAAGGAAAAGAGTAGCCGTTGGTGGAGGAGAACCTGATCATTCCACCCTGGAGAGGCAGGGTGGAGGACAGGTGAGGGACAGAGAATAAGAGCTATTGTCAAAATGCAACATGGAAGAGCTGTCAAGAAGAATAGCCAGCAAGTTCATGGATCCAGCCAAGAGGAAACAGGTTAGAGTCAGGAACAGATAGAGAAGAAACATAGGTAACAAAGTGCAGAGAGCAGAGTCCATGAGCAAGATAGTTAGATGAATGTATTATTTACAGCTTCCTAATTGCACTCCACTCCTCTTTTTGCTGTACCCTGCCAGTCTTAAAGTGTTCATACCTGAATGGTTTCTGACTCTGTTCTCTATAAACCTTTCCCCTGAGTGTTACTAGACTGGGTTTTAGGGGGTAAAAGAGGTGAAAATTGCTAGAGAGCTATAGTCCTTCCAGTAGATGGTAGACTGATACGTAGTCTCTTATATGTGGTTCTTACTAACAGGGCTAGGGTGAAAATACCTGCCATAAGAAGGTAATGTCAGGTGTTATGAGGGTAGGGTTAGACCAGCCATAAGTGTTGACTCAAAGAGGTAGAAGCAGAGGTAATCCTAAGGGTAAATCAAAGTCATTGTAAAGAGAAATTAAAAATTCATGCCCAAGGACAGCATCAAGCATGAGATCAGAGGGACAAGTATATGCCCATAAACAGGAGGTGGGGCAAGGGATCAAGAGCCAAAGGCATTAGAAATATCTTCCCAAAGCAGACTGCAGTCCTGAAATAAATATTTGGCATTCTAAGCTGTGCACAATGTATCAGAGCAGGAATTCATTTACATTGAGAATTGGACTCATGTGCTAGGAGTAGCTGGCCAGTTTAAGGATACAGACAGGTTAATCTCTTCTAAAAGGTCCCTCCTATCAGACAGGATAGACCCGGAGTTACCCATTTGGGTATTCTTGACAGAAATGGAGTTGCCCTCTGGACTGTGTATGAGTACCCTTTGAGCATCCTTCAGTCTGGGCCCCTCCCACTCGTCCAGAGTTAGAACTATTCTTGGAGGTTGTGGCTACATCAACCTCACCAATCACTTGTTTGGGGCCTCATATAAGATGCTGGGGTGAGTCGTTGGGGTGTATAATAGAGAACACATGCTAAAATTTGAGGTAGAAACGTATGAACAGAGGAACTGAATATGGGAGGCAACCAGAGTTATGGACTTCGTCATTACAAAGGGCGCAGACTCTCTGACAAGGACAGATGAGGAGAGTGGTAGAAGGATGGCCAGGACATCTGCCATCTAACTCATTTCCCTTGCTATTTGGTACTTGTTGACTATGGCGTTGTATTATAATGCCCCTTGTCATGCTACAGGGTGTCCTATAGGTGTTTCCGAGCAGCCCGAACTCCTACATAGATTTGACTGGTAGCTGGGCCCACAGAGGTTCAGGATCATAGCAGAAAGAAGTGGCAGTAAAGCAATAAATACCACAAAAGGGAGCATTCAGGGGAGAGGAGTTCAGAGAGCTATTATATATAAATTCTGAGGTTATTTCTGGATTACTCACTTACCTGTTCATCATTGCCACCATTAAGGTGTACAAAGAATGCCACCTTCCCTGCCTCCTCTGGGAATTATTGTCCTCAATAAATTCTGAAGCTGCCTAAGAGTATCTGGGCGCTAGATCATGGTGACTTCCAAACGTCCCAGGAGAGTCATTAATGCAGATGATATTCCAGAATCCATTGAGTCAAAAGACATAAGGTCTTTGAGCACAGCCCTGCCCTGACCTCCCCTGAAAGGGGGGAGTGGAAGTTACAGGATCTACTCTGGGCCAAAGCACTTCTCCCTCGGCAGCAACTTGGTAAAGTTGAGTGATGGCTCTATCAATAGCTCTTCCTTTGCCTTGCTTCAACTACCCTCCAATCCCCAAAAGAAAGTAATAATCACCCTGAGCAAACAAAGACGTGGCATGATTACATAACTCGCCCAAGTCATACAGCTATGAGCAGAAGACCTAGAATCTGAACCCATATTTGCCTTAGTTCAAAGTCTATGATCTTACCAACTAAGTTAGCACTGCCTCAAGGTAAAAATGAAGAACAATATTGGAGGACAAAAAAGCACAGCTGAATGCCATGTCAGTAAGACAATGGTTAGGGCTTACTGATTTCAACACTAATTCCCATCACGGCAAAAGGAGAAGAGAAAGTGAGTACAAATTATGGCCACCTGGTTGTCCAGAAGAACACTAGAGCCCAGCTATGTTAGAAATCAACATAAATCCAATGCAGAGATTTTCAGTAAGGAGGTCTTCCTTGGAGTGCCTGGAAAAAGATGTTTTTGTTGTTGTTGCTTCTTTGTTTTTACTTTTCATCAATAGCCAAACCTGCTTTTGGAAATGAAATGATGACTTCCTCAAAATGGCTATGCTTATACTCACTCAAGGCTCATTCCAGTACCTAGGAGACGTGAAAGCACCAATAAATTTGTCCAAATAATCATGTAAATGAGAGAAAGAATTAGTCTTAATAGGAAGCTGGAATTATAGAATCTTTAAAACTAATATACCCATGTTATAGACATTTGGGAAGTAGAGAAAATGAAAGCATACATAATTCCAACTCTACCACCATCATTGTTATCACTTTATATAACTTATGTGCATATTTTATATGCATATTTACAGACTTTATAATAATTTTATGCATATTTTGTACCCTTTCTAAAATTTTAATTCTCATATAATTAACATACAGTGTTATATTAGTTTCAGGTATACAATATAGTGATTCAACAATTCTGTACGTTACTCACTGCTCATTAAGATAAGGGTACTCTTCAATCCCATTCACCTAATTCCCTCATCCCCCCGCCCACCTGCCCTTGGGTAATGATCACTTTGTTCTACTACATTTAAGAGCCTATTTTTTGGTTTGTCTCTTTTGTTTGTTTTGTTTCTTAAATTCCACATATGAGTGAAATTATATTGTATTTGTCTTTCTCTGACTTATTTCACTTAGGATTATACCCTCTGGATCCATCCATGTTGTTGCAAATGGCAAGATCTCATTCTTTTTTATGGCTGAGTAATATTCCATTGCATGTATACACCACATGTTCTTTATCTGTTCGTATATCAGTAGACACTTGGGCAGCTTCTGTGATTTGGCTATTGTAAATAATGCTGCAATAAACATAGGGGTACAAATATCTTTTCAAATTAGTGTTTTGCTATTCTTTGGGTAAATATCTAGTAGTGGAATTACTGGATCATATGGTAATTCTATTTTTAATTTTTTGAGGAACCTCCATACGGCCGTACCAGTTTGCATTGCCAGTATCCTTTTTTCCCCTGAATTTTATGTCATAGGCACTTTTCCATTTTGATGAATAGCCTTCTTGACAGTTTATTTAGTTAGCTATATAACATTTCATGAAGTGGGCTACAACCAAAATTTACTTAAATCATTCCCCTGCTGTTGGATATTTAGGTCACTGCAAGTTTTTGCTGTTATAAATTATTCTGCAGTGAACATCTTTATGCAAATAGCTTTTTACTGGCCTAAAGTGTTTAGATTCTCTACTTCTTCTTCTATTCACTACCACTCTAGGCCTGATCTTAAGCATCACATCTCCGAGTTAATAGATTAACACGCTAGACAGTCTCCCTTGCTTCCAATCTGTCCTGCATAACACTGAGAAATTAATTACCCTAAAATACCACTTTCATCATGTCACTTTCCTACTTAAGATATCCTTATTCACCTATCTCCCATGTGGTATGATTGGACTACTCTATAACCCTTACAGACCAAAATGTGAAGCATCTTAGGTCCCCAAAGGCTAACCAGCAGGAACCAGGATATAAACTGGAGCCAGTGAGACTAGATTCATGGTTCACCAACCCAGGAACAATACTGGGTCCCTAAATGCATGTCACGATGTCCACTGGAGCAAGAACAACTTGGGTCCAGTTTAAGTTGGATCCACCCAGGAGGTCTTGTCCAGTAAGGACATGGTACTGATGGTCCCTGAGGGGTGGTAACACACACAGTCAAGCAGAACCAGAAATCAAAGGTCAAGAGAAGTTTATCCAGGTTGAACGAGACTTAGAGTGGGGTGAACAGTATCAGATACCCACGGGTACAGGAGCCAACATAAACTAGACCGGGGATCAGAGCCCAGCCAAATTGGTCTTAGTTTGTGGCACCGTTCCAGAACTACAAGAGTACTAGAGTGCAAACAGGGAACCAGGGGAGAAGCCCAGTTGTATAAACTAGGCCCATGTAAGGGACAGTAGGAGAGTCTGTGCCTGCAAGGAGCAGGCAGGCTTGTAAGTATTCAGGTTTTGGGGGAATCACCACGTGAGATGTCTGGTTCAGAGCAGCAGACTGTCTGGAACTAGTGGATGTGGGTTCTTGATGTACTACCCAGGGACTGGGAAGATTATTTATTACAAGACCACAAAGACTTAGCCTGCTGGTGGTAAGCGCCCCCTATCTGCAGCTGGCAGACACTGACATCCAGAAAGTGCCTCCAACCAAAACCCAAATTAAGTGAAAACACATACCGATGTATGGATAATCAAATGCATATGTATGGTGCAATCCACCAACATTTAGCACTCCTTTCTTTTGGCCCGGAGGCATTATCAGTATTAAAAAGATATATAATGCCCTATCAACTTCACACAAACGGTATCTCAATGTAAATTGTCTATTTTTCCATAAATTAAGAATCAGCTGGAAGCTGATTTGGGTCGAGAGCAGAAGGAGGCAAGAGGAATTCAGAGCTGGCAGTGGACTATTAGACATTGTATTAGTCAGGGCTCTCCAGAGAAACAGAACCAACAGTCTATATGAATACACCGAGAGATTGGTTTTAAGGAATTGGCTCATGCAATTGTGAAGGCTGACAAGTCCAAAGTCTGCAGGGCAGGCCAGCAGACTGGTGCCCAGGAAGAGCTGATGTTGCAGTTTGTTTGGGTTGTTGCTTTTTGTTTTTTGTTTTTTTAAGATTTCATTTATTTTGAGAGAGAGAGAACACGAGCGGAGGGAGGAACAGAGGTAGAGGGAGAAAGAGAATCTCAAGCAGACTCTACACTGAGTGCGGAGTCCGGTCTGAGACTCGATCCCACAACGGTGCAATTACAAGTTGAGCCAAAATCAAGAGTCAGACGCTCAACTGACTGAGCCACCCAGGCGCCCCGATGTTGCAGTCTTGGTGCAAAGGCAACCTGGAGGTAGAATTTCTTCCTCTTTGGGGAATCTCAGCCATTTTCTCTTAAGACCCTCATCTGATTGGACAAGGCCCACAACATTACAGAGAGTAACCATTTTACTCAAAACTCTACTAATTTAAATGCTAATGTCACTGAACAAACAACCTCCAAACGTATTTGACCAAACAACTGGGAGCCACAGCCTGGCCAATATAAAGTTAACCATCACAGCCATTGAAACAAACCCAGGTCACTCAACTCCTGAGTATGGGAGAGAGATAAAGATAAATGTATCTTTTCCCAATTATTCCAAGATTATGTAACCAAACCACATTTCTCATTATGTTTAAGTACTTATCTCTCATGGATCCTGAATCCAACCCTTCTCTTGTTGAGTCCAGTCAGCTCTGCCTCTTTCTTGTTCACTAGCATTCACCAGTAGATCATGGCCACCCCTCCTGCTGTGAATCTCAATTTCTCTGCCTATGCAGACCCCTCACTTCCTTCAAGAACAAGTTCACAACAATGCTTCTCTACCAAGACTTCCATCATGTGTGGGCTCAAACCTGAGATGGCATTTCCCTTCTGACTAAATCCGAAAGAAAAGGTATAAAGAGGCATCAAAAACAAGCCACAGAGCAATGAAAGCTGGAGCTAGAATTTTCCCCTCTACATATTAGCTAACCTGAAAGAAGACAGCTACCCAAGGAAATTCATTTGAGAGAGCCCTTCTCCACCTATTCATGACCCTCAAGAACACTGCAGCATCTCTTCAAGGTCAAGAACACTTATTTATAGCTGAGTCTTGCTTCCTTTAAAATTTTCAGTTTTGCATCATATATTTAGTTGACTACAGCCAAATTAAGCACAGATAATAATACAGAGTTGATTTTTTATTGAGATAAAATTTACATGTGGTTAAATGCATAGATCTTAAGTGTATGGTTAAATGAGTTTTGATGTACATATGCACATGCGTAAACATCACTTCCATCACTACGACTCTCTCCTCATGGACTTGGCTTTTTAAATAGCCTCGTCCCTCTTTATATTTTATTTTTTTTTTTAAATAATAGACTGGGGCACCTGGCTGGCTGGGTCCCTAGAGCATGCAACTCTCAATCTCAGGGTCCTGCGTTCAAGCCTCACGCTGGGTGTAGTTCACGTAAAAAAATATGTAAACATATGTAATAGACTTTTTTTCTTTTTAGGGCAGTTTTAGATTTCTAGAAAAATGAGCAGAAAGTACAGTGTTCCCAGATACCCCCTCTCCCCTCCGCCCCGTTTCCTCCATTGTTAAGATCTTGCATTAGTATAGTGCCTTTGTCAGAACTGACGAGCCGATATTGATAGATTATGATTATCTAAAGTCCAAATTTACAGTAGGGTCCACACTTTGTGTTGTACATTCTATGGGTTTTGACAAACGTATAATGGCATATATACACTATTACGGTATCATAGTTTCTCCTAAGAATCCCTGTGCTCCACCTAATCATTCTTTCCTCCCACCTTCTGATCCCTAGAAACAACTGATATTATTTTCTCCATAGTTTTGCCTTTCCAAGAATGTCACGTATTTGGAATCACGCACTATGTAGCTTTTTCAGATTGGCTTCTTTCATTTTGCAATATGCAGTTAAGTCTCCTCCATGTCTTTTTGTGGCTTAATAACTCATTACTTTTTCATCACTGAATAATATTCCACTGTTTGGTTGTACCACAATCTATTTATCCATTCACTTACTGAAAGACATCTTGTTTGCTTCCAAGTTTTGGCAATTATGAATAAAGCTGCTATAAACAGTGTGCAGATTTTTGTGTGAATGTTAAATTTCCAGCTCATTTGAGTAAATACCAAGGAGCATGATTGCTGGATCATATGGTAAGAGTATATTTAGGCTTCCTGAAAAATACAAATCAAACAAAAACAAAAAATGAGAAACAACTGCTAAATTGTCTTCCAAACTCACTGTATTATTTTGTGTTCCCACCACCAAGCTCCTGTTACTCCACATACTCAGTAGCATTTGGTGTTATAGTGTTTTGGAGTTGGGCCGTTCTAATAGATGTATAGTGATGTATAGCGGTATCTTGTTGTTGTTTTAATTTGCAATTCCTTTTTGCAACACCTCCTCATATAATTATTGGCCATTTGTATATCTTCTTTGGTGATGTGACTGTTCAGATCTTTTGTCCATTAAAAAAATTGAACTGCTTGTTTTCTTATTGAGTTTTAAGAGTTCTTTACATATTTGGATACCAATCCTTTATCAGATATGTATTTTGCAAAGATTTTCCTCTCAATTTTTGGCTTACTTGATTCTCTGAACAGTGTCCATTGCAAAGTAGAAGTTTTTTAATTAAAAGGAAGTCAAATTTATCAATTTTTTCTTTCATGTATCATGCTTTTGGTGCTTTCTCTGAAAAGTCATCACCAAAACCAGTCACTTAGATTTTCTATTTTATCTTCTATGAGTTCTGTATATTTAAGTTTATAATTCATTTTGAGGTTTTTTTGTGAAAAGTGTATAGATTCATTTTTTGCATGGAGTATCCAGTTGTTCAAGCACCATTTGGTGAAAAGACTATTATTTATCCATTAAGTTGCCTTTTGCTCCGTTCTCTAGGATGACTATATTTGAATGAATTTATTTCTGGGCTCTCTATTCCTGGATTAGGATTGCATTAAATCTATAAATCAAGTTGGAAAGAACTGACATGTTAACATACTCTGTATTCCTACCCATGTGCATGGAGTATCTCTCCATTCACTCAGATCTTCTTTGATCTATTTCAGTTTTGGTGCTAACATATACAGTATTATGTTTTTAATTTCAAATTCCATGTGCTTGTTGCTAGTACATAAAAAGTCAATTGACTTTCATATATTAACCTTGTATCCTGCAACCTTGCTATGACCACTTAGCTTCAGGTGTTTTTTTGCTGTTGATTCTTTGAGATTTTCTACATAGAAAGCCAAGTCATCTGCAAAGAAAGACTGTTTTATATCTTCCTTCTCAACCTGTTTATCTTTCCCCCCTTTTCTTGTCTTATTCCATTAGATAAGACTTGAAGTATGATGTTGAATAGGAGTGGTGAGAGAGTACATTTTTGTCATGTTCCCAATCAAGTGGGAAAGTACTTAGTTTCTTAGTTTCTCATCATTAAGTATGCTGTTGAGTAGGTTTTTTAATAGATATTCATTATAAAGTTAAGGAAGTTCCCCTCCATGCCTAGTTTTTGAGAGTTTTCACCATGAATAAGTGTCAGATCTTCCGCATCTATCAATATGCAGATGATTTTTCTTCTTTAGACTGTTGATGTGATGGATTACATTAATTGATTTCAAATGTTGAGCTAGCGTTGTATAACTGGAATAAATCCCACATGGCTGTGGTATATCATTTTTTATGCATTGTTTGATTTTATTTGCTAATATTTTGTTGAGGAAGAATTGACTTCTGAACAACAGTAAAACATATTATTTTACAATTATCCACATGGGTTTGTGCAGAAAAAAAATTTTTTTCATTCTTTATATAGTAGAATGATTAAATACTCATGTTCATTGGGGGTATATATTCAAGAATATAAAGTAATAGGTCGGGGTTAAAAAATGATATCTAGATATCTTTTGTATTTGTCCCCTCTCTCCATCTGCGGCATCTCTCTCCAATTGTGATACCTTCCCCTTCACTCTCAACTGGTCCAAATCACATTACCTTTTAGGAAAGCTCAGAAGGATTTCCAGTTTTTCATGGTAGATTAAACTAAAGATCAAATTAAGTATTTTTACCTGCTCACTCCTGAAACCAAACAAAAATGATAGTAAAGAATTAAAAAATGCAAAACCACAGAAAAAAGGGGGGGAAGGGAAGGAAACAACAGATAAGTATTATCAATGAAATTTTGGAAAATAGAAAACAGATGGTGGAGTGGAAATCTTTCTAGCAAGACAGGAGAAAGCTAAAAAAAAATCCACAACCGTACTTGTCGGCAACAGCATACCAACAAAACAATCCAATTCACCTAAAAGAACCCTGGGAAGGCCTGGACATTAGAGACACCAAATAAGACAGGAGGTGGGTGTGAGAATGGGATTAAAGTGTCTATAAAAAAATCTCTCCCATACTCCATAAACTCCTTTATCAACCCACAGAAGGGGTAAGAGGTTTACTGTATTTTTGGAGAAGCTTAACTCTACACGCTGGCCAGGACAGTAAACATTGTGGAGGAAGGCAATGAAGCAATGACCCTGAGACATTTTTGCTTGAAAGTCTGCATAGTGAATGATATCATTCAAGGTCCATTTTCCCACTGTCATCTCCCAGCCTTATACCACCAACCACTACTGCACCACACCACCACCTCTCACCTACACCTATCCCTCCTGGAGAAAACATGCAGAGACATTTGCATTTGGTGGTTTTCCAATAAGACAACTATATGTCTGCCAATTACCCTACAGTGAAGCCCACCAGACAATAGCCCTATTCATACACATTAAGTTTCTAATTATTATTTTTTAATGTCTTATTTCTGTAGGCAAAAGGACAGCCCATGATCACTAAGCAATTGAGGAACACCTCTAATGTTGTTCTTTTTCAAGAATGCTTTGAATATTTTAAGTCCTTTGCAATTCTACCAAAATACAATTGGCTACTCAATTTCTACAAAAAAAGCCTGGTGGGATTGAAATCAATTTGGGGAGAAGTGACACACTGGCAATATTGGGTCTTCCAATTCTTCAACATGGCATCTCTCTCCATTTCTTGAGATATTTTTAATTTTTTTCTCAAAGGTATTTTGTAGTTTCCGGGATAGGGATCTTGCATAGCTTTTGCTAAATTCTTCCTAAATGTTGTAAATTTTGACATTACCGTAAATGGAATTTAAAATTTCCATTTCCAAGGTGCCTGGGTGGCTCAGTCAGTTAAGTGTCTGACTCTTGATTTTAGCTCAGGTCATGATCTCAGGGTCATGGCATCAAGCCCCACATCGGCTCCTTGCTCAGTTTGGAGTCTGCTTAGGACTCCCTCTTCCTCTTCCCCTCCCCCACTGCTTGCACATGCACTCTCCCCCTCAAAAAATTTTTTCATTTCCAATCGTTTGCTGCTGGTATATAAAATTAAAATTGGGGGCGCCTGGGTGGCTCAGTCGTTAAGTATCGGACTTTGGCTCAGGGCATGATCCCAGGGTCCTGGGATCGAGCCCCACATTAGGCTCCATGCTCCACTAGGGGCCTGCTTCTTCCTCTCCCACTCCACCTTCTTGTGTTCCCTCACTTGCTGGCTGTCTCTGTCAAATAGATAAATAAAATCTTTTTTAAAAATTAAATTAAACTAGGGGCGCCTGGGTGGCACAGCAGTTGAGCGTCTGCCTTCAGCTCAGGGCGTGATCCCGGTGATCTGGGATCGAGCCCCACATCAGGCTCTTCTGCTATGAGCCTGCTTCTTCCTCTCCCACTCCCCCTGCTTGTGTTCCCTCTCTCGCTGGCTGACTCTGTCTCTGTCAAATAAATAAATAAAATCTTTAAAAAAAATTAAATTAAAATTGATTTTTGAATATTGAATTCACATATTACAACCTTGCTAAATTCTCATCTTTTTTTGTAGATTCCTTAGGATCGTCCATGTCAACAGTCTACAATTTAGATTAATTGATACACCTGCATAACCCACACTCCATCAAGATGTAGAACATCTACATAACCCCCCAATATCCCTAGTGTCCCTTACCAGTTAACCCCACCTGAGGCAGTAATTCTGAGTTTTTTCCATCATAAAGTAGTTCTGCCTCCTCTAAAACTTCCCATAAATGGAATCATACAGTATGTACACCAGTTTTCTTCATTCAGCATATTGTCTATGAAGTTCAGCCATACTGTTATACGTGTAAATAGTAGATTTTGATCACTAATATTACACTGTATGATTATATCAAAATTTTAAAATCCATTTTCCTACTGATAAATATTTTATTCCAAATTTTGGCTATTGGGAAGAGAGCTGCCAGAAGTATTCCTGTCCAAGTATCTGTATTGGTATACATTTCTCTTGGGTACATACCTAAGAGCGGGATTGCTGGCTCAAAGGAAGGGATAACTTTATAAGAAACTACCAAACCTTTTCCAACGCAATTTTATAATTTTACATTACGCCAGCAATTTATGAGAGTTCTGGTTGCTTTGCACCCTCCTCTCAACATTTCTATCCTCTCTAATTTATTTTAACTGTTCTAATGGTATCTTGTGGGTTTTGTTCCTAAGTGGGTATTTATTTTGGAAACAATCTCAAACTTACAGAAAAGTTGCAGGTACAGTGCAAAGTACTCTTCCTCCCAAACCAGTTGAGAGAAGTTGCTAATATCATGTTCCTTACTCTCAAATACTTTAGTGTATATTTCTTAAAGACAAGGATATTCTCCTGCATAATCACAACACCATCATGAAAGTCAGGAAATTAACATTAATACATTATTATTTAATTCTTCTACCCATTTAAGTTTCACCAATTGTTCCAATAACAATCTTAATAGCAAAAGGAGCGGGTCCAGGATAATACACTGCATTTACTTGTCACGTTTCTTTTGTTTCCTTCTGTCTGGAATAGTTCCTTGGTCTCTTCTTAATTTTCATGACCTTGACAATTCTGAAGATTACAGAACAGTTATTTTGTATAATGTCCTTTAATTTGGGTTTGTCTGCTGTTTCCTCACGATTAGATTCAGCTTATGAATCTTTGACAGGAGTTGTCATGGAAGTGATGTTTTGTGTGCTCTTCTCATTGAGTTCCAGCAGGTGGTTCTGATTTCAGTTTGTCCATTGCTAGGTATGTTTCCTTGGCTCATTTGATTAAGATGGTGTCTGCCAGGCTTCTCTTGCTATCAAGTTCCCTTTTCCTTTTGTAATCAACGAGCGCTTCACAAGGAGGTAATTTAAGACTATGCAGATATCTGTTCCTTCACCTAACTTTCAATTTATTCACATATTTCCTCTGAGCAAATGTGGACTCATGGATTCTTGCTTTATTCAACGGCTTACAATTTGTTGCTATGATTTTGAAGTCATAGTGTTCCAGATTTCACTGGAAAGCCTAGTCAAGCTGGATTCTATGGCCTTTGACAGATCCCCGTCATTACTCAGGGACTTCCTTACTTTTGGGCACAAAATGTTCCAGGCTCATGTTGTACATTACCTACTCCAGTCTTCGAATCAGTCATTTCTCAACAAAAAGCCTTGGTTCGTTTACATTGAGAAGTGTTTTCAGAAACCAAGTTGGGGCCTGTAAATATGCTCATAGTTGATATTTTCAAACCTTGTCAGTGGCCACAGCTAGAAATAATATGGTTGTCTGTATCTATGGATATCTATGGATACCCACATATACATACATATTCGTGGACATAAACAGGTATATATGCATATACATACAAATATTATATCCATATTTCTGTATTTAGTTATATCAGTAAATTCCATCACTTGTCCATTCTTGTTTCTACATTTAAAACTCCCTTCTCCGACAATAAGAAACCTAGCTCCCAAAATCATTAATATACATTAATAATACATTCAATTTGTTTTCTGTTTGTCCACTTCATTCTTTTTTCCTCTCTTCCTTCCTTCTTTTGGGTTATTTGAATACTTTATAGTATTCCATTTTGATTTCTCTGTTGGCTTTTTAGACATATCTTGCATTACTTTTAGTAGTTACTCCAAGGATTTCAATATACATCTTTAAATTACCACAATCTACTTAGAATTTATATTGTACTACTTCACATAAAATATAACAACCTTCTAATATCATTGTTTTATTTACCACTCTCCCAAACTTCATAAGATTTTTGTCATATCTATTGTATCTACTTATGTTATAAACCCCACAATACTGTGTTATAAGCTGCATTATGCAATCACATGCTTTTTCAAGATATTAAGAAAATGTGTACATGGGGTGCCTGATTGGCTTAGTTGGTGGAGCATGCAATTCTTGATCTAGGGGTTATGAGTTCAAGCCCCACTTTGGGTATAGAAATTACTTAAAAATAAAATCTTAAAAAAAAATGTGTACATTCTCTCATGTTTACTCAAATATTTACCATTTCCTGTGCTCTTTATTCCTTCCATTGACTCCAAGTTATCACCTGGTTCATTCTTCTTCCACTTGAAGAATTCCCTTAAGTATTTCTCATAGCACAACACACAAATTCTTAGCTTTTGTCCATCTGAAAACATCTTTATTTTTCTTCACTTTTGAAAGATAATTTTGTAGCATATAGAAGCTGGGTTGACGGCTTTACTTATTTCAGTACTTGAAGGTGTTACTCAGTCATCGTCATCAGTTGGGTTTCCTAGGAGGTAGACTCTGAGGTGGAATTTAGCCAGCAGAATGTTTACTAAGGAATCTCCTTGGCATCAAAACCTGTGGAAAGGAGAAGGAAGCAAGAGTAGTCAGAAGGAAAAACTGAGCTCTGATGCATGTCCTACAGCAGCCATAGCCAACTCCTGGGGGAGATCTGGAGCAAGAGTGGCCCTTCAGATTTGTCTTGCATTGGGCCAAGATGGTCAGGTCCTGCACTGATCAACCGCTGGCTGTAGGTATCCCAGGAAGAGGCTTGATCTTAAGCGAGTCAGTGCTCTACAGCCGAGGCAATCCCCCCGAAAAGGGCTGAAAACAGAAGGCTGTCTGCTGACAGCTCTCCTCCCAGCTGGGGCAACGGGTTTTTCCACTGATGTGATCTGGGTGTGTATGGTCTCCCCTGTTTCTCCTGAGAAGTCTGCCTTATTTGTATTATTGTTTCTAAGTAACATATAGGCTTTATTTTTCTGCTGCTTCCTTTTTCTTTATCTTTAGATTACAACAGTCTGTCACGTGCCTAGTGTTGTTTTCTTTGTGTTTATTCTACTTGTGCTTCACTGACCTTGGATCCATTAGTGTTTTTACCAAATTGCTAAGTTTTCAGCCATTATTTCTTCAAATATTTTTTCTTCCCTATTCTCTTGGCTCTTTCTAGTATTCCAATCACATGTATTAGACTCCTTGTATTTCAGAAACCATAGCTCTCTGAAAATCTATTCATATCTCTTCTATCTTTTCTACGTTTTCTTGAATTTGAACAATTTCCATTTATCTGCTTTCAAATTCACTGATTCTTATGCATTCTCCAATCTGTCGAATGTCTTCAAATAGTTGGTTTCTAATGTTTCCATCCAGGCTCTATCATTGTTGTCTGTGGGAAGATTAGCCTCACTGAGCTACACTACCATTACTTGAAGTCAAATTTCCCCATATTACTGTTGTGCTCCATACTGGAATCATACCTAAACCCTGATTTGTCTACGTCAGTGTTGTAATTCATCTCCCTTGCATCGGTGCTATGTTTAGGAAGGTTCATCCATCAGTCTGGAAACCCAAAGCTACTCTTTGCAGTCTAGCTATAAAGGTCTTTAATTGGTGGCTTTTCCCCCAAAAAAGCCTTAAGGGAGCAATGGTTAGAGAAACCACTACTGACCATCTCAACTTGAAGTACTCAAGCAGGTGGTTTTCAAAACTCACCTTGAAGTTTCCACAATTCTGGCTGCAACTGACTGGAGAACAATGAACTCTCCATTACTTTGGCTCAAGGATGCCTATCATCAATACACCCTAGCCTGGGACCATACAACAAAGGGGAATCTAGCAAATGTAGCTCCTGGCTTCTCTTCAAAGCAAAGGAGACTTTAGAAGGGCTGGTGGTGATGCCAAGTTGACCACAGATAATTCGAACAGGGCATGTGACCGAAATTAGCCAAAGACACAGGAGGGAAAGAGAGCTGCAGAGCTTCTGGAAAAAAAATATTTGCAGATAAACTAAAAAAACAAAAAACCAAAACCCAAAGATGCACAAGAAGAATGGTCCCTCTTCTTACATTGGATTTTTTTCATGGGATTCTGGGAACAGAAGCACTGATCTCATGATCATGATGAGGAGCCAGCTGAGATGCAAGCAAACATGGAGTCTGAAGCCTGTCCAGTCTGGACTTCCTGTTGTGAGAATAAGTGTTATTATTTAAGATATTTTCAATTGGTTTATTTTGTTACTTGAAGAAGCTGTGGCACCTTATTTAGGTCATAGAGGTAATTCCCAGAAGAAACCATTTAAAGGGGTGAAAGTGGTAGCCTTTAAGGAGTAAGACTGGGGCTAATGGGATGTGGTACGGTGCACATTGGCTTTTATTCTATGTCTTGTGCTATTTAACACTGTAAAGAAGATATATGCACTACTTGGATAAAAGACATTAATTAGAAAAGAGACAATCTGACAACTCCTCTCCATCTCCACATCACAGTTTTCATGTTTAACTCTGATCTTGGCAGCTAAATGCAACAGTTCTTCCCTGCTTTTACTGTAGGTGATCATCAGTTCTAGTTGCCTATTGAAGAGCTTCCTGAGTGAACCCCATCCTCATCCCCCTCAATCTACTGTCTGTCACCAAAATTACCATTCCAAAGGGCAAATATGATCATATATCTCTCCCGCTTAAAATCCCTAATTGGCTTCATATTGTCTCTATAGGATAAAATGCAAATTCCCTAATATGGCATCCAAGACTCTTCATGATCTGACCCTTAATACTCTCTAATGTATATATTCTAGCTATTTTGAAAATCTTGCTTTTTCCACACTCAGACATCCATTCTTTTGGAGTTTCTTTGGTTCGGAACATCCTTCCTAAATAATCCACTTTTAGGTACTGACTATGAAGATTTCTTACTCCTCCAGTTCTCCTATAGTCTCTCTTCCAGATGTGCTGTGGATACCTATAGCCGCCATCAGCACAAATTATACTATAGCTCAAAAACCACTTACTAGAAATTCTGAAATTGAGAAAATCTCTTAAACTGAAATTTTTTTGGTAACTCATTTGGTGACAAAACCTGAATCGAACTACTTATATTTATAATCTCAATTTATTCCATTTTGTATTAACAGTCATCATTTTTGCTGCAGAAATATTAATGGGCTTCATTTCAGAGTGAAGCCTCAGACCCCACTGCCGATGGTACGTAACACATAGAATGTGCACCTCCAGTACGGCACCATTCTGAAAATGGCTACTGCAGCGTGTCTCATCCCACAAGTTCTTGCAGAACTTTTACCACTTATCAAGGGGGGAGGTCTATTCCCTCACCCCCCATAAAAATGGGAGTGATTTTATGAATAAAAGTAGTGGAAGTGGCATTGCTTGACTTCCAAGGCTAGGTCGTAAAAGGTGATATGGCTTCTGCCTGTTTTCCTTTCCTCTCTCAAAATGCTTGTCCTTGGAACTCAGCCACCATGTTGTGAGAAAGCTCAGCCACATAGTGAGGCCACCTGTAGCTGTTCTAGCCCACAACCCCAGCCAAGGTCTCAATCACCAGTCATCATCAACAACCAACCAGCAGCAACTACCAGACATGAGAATGAGTACCTTCAGATGATGCTTGTCCTAGGTACTCAAGTGCCCCCACCTGTTGGCTGAGTGGAGCAAAGACAAGCTGATGACGCCAAGCCTTGCCCCGAACACAGATTCATGAGAAAGACAAATGTTTTTAAGGCACAAAATTTTAGCTAATATTCTGCAGCCACAGTGATTGGAATCTCCTACTACTACCTCGTAAAAATGTGAAATATTCTGAATTCTTTTTTTTAAAAGATTTTATTTATTTATTTATTTATTTATTTATTTATTTATTTGACAGAGAGAGACAGAGAGAGGGAACACAGGCAGGGGGAGTGCAAGAGGAAGAAGCAGGTTCCTAGCAGAGCAGGGAGCCCGATGTGGGGCTGGATCCCAGGACCCGGGGATCACGCTCTGAGCCGAAGGCAGACGCTTAACGACTGAGCCAACCAGGCGCCCCAAATATTCTGAGTTCTAAAACCCATCGAAGGTTTCAGATAAGATCTGCATACTAAAATCATGTTTGTATAAATATTTTTCTGTAGAATTAGAAGTTCTTTGAGGACAAGAACTAAGTTTTCCTTTTTTTTTTATCTTGGTATTCTCAGAGCTACCATTTAAGATTGGGCAGGTCCTCAAGGCATGTCTTTGGAATTAATGTTGAATGTATAGATGAATGAACAAATACATAAACACAGTTCCAAACAAATGGTTATTTTGAAATAATTTTTCAGTAGACTATCCTTTTATTCAACTTAAGCCATTGCTCAAAAATAACTTAGATACCTTATTTTTATAATTATTTTCAGTTTATGAACTATACAAAAAGTTTCATCAATTTTCCTATGTTGTTTTTATCCAGAAGTGTTATCTTTTTTTAAAATTTTTTTTTAAGATTTATTTATTTTAGAGAGAGAGAGTACATGCAAGCAGTGCCGGGGGGAGAGGGAGAGAGAACTCAAGCAGAGTGCAGAGCCCAACACAGGGCTCCATCCATGACCCTGACATCATGACCTGAGCCAAAACCAATCAGATGCTTAACCCACTGAGCTGCTCAGGTGCCCCTAGAAGTGTTATCTATTATGATTATGTACTTCATCCATTAAAGCATGTTCCAAATTAGCCTTGGCTCCTTCCAAAAGTCAAATGCATCCTTAAGGATGAAGGTTTTCCATTACTGAAGATAAGCAAAGTAATTTGACATAGACTCTGAAGGTTACGCCAAAACAGGAGATCCCAGTGTTTTTGAACAATGCAGAGTTCAAACGCAATGCAATGTGTGGAAATGACGCACAGATGCAAGGACTACAGCATCCATGTTGACAACTACGGAAGAAAAATACATTAATTTGGAGTGTAAGTTCTACCTTGCGTGACCAAAACATAAGTTTATTTCTCTCATGATCATACGTCACACATACGTCATGTCACACATGTACTTAACTGCATGAGGAAAGGGGACAAAGGTAGAGAGAAAATCCATCATGTCATAAAGACACGAGTAGATACTGTTGATTTATTTTTTAATGTTCCTGTTGGGAATGACGGTTTTAGCCCCTCCCATTGAATGTTATAATAAGGATGAAATCATGAGGTACGAGTTTTACGGTTTTGCCGCCCAGCAACTGTCCGATAAGAAGTTAATGGATCCTTACTGCCCTGCTTTATCCTCCCTCCCCATGTTGTGTAAATGGCAGAAGCTGGATTATATGTAGGTGTATTTCAAGACCATTCACATTCAGAGGAAATCTCTGTGAAAGCGAGAGCCATTAGATACAAATAATATTAACCATGGTCTCTCAAAAAATGCCAAGAGGGGGACGAATCTTACTAACCCACAGCACAACCTCCAATCTTTTCTTTCTCCTCTCTGGTGTTTCATGGAATCTGGCAGGAACACTGCCTCCAGACCTCCTCCTTTCCCGTCACATTCCTCTAAAATCCATCTTTCTCGCTCTCTCCCATGCCCCCTTCCACACACAGAGCACCCTGTTCTTTTTCTGCCTACCCCTCTCATCTTCTCAATCTGTTATTTTCTCATTGTGCTGCTTCCTGAGATCAATCGAACTGGCCTTGGCTGTATTAATGCCCTTCCTCATGCATTAACTTGGTCCCGTGCAATCCTGGGACCAGGGACATAGCACAGATGAAAAGAAACTCTCTTTTTCAAGGTGAGGAGGGGGAGAGGCTGTGGATCCTGAAATATGAGTCTTTTTTCTTGTCATCCCAACATCTTACAAGCAGAATTCCATTTCACTAAACAGCAATAGTATGATGAGCGACCTGGACCAGATATAGAGCATAAAGTACAACGTGACCTGCCTATAGACTCTAGACGGACAGTTCAAGGACCACGTGCTCACTGGTATATATTGCTGCAGGCCTGCCTGGGTCTGGATAAATCGATATTGATTTAAATGGACGCGTAAACAGTGTCATGAGGAGCTATCTCATCCCTGGGGCTACCTTGTTCCTGGGGTCCCTCTCCTTTTACCAGGTACCTCAGGTACCACTTTTCTAGGCTTACAAGGGAGTTTAAAGCCCCAGAAATTACCAAAGACCTGATAATTAAAGCTAAGTATCCACTCCTATATCCCTCCCCCCTCTTTGGACTCTGAACCCCAGAAGTTCTGGGGATTGAAGAATGGAGAAGCAGCAAAGCAGAAATTCCCATTTATGATAAAGTTGTGAAATAAAATACAGTACACTGAATTAAGTCTGAATTTCACATAAATAACGAGTAATTTCTTAGTGTGAGTTGGTCCCAAATATTGCATGGGGTATACTGACACTTTTAAAAAAAAGCATTCGTTCTTTATGTGAAGTTCAAATTTAATTGGGCGCTCCTGTTTGAATTTTCCCCAGAGATCTGATAACCCTAATTTAGGACAGTCAATGAGAAGAATATCAACCAGGAATGAATATGTTAGGCTTAAAAATGGGAATTCTTAGATAGATACTGTCTCTTAAGTTGCCCATTAAAAATGTACCTACAGGGGCACCTGGGTGGCTCAGTCGGTTAAGCATCTGTCTTCGACTCAGGTCATGATCCCAGGTCATGATCCCAGGGTCCTTGGATCGAGCCCCGTGTCGGGCTCTGTGCTCTGCAGGGGGCATGCTTCTCCCTTTACCTGCTGCTCTCCCTACTTGTGCTCGCTCTCTCTCTGTCAAGTGAATAAAATATTTTTTTTAAAAAATGTACCTAGAGGTGCCTAGGTGGCTCAGTCGGTTAAGAGTCTGCCTTCAGCTAGGGTCGTGATCCCAAGGTCTTGGGATGGAGCCCCATGTCAGGCTCCCTGCTCAGCGGGGAGTCTGCTTCTCCCCCTGCTCCTACCCCCGCTTGCGTGCGCCCTCTCTCTCTACCCCCCCCACAAAAATAAATGAATAAATAATCTTTTTTAAGAAGTACCTAAAACATCAGAATATTAAAAAAAAACAGCCTCTGAAAACAGCAGGATCAGACATAGTCTGGAGTAGTAAGATGTTTAAGTAGCTGGAAATGGTTTATTGGTGTACTAGAGATAGAGACTAAGTCAGTTTGTCCTTAAAGCATACATGATACCAGAGCCATGTGATAATTTACTTGTCAGCACAACTTGTATAGCTGAGCTCAAAGTCTCTTCTCAGTTTCTGGAAAGGGGAGATGGGAATTACAAAGCAAACTGCTTATAGGAACACATAAAACTCTGTAGGAAATCTGCATTGCCCAACTGAGAAGACAAATAGATCAGAGACACCAGTAAAGTGTAACCATGCTGACCTGGAAAACTTAGGCGTGAAGGGTAGGCATCGGCCAAAGTGCTCAAAAGCTCATAATGTTTTTGTCTTAAAAAACGCCAGTACAGACTGAGTCGAAAAGTGAAGACTTTCAGAGATAAACACGGTCTAATCTGGTTTATTCTCACTTGCTTACCTTCAATGCTGCTCATCCTCGTAAGAAAAGGGAAAGCAGTCTCAGCCTAATTCTTTGGAGATTGAAACTAGTGCCTCATGGCTTCACCAGGCTTGATCATTACTTTCAAAGCAAATACGGAATATTTTTACGTTATTTAAAACGCAATTATAACTACTTCAATGAAATTAACAAAATTTACTAGAATTGTATAACATATTTACATGGATTATCGATTAGTGTTAATCGAGTTATGAAACCAGAGGATGTACCAGATCACCGAAGTTTAATAGCAGACATCCAGTTTACTTGTTTTGCTTTGCTTTAACAACTACACGTCCCGGCAAAGACATAGAGCTCATTCAAGCATTCTTCAGCAAAGATTCAACTACCCAGGATGCTGCAGACGCAATGAGAGGCCCTTGGTTGGCTCCCATCGTAGGAGTGGACTGGGGCTGTGCGAGTTCTGGGGGCAGCAGTGGCCAGGGGGGTGGTGAGTGCAGAACCACTTCCCATGCCTGCAACTTGTCCCTGTGGCCTGGGCAGCAGGGGGCTCATAGGGGGTAGGGCTCAATGAGGAGATTCAACCCACGTGAAAGCAGAGCACACCCCACCCCCAAGAACACAGCAGGGGATCAAGAAGGGCGCTCAGGGTGTGAGTGAAACAGGATGAGGTTTAAGTGAAGGCACAGACAACAACAGGTAAGAGACTGTCCTGTGATGTCTTCTCTAATGAAGTCCAAAACTTAAGCTATTTTGCTGGAATACGACTTAAGAGTTGTGATGGTTAATTTCATGCGTCAACCTGACTGGGACATGAGTGCTCAAACTAAATGTTATTTCTGGGTGTGCATGTGAAGGTGTTTCCAAATGAGATTACCACTTGACTAGGTGGCCCTGGTAAAGGAGATCATCCTCCCGAAGGGGGTGGGCATTATCTAAACCAATGAGGGGCTGAAGAAAACAAAAAGGCAGAAGAAGGAGGAATTCGCCCCTTTGGCTTCCTCCCTGCCCGCTTGAGCTGGGACATCAGTCCTCTCCTGCCCTTGGACTGAGAGTCACAGCCTCCGCTCCTCTGGTTCTTTGGCCTTCAGACTCAGACTGAACTACACCATTGTCCTTCCTGGGTCTCCAGCTTCCAGAATCAGACTGTGGGACTGACTCCTTAGCCCCTGAGCCAATTCCTCAAAGGAATCTCTACATCTGTGTCTATATCTATATCCCCTGTTGATTCTGTTTCTCTGGAGAGCGCTGATTAATATAAGAGTAAAAACAAAAAACATCACGGAGGGAAATAAACTTAGACCCACCCAACCTAGCGACCTCTTCCTACACATCCCCTCTCCCCAGCCCCTCATCACTCACCTATCTGAATGCCATTTCCCATTGTGCCTTCAGTGTTTGAGAAGTGATGGCCCATGTAAAGACAGCAGCTCTTTCTCATTTTAGCAGCTTACCAAACTGACACTCACTGAAGGCAGGAGCAGTCTCCAGAGACCTGTATTTCCTACATGGCCTAAAACCTAGAAGCAAGTGCATTGCACATAAGTAGGAGTTTCAGTGAATTAATGAATGCAATCTCCAAATTCCTAACATTTAAAAACACTAGTATTGTATTCATTTCAAAAACAAAACCAAATCAGATCACCCGGAGAGCATCCTGCCTTTACGGTTCTCCCCCAGATGCCCTGAGACTGAGACTGAGCACGAGGAGGGGAGTGAAAGACAGACTGCATTCTCCCTAGCTATGGGTTTGGCACCCTTTACCAGCATTAAATTAGCCATAAGAAAAATGAATGACAGTCCTGTCAGCATGCTATACACTTTGGGAAAAGAACAAATGAAATCATATTGACAAAATACGTCTCCTTTTTCTCTAGAATTGTTCATTTGATCTTTATCCCAAAGCTTCTTTGACATGATTAACCAAAGACTGAAAACTGAAGATATGAGACACACAAAAGCCTATTAGATTATCTAGTCCATTTTTTAGGCCACATGTACAATTACGTGTTCCCTACAGAAATATTTTCTAGTGCTTTGTCTGCCCCTTTCCCAGTAGACTTCTCTGAATGTCTGAAAGTCTTTTCTGGGGAGTGCGTTCCAGTGAGGCTCAGCTTAGACACCTGACAGTTTTTCTGAAGCTTCTATTTCAATTTGTCTTATTTAAATTTTGCCCCATTACTCCTACTTAGACCCTTTTCCTGTTACCATATTGTAGATAGTTTCCATATTCCTTTTTAGGCATAATTTAACCATGCTTCACACATTAACTTGAGTAGACAGTATATGGTATAAATTACACAAAACAGCGATGTGTGAAGACATTCTGTGGTGAATAAATTAAAGCATTAATTTCAGACATATCAAACTAACACTTTTTAAATTTGTGGTTCCTATAATTTTCAGACCTGTTTCTAAAGTCTCTGCAGTGGGGGAATTAAATGGAAGAGATTAGTCTAAAACTTCTCCTTTCATTTCATAGGTTGGAGATCAGCCATTCCCATGAATATTTAAAAGAGAAAGAATTTTTTTTTTTTTAAAGAATTTAACACAAAGGTCCTAGTCAGATTTAAGGAGATGTTGCCGTTCAGACATATAGGTGAAAAAGATTAGGTTTAGGAATTCACCAGACATCGTCACCAGCAATCTGGCAGTTAAAGAGAATTAAGGAAGAGGAATTTATTGCTCACGGAGTAGATGTGAAACTGGGTACAACCAATCTGAACTGATTGAAGAAGTACACGTGTTTATAGTATGAAGAGAAGATTTAAAAAACAGAGAAACTGACTCCAATGTAACCAAAATTCCTCTGTGTGAAAGGGAAAACTTTCCCAGCACAGGCTCTCCTGGGATCCGGGGGTTTCTGGGTTCCACAACTGATACAGAATCGCTGAATGGACAAGGATCTGGCACCAAAACACATACGCACAAGTCCTTGTGAAGTAGTGAGACTTGAGAAGAATCAAGTTTATCCTCGTTCCCAGTTTTCGTTTTCACCGTAGTATTTACCACATGGATGTTATTTTTTAGTTTGTTTATTGTCTGTCTCCTCTGGCCCTTACCTAGAATCTAAGCTCCATAAGGACAGAAATTTTTTGCTTTCGTCTTGTTCACTTCTGTATCCCTGGTGCCTAGAACACTGCCTGACCCACAGCAGGCAGTTAAGGATTGGTTAAAGGAACTCACTTATTTGGCACTGATTTCTCCATTTACAGAGTCAGACAGAAAAAGAGCATGCATATGTCTCTCCTAAAAAGAACCAGATCTAAAAAAAAAAAATTGTTCTCCCATGGGAGGGAGTTTTTCAAGTTCTTGAAGGTAGGTTTTGAGATGGTATTATTCCTTAAAATAAAAACTAGAAAGTATCACAAATCTGACCATGTAATTAAAGGTACTAAAGATGAGGCTCCATGAGGACAGAGGCAGTATCACGTTTTTCTCTCCGTAGCAGTTCATGACACAGTCCTGGCCTGAGGAGTAAATAAGATCCAGTTGGAATAGTGACCTAGACTGTGCTAGCCACTGGTCTAAGCACTTACGTGCACTCATTCATTTACTTTTTACAATAGGTCTACCTGGGAGCACAATTATTATCCCCAGTCCCCAGATGAAGAGCATAAAGCGTAAGAGAATAAGGAGCTGCCGGTTATCAATGTGTTGTTTCTCAGCTCCAAACCCACCCTCCTTTGCCCGGTTTTGTGAGCTGGGACTGGCCAAATATCATGTCAACAGAGGGCACCAGAGGGACACTGCAAGCTGCAGCCCCCAGGAAGACCCTTCTCTACAGGCCCTGGCCCTCCATGTTTGTTCTTCGGCAGGAGAAAGCAGAAGGCAGCTTGGAAGGGTCCCAGCTGTACCTTGGGCCGCACTGTCCTCCCTCATTGCTGCTTCTGCAGCACAGCTCTGGCCCTACCTTCTGGAAAGTCTTTTCCCACCAGCAGGCTTCATGTTCCCGAGGTACCCACAGCTTCTCTGAAGAAGACTGACTCCCAGCCTGGCCCTTAGTTCCTTTGGTGTACCCTCTCCTCAGCCAAGAGGTAATGGCTGGCACACACCTTTTACTCTGGTAAGTAGCTAGCCCCCTTCTGGTAGTTAACAATTCTTTATATTAAATTATCCCTGGATAGAGTGTTGGAAGGGTACTGTATTATTTCAGACCCCAAATAGTCCAAGACTGTACCACTGGGAAGCAATCAAGCTGGGCTTCAAACCCAAAAAGTCTGATACCAGAGGGACACACCAAACTACGATGCTCCACTGTCTCCAGTGTTTGGGATAGATGACAGGTTAATTACCCCCCACAGCCTGGAACCTCTGAGGCTGCAAAAATGGGAATTGCAATACACGAGTAAAGTCCTGAATTACATCTCCTCAAGTGCAACATGGATTAATACTACACGACCCTAAATCTTAATATTTCAAATCCCCCCCTTTTTTAAAGATTTTATTTATTTATTTGCCAGAGAGAGAGAGAGAGAAAGCACAAGCAAGGGGAGCGGCAGGCAGAGGGAGAAGCAGGCTCCTTGCTGAGCAAGGAACCTGATGTGGGACTTGATCCCAGGGTCCTGAGATCGTGCTCATGAGCCAAAGGCAGACACTTAACTGAGTGAGCCACCCAGGGCTCCCTCGAATCCCTTTCATATGCAGAATTTCACCACCAAACAACTCTGTAGAGTTGATAAGGCATATGTTATTATTCTATATGTCATAGATAAAGAAACTGAGGCCCACAGATACTAAAATTTTGCACAAGTAGTTACACTCAAGTCTTCCAACTCCCAGCCAGAACTCTGTCTATAATATCACTATCTTGCCTTGAGGTTTAGTTACTCTAGAGTCAATTGGGCTGTGAGACTGAGTAATGGATCTCCAAGAGATCCATGTTCTAATCCTTGAAGCCTGTGCACATAACCTTATATGGAAAAGGGAACTTTGCAGATGTGATTAAATTAAGAAGAGAGAGGGCATGATCCCAGATAATCACGGTTGCCCCTAAGTGCTATCATAAGAGTCCTCATAAGAGAGAGGCAGAGAGAGACTTCACACAGAGGAAAAGATGTGAAGACAGAGGCAAAGATGGGAATGACGTGGCCACAGGCCAAGGAATGCAAGTAGCCTCCAGAAGCTGGAAGAGAAAAGGCACAGAAAGAGATAAGGAAGAGATTCTCCTCTAGAGCCTCTGTAGGGAACACAGCCCTGCTGACACGCTGACAATAGCCCAGCATTCCTGGTTTCCAACTTCTAGCCTCCAGAACTGTGAGAGATCAAATTTCTATCATTTTAAATCACCAAGTTTGCGGCAATGTCTTACAACAGCCTCAGGAAACTAATATACTGACAAATTCAAATTTAAGAGAAAAGTTTATACAGACAGAAAATAATTTCTAAACACGACATAAATAGTTTTATAAAATTAGCTTCATTAAAATGAAGGAGGCTGGGCACCTGGGTGGCTCAGTCGGTTAAGTGTGCGATTCTTGATTTTGCCTCAGGTCAGGATCTCAGGGTTGTGAGATCAAGCCCTGTTCCAGGCTTGCACTGAGCATGGAGGCTGCTTGAGATTGTCTCTTCCTTCCCCTTTGCCCCCCCCAACAATGCGTATGCTCACACTCACTCTCAATCTCTCTCTCTCTCACACAAAAAAATAAATAAAATGAACGATGTTAAGAACATGCAGAATGGGGGCGCCTGGGTGGCTCAGCTGGTTAAGCATCTGCCTTCGGCTTAGGTCATAATCCCAGGGTCCTGGGATCAAGCCCTGCATCGGGCTCCCTGCTCAGTGCGCAGTCTGCTTCTCCCTCTCCCTCCGCCTCTCCCCCCCCCCGCTGGTGCTCCCTCTTGCTCCCTCTCCCTCTCTCTCAAATAAATAAATAAAAATCTTAAAAAAAAACTGAGAATGAAAACTCAAGCTACATAGAAAATAAAATATTCCAAAGTTGAAATAGGGAGAAATAGAAAATCTGAATAGCCCAATTACTAGTAACAAAATTGAATTTGTAATAAAAAAACTCCCAACAAACAAAAGTCCAGGATGAAATGTTTTCACAGGTAAATTCAACCAAACATTTAAAGAAGAGTTAATATCTATTCTCTTCAAACTATTCCAAAAAATGGAGAGGAAGGAAAGCTTCCAAATATTCTACAAGGCCAGCATTACCCTGATACCAAAACCCAGACAAAGACACTACAAAAAAAGAAAACGAAAGAAAACTATAGGGGCGCCTGGGTGGCTCAGTCGTTAAGCGTCTGTCTTTGGCTCAGGGCATGATCCCAGCTTTCTGGGATCGAGCCCCGCAACAGGCTCCTCCACTGGGAGCCTGCTGCTTCCTCTCCCATTCCCCATGCTTGTGTTCCCTCTCTCACTGGCTGTCTCTCTCTTTGTCAAACAAATAAAAATAAAATCGAAAGAAAGAAAGAAAGAAAGAAAGAAAGAAAGAAAGAAAGAAAGAAAGAAAGAAAGAAAGAAAGAAAAAGAAAGAAAGAAAGAAAGAAAGAAAGAAAGAAAGAAAGAAAGAAAGAAAGAAAAAAAAGAAAACTATAGGCCAATATCCCAGATGAACATAGATGCAAAAATCCTCTACAAAATATTAGCAAACCACATTCAACAATACAATAAAAGTATAATTCACCATGTTCAAGTGGCATTTATTCTGGGGATGCAAGGATGGTTCAATATCTGCAAGTCAATCGACATGACATACCACATTAAGAAAATGAAGGATAAAAGTCATATGATCATCATAATAGATGTGGAAAAATCACTTGACAAAATTCGACATCCACTTGTGATGAATCTCAGAAAAGTGGGTTTCAAGGGAACACCTCAATATAATGAAGGCCATATGTGAAAAACCCACAGCTAACATCATACTCAACATTAAAAGCTGAAAGCTTTTCATTTAAGACGAGAATGCCCACTCCTTCACTTTTATTCAACACAGTACAGAAGTCCTAACCAGAGCAGTCAGGGAAAAGAAAGAAAAAGGCATCTGAACTGGTAAGGAAGAAGTTAAACTGTCACTATTTGCAGATGACATGACACTGTACATATAAAACCCTGAAGACTCCACCAGAAAACTATCAGAAATAGTTACAGAACTTACAGAATTCATTAAGAATTCCATAAAGTTGCAGGATACCAAACCAATACACAAAAATATGTTGTGTTTCTATACTAATAATAAAATAGCAGAAAAAGAAATTAAGAAAATAATTCCATTTACAATTACATCAAAAAGAATAAAATACCTAGGAATAAACTTAACCAAGGAGGGAAAGACCTGCACTCTGATAACTTTAATAAAACACTGATGAAAGAAACTAAAGATGACACAAATAAATGGAAAGATATTCCATGTTCATGGATTGAAAGAATTAATATTGTTAAAATGTCCATATTACCCAAAGCAATCTACAGATTCAGTGCAATCCCTATCAAAATACCAGTAGCATTTTTCACAGAACTAGAACAGATAATACTAAAATTTGTATGGAACCACAAAAGATTCCAAATAGCCAAAGCAATCTTAAGAAGGACAAAGTTGGAGGCATCACAATCCTAGACTTCAAGATATACTACAAAGCTATAGTAATCAAAACAGTATGGTACTGGCCTAAAAATAGACACATAGATCAATAGAACAGAACAGAAAGCTCAGAAATAAACCCACACTTAATTGGTCAATTACTCTATGACAAAGGAGGCAAGAATATACAATAAGGAAAAGACAGTCTCTTCAACAAATGGTGTTGGGAAAATTGGACAGCTACATACAAAATAATGAAACTGGACCACTTTCACACACCATCCACAACATAAACTCAAAATGGATTAAAGACCTAAATGTGAGACCTGAGACTATGCACTCCTATAAGAAAACATAAGCCAGTAATCTTTCTGCCATTGGCCTTAGCAACCTTTTCCTAGATATAGCTCTTCAGGCAAGGAAAACAAAAGCAAAATTAAACTATCGGTACTATACCAAAATAAAATTTGCACAGGAAAGGAAACCAACTACAAAATGAAAAGGCAACCTACTGAACAGGAGAAAATATTTGCAAATGATACATCCAATAAGGGATTAATATCCAGAATACATAAAGTACACAACTCAACACAAAAAACCCAAATAATCCAATTTAAAAATCAGCAGAGGAACTGAACAGACATTTTTGCAAAGAAGACATCCAGCTGGCCAACAGACACATGAAAAGATGCTCAACATCACTCATCATCAGGGAAATGCAAATCAAAACCACAATGAAATATCACCTCCCAGCTGTCAGAATGGCTGAAATAAAAAAACACGAGAAACAAGTGTTGGTGAGGTTGTGGGGAAAAAGGAACACTTGTGAACTGTTGGTGAAAATGCAAATTGGTGCGGTATAGAGAACAGTACAGAGGTGCCTCAAAAAATTGAAAATAGAATTACAACATGAGGCAGTAATTCCACTACGGTATTCATCCAAAGAAAATGAAAATATAACTTGAAAAGACATATGCACTCCAATGTTTATTGCAGCATTACTTACAATAGCCGAGATATGGAAGCAACCCAAGTGTCCATCCATAGATGAAAGGATAAAGGAGATGTGGTACAGATATACCATGAAATATTACTCAGCCATAAAAAGACATATCTTGCCATGTACAACAACACGCACGGACCTAGAGGGTATAATACTACATGAAATAAGTCAGAGAAAGACAAATAACATCCGATTTCACTCATGTGGAATTTAAAAAACAAACCAAACAAACAGAAAAAAAAGAGACAAATAAAACAACAGACGCTTAAAAATAGAAAAGAAACTGGTGGTTGCCAGAGGAGAGGAGGGGGTGGGGAATGGGTGAAACATAAAAGGGATTAAGAGCACACTTATCTTGATGAGCACTGAGTAATGTACAGAATTGTTAAATCATTATACTGCACATCTGAAATGAATGTAACACGGTATGTTAATATACTTCAATTAAAATAGAAAAGAGCAAATGTACAAGAATATCCATCAACAATAGAATGGATAAAAAACTGTGGGAGATTTAGATGATGAAATAACACAGGGCAATGGAAAAGAGTGAACTGCCCCTACACCCAACAGGAACGAATCTGGCACCTAGAACGCTGACCAAAAGAAGCCTGACACAAAACAGCATATGCTATGATTCCATTCATATGAAGTTCAAGAACAGGCACATATTGAGGTATGGTGACGAAAGTTAGAACTGTGGTTTCCCTGGGGGATTATCTGGGAGGGAGGAGGGAACCACCAGGGAGCCTGCTGGTAGGCTGGAAATGTTCTAAATCTTCATCTGGGGGGAGGGGGTTTACATGGGTGTATACCTAAGTAAAATGCACTGACGTGTACACTTCCGATTTATATTCTTTACCATGTATAAGTTAGATCTTATTAAAAAAGAACATTAAATATTTATTTTAAAGAGATGACAGAAATGTAGCAAGGTTAATGCATCACGTTTAAGATAATCAGAAAACCAGTATACCATTCCCAAGTTTCACTAAAAAAAGAGTTTTAGGATTTTCCTCATTTGCAAAATTGGAATAGTAATATCTACCAACATCATATAGCAACTAAGAGAATTAGGTAATGTATAAATATCTTTGCACTCCTATAAGAGAAGACCTATGTCAATATAAGGTAATATTTGTGGAGCATTCCAAGATGTCATTTTCACTTAATCTCTTAGAAATGCTACTTCCATTCTTTGAAAATACGATAACTAAAACCCATAAAGTAAATGAAAGAGGAACCTTGAGTTAGGCCAGCAACAAACTGATAAATTGATAATTGGTACTGAAGTAGAGCTGCCCATTCTTTCAACGACCCTTCTGATGGGCAATTATCATTCAGCTGAAAAGTTAACGTTTATCCTAATGTTAAATCTTACTGAAGGATTCCAGAATCCACCTAGGACAGGATTCTCAATTCCAGAGACTCCAATCAAAGATTTATAATGCTTCAAGCCCAATAATACCATCCTGCTTATGTCCTTTTTGAGAGTTATTGATAAAACAGACAAGGTTGCAATCATCTCTATGTATATAAATAGAAATGGTTCAAATCATAGCTGTCCAGTGTGGTAGCCAGTAGCCATGTGTGGCTATTGAGCACTTGAAATTTGGCTAATCTGAATTGATCTGCCTTCTAAGTATAAATTACACACCATTTTCAAAATTTTGTACAAAAAGAATGTAAAATATTAATATTTTTATATTGATTATATGTCAAAATGATAAGATTTTTAATACACTGGGTTAAATAAGGTATATTATGATGAGTTTAGCCAGTTTATTTTTAGTTTTTTTAATGTGGCTAATCGAAAACTTTAAATTCTATATATGGTTTGCATTATATTTCTATTGGACAGCAGAGATCTAAGTAAAGATGGAAATTTTCATAATGCTATTTCTCTCAAGACAGAGTTTTCATAAGAGTTTTAAGAATTAGGGTGAAGTTTACTTAAATGTTTTCTGGCCAAATTACCTGTCTTTGTCAACAATTAAAATCTATGTTGAATCGTTACAATCAACTGAGTTTTAGAATGGTCATACGATGTTTGGCCCCCATGAAGTCAGAATATTTAACCAGTTTTCCCTGAGCTTTAATACTATGTAAACCTGTAGTTCTAAAACTTTTCAGGGCTTTGTGCTGTTGAGGCAGAGAAACGACCTTAACAGATCTCTAACACGACTTTCCAGGATACCCCAACACAAAAGCTATATTCAATTCACCAAAAACGATACTGCTATGCACTGAATTCTGCTCCTTAAATTCATATGTCAAAGCCCTAACCCCCAATATGATGGTATTTAGAGGTGGGGGGCTTTGGGACCTAATTAGGTTTAGATGAGGTCATGAGGATGGGGTGCTGATGATGGGATTAGTGTCCTTATAAGGAGAGGAAAAGATTAGAACTCTCTTTCTCTCTGAGATGTGAGGAGAGCCGCCTACAAGCCAGCCATCTACAAGCCAGCCGTCTACAAGCCAAAAAGAGAGCTCTCACCAGGAACTGAGCCTGCCAGACCTTCATCTGGGACTTCTAGTCTTCAGAACTGGGAGAAAATAAATTTCAATTGTTTAAACCACCCAGTCTACTCTATTTTGTTATGGCAGCTCAAGCAACAAACACAGACACCCACTGCTTAAAGCAATCTCTTTTTTTTTTATTAAATATCATAATTAATCTTTACCTAAGGCTATTTATGAATACATACTTTTTGTTATATAAAGACAGTGATTTGTGCAATGGGAAGAATAAAAGATAAATATTTGTTGATTTTCTCTATGTGTTAATAGGACAGGTCTGACCTATGGTCTCTGTAGACCAACTCGATCATAGCCCATCTTTGTTGAGCTGGGAAAAATGGTTAAGGAAAATTATTATTATCTAAAAACGTCGTTACTTCAAAATATTTCATTCCTAATTATAAAAAATATTTTCTTCAGTACATGGAACTCATATTTCTATTCTAACTGAAAAAGCAAAGTTGTTCATCTCTCCCCCAGGGATTTGCTTCTTGGTGTGACACTTTCAATGATTTCACCAGAGTTTAAGCATAATAAAATCTCATTTTATGCTCCAAGGCAGGAACGATCCTAAATGTTCCACAACCAGTATAGTACACAACCTCGTGGCTTTTGGAATAACATTTAAACATCACGAAAAAGAAAGAAAGGGTCCCAGCCTAGGGAACAAAATCTTATGTCTGTTTCTTTAGAAACATTCAAAACATCATCAGGTGTTTACTGCCTGGTTTTAAAGAAAGAAGGGGGGGCGGTGGGAGAGAATCAAATAACACAGTGGATTTAATCCCTTTTTATCTCTTTAATGTCTTTTGCCAACTTTAGAGCTCCAAGGGGTCTAAGCGACTCCAAGAAAACTATACAAAATTTTGTGTGTCCTACACATATTTTCCTGGGGAAAGGACCCTGAGCTTTGAATGTAATCTCCAAGGAAACAGTGATCCAAAAAAAGTCGAGAACGTTTAAGGGTTTGCTTAAGGGAAGTGAATGGCCATTTCTCCTCACTCGTTGCATACCACCTAAGACCTCAGAGTGTATACCAGGCCCTGCTTCCACTACTTGACTACCTTGTTCCTTGGTTTTGTTTCCTGGGATGTGTATGCTAGCTGCCTCCAACTTCCCCTTTCCTCAAAGTTGTCTTCTTCGGTGTATCCCAGTTAGAGTGGCTGTCTCCCCCTCTGAGTGCGACCCATGGTGAAAAGTATCACATTTATCAACATACCCTTTTCCCTTGTTCCTCACTACTTTGGGGGGCCACCTGAGTTTGCCACCATGCTGGATGCTTTGTCCATGTCTTTCCTCTCTTTGTGTTTAGGTCTAGGAACGATCGGTTTGGTGATGTACTTTTAAGCATGTCAGATTACAGTCCTGTACTGCCATTCCCAGGTGATATAAAATTCTCTTCCATTCCCATCCTAAAGAGGTTGTGAGGAGGAAATGGCGTGCTCCTAGCTCCCCAGAGAAGAATGTTATATAAAAGTAATAAAAGCATTCTGTTGCTGTCAATTATTTGGCACTATTACACCAAGTGGCAGTCCCTTGCACCTGCCTTGGCCACTTCTTCCCTAAGAGTCAGCTGAGCCATCAAGCACTCACTGACGTTGCACCCCTCACTCCTTCCATCCTCTCCAAGCCCCACATTCCAAGTTGTCTCCTTGAATGTAACTCCGGATCTTTCTACAACCCTCTTTGTATTGAGGTAAAGAAGAATCGAAGCTTTTTTCTATACTCTTCTCACCAGTAAATTCTCAAATCTCCGTTTCCTTGCAGAGCGCAGAAGGGTAAGTTGTGTATGTGTGTGTTTCCTAAAACTTGCATAAAGCCCGTGAGTGGGGCCCTCCGACATCCTGGATCTCAAGGCAAGGAGTGGGCTGGCCGGAGGGTCCCCGACACCCGGCACTACGTAAAACAAGCTCGGCCCCGGGGAGCGGCGGCGAGAAGCAGGCGAGCTCGGGGCCGAGAGCCGGGCCCCGGGCAGCAGCGCCCCGACCCCCCGACCCCCGCGCCCGGCCGGGCCCGCCGTCCCCGCGGGAAGGCCGGCCGACCCTGCCGAGGGCGCCGCGCCGCGGCCTCCGGCTCCTCCTCAGGGCGCCGCGCGTCCAGGCCGGTGGGTGGCGGCGGCCCGGGCCCCCGGGGATGGCGGCGGCCGCGCTCCGCCAGCAGGTGGCCCCGGGGTCCCGGCAGCGCCGCCTCCTCCCTGGCGCCCCTCCTCCCGCGGGGGCGGTCAGCGCCCCGACCCGGCTCGCACCCCGCCGCCGCCGCCGCCGCCCTCGGCCCGCCCGCCGCGTCCCCGGGGCCGCGCTCGCCGCCGCCGCCGCCGCCGCGTCCGGAGCAGCGCCCAGGCCGGCCCGCGGCCAGCGCGCAGGGCGCCGGCAGCACCCGGCCCGCCGCGCCGCGCCCTCCCCGCCCCCAACTCGCTCCCCAACGGAAAGTTCGGCTCCGGCTGCGTGTGGCACAGAGACCGGGAATGAGAAGGGGTCGGGGGGCGTGCTGAGGGGACCGGGCGGCGGCGGCGAGGCGGGGGCAACTTCTCCCGGGAAAGCGCCTCCTGCCGACCCCGCGAGCCGCAGCCCCCGAGTGGGCTCGAGGTGGTTTTTCCCTTGCCTTTGCCTCCCCCTGCGGATTCAAGACACGGACCTTGGTCCTGGCGCTCCGGCTGCCGGGTGACAAGAGCCAGCGCCGCCACCGCCGCCTCGGCCGCTGCTCCCTCCGCCCGCCGGCCGCCCCCCGGCCGCAGCCCCTGCCTCCTGCCTCCTGCCAGCACCATGGAGTTCTCCGAGAGGAAAAGGAGCAGGAAATCCCAGAGCTTCAAACTGGTGAGCCGAGGTAAGCGGCGGGCCGCGCCGGGCCGGGCGGGGGGCGTCCGGGCGGCTGAGGGAGGACTTGGCGCCGCGTAAACATCCCCGCGCCCGGCCCGCCGCCCCTCGCCCCGCGCCGCGGCCGCGCGTCCCACGCCGGGGGTCCGGGCTTCCGGGACCCCCGAATCTCCTCCCGCGGGGGCCGCGGCCGCACACGCCGCGCGGCGGGGAAAGTTGTGCGGGGGGAGGCAGGATGTTATTCAGCGTAAACAAGTCGGAGGGCACATCAGGAAATTAGCAAACAATGACACTTGGGGAGCCGAGAGCCTTCTTTGGTATTCCACTCCTGTGGCTAGGTTGGGGGGTGGGGGAGAACTGCCTCTCCGTCAGGCCGTGCACACACGGATCCCGACCAATGGTTGTGGGTTTGCTTTTTTCCCCCAAACAGAAGCAAAAAAAGGTGGTGGTTCTTTTAAGAACCAGAAAGAAGCTTATGAGGTGTACGAGCCCAAATGAGAATTGTTGACCTCCGGCATCTTTTCTAGAGACGTTATTTGGGTTGGAAAGCTGTTTTGGAATAGATCACTTATCGGTCAGAAAAGTATCCTTATTTAAAAAAAAAAAATTCCAGTCGGTTCCTGACGATTTAACAGGTGTACACCGCGGTCTTGGGGCTTGGGTCTATTTTATCAGGGGAGGGGAAAGTTGAATTGCCTTCTCTGCGTTCAGTTACTTGTCAGAGTCTTTATTTTCCTGACTGGACTTTGTCAGAGACGACGAGAACTTAAGATAAGAGCAGACACAAAAATATGTCTATTAAAATGCATTGTGTCACCTTAAATGAGAGGCAGGTGACTTTTTTCGTCCTTATGTCCTAAGTCCTGATATTGAGTTTAGAATCACCTTGTTTAAATATCTTCTTTGAATCAACTTGAGGTCAAAACCAAACCACAGAACCTGTCCCCTTTTCCTCTGTTGTTTTATCTAGCACTGGCATCAGAGTAGAGAGCAAGGCGATTGTTTCACTAACCTGGGGAAGTCACATGGGAGCTGATGAAAATTAGAGGGTGATTCCAAGTAATAGAGCTTTTCAAGCTAAGCTGAGCTAACTATGATGTAGATTCAATAAAGCCTGCTTTCAGCTAGCCTGAAAATGGTTTGATTATAGACATTTTGAAGATCTGCTCATATCTGTTTCCCCTGATTTAGTTTGGATACTGTTTAATGAAAGAGGCCTGAAATAGTTTTACGTATTCAAAATATTTGGCTCTTCCCCTTTCTGTGTGTGGATTACTCAGTCATTTGTACTTTAAAAATCTCTCCATACGTGACTGGCCTGCTGGTCTATTGATTCATTCAGGAATGTAGGCTGGTTTCTTATTTATGACCTCAGGGAACTTACTACTTCATCTGAAAAGTGAGAGTAGTTTTGTAGACCTTGTCCTGTCAGGTCTCAAGCCACAAAAAAGGGAATGGCTGTTAGTTAAGAAGGAACCTCTGTTTTCTTACCTAGGCGATCCTACTTTTTAGAAATAGACCATTGGCAAGCCCAGGAGCCTCCGTAGAGAAGAAGGAAGCTCGTAAAGTACTGTGTTTTAAAGTTTGACTGACATAGCAAGTTTTTCTTTTTCCTTTTTTTTTTCCTTTTAAATTATGGGTCTGATTCTTCTCTCTGCTCTGCAGGTGCATTTTTAGCAAATACACTATTGCATATTAAAGTGCAGTAGCTGAATGCAAAAGATTGTGTGAAAGACGAGGATCTTGCTTTCTTATCTAGACTGTACTATATTTGAAATAACAAATCAGTATTTTTCGTGTGTGCTTTCCGGTAAGCTGCTTAAAGGCTGGGATTTTGCTGGGTAAACTGAGAAAACTGAGTGTCGGGTTACCCTAAAGCACGCTATTGATATACTGTACTCGTGGAAATGGGTTGTGGAGATAATTTTGGAGTCACTCCCTGGCCTATGATGGGGCAAGGTTTTTCTTTCCCTTAAAACATACTTGTCATCTGAAAGCAAAGAGGCCTAGTAATTGGCATCTCTGGGCCAAATTTACTGTGAAAACCATGTGATCAGCAAAGCTGTTTTCTAAAGTCAAAGTAATATTTCAAGTTTGTGTACTTCTTCAGAGTAAGCGAAGTTTTAGGGATTATTAGGGACTACAGTCGGTGATTAATCAAGTTCTTGGAAATTATATTTATACTTTAAAGTATAGATTCTACATCTTATATATAATGAGAGACTAGTTTTTATTGTTTATTCATAACTTGCGGGTCATTAGAATTTTAATTTTTGGCTGTTTTCTCATCCCAGATTATCACCATGAGGTGTATAAGATCTCAGAATTCAGCAACGATGTTAATGGGGAGGCCAAAGAGACACAACCCATTTATTTAGGTAGGTTCCTATGTCAATTAATTTCTCAGCAAAACAGTGTGGCCATTTGCAATTAGGGGGAAGGGAAAAAAAAAAAAAAGATTGTGCCAGAACGGGAAATGTCTGCCATTGCTTAATGTATGACATTCTTTTCAAGACCTTTTATTTTACAGATTGCCAATATATCCCTTATTAACATTGCTAAAAGTTGTAATTTCAGACATAAATGTTTATTAGTGTCTACACACAGTGCTAATTATCACTCACTCCCAGAGCCAGATGCTGACTGTGCAGGTTTTGTCGCTCTGTGCTCACCCCATTTACATTGCATATTCGCTGGCATGCTTCACTGGCAATAGTTTGTGTAATTGGGGTATTACATCTTTGACATCTGGATAACAGAAATTCAATTTCCAGGAAGCTGCTATTTGTTTGGTTTTGCTTCTGCCTTGGGTGGGATAGAGGATTAATATGCTGTCTTATTATAACGTCCCTTCACCTCTGTGGCCTGGTTGCTAATCCTGCCATGTCAAAATTAAATTAAATCTACAGTCAAAAAGCGTAAGGAAAATCAAAGTGTGATTGTCCGCCTAACCACCTCTTGAGAGCACGAGCTATCATTTTCCTGGACTTGTGTGCATTTCACCCCGATATTTGTGGTCAGAGAGACTCGCCATGCTTTACTCTTACCATTGTCATTGCCCGCTCATCTCTGGGACGAGCTGAGCAAAAGCAGCGTCTGGGCGACCATCCGACAAGGGTGGCTGCATGAGGAAGAAGTAGGTAGCCAGAAACATCGCTGCTCTCTCCAAGTGCAGCTTTTGGTACAAATGCCTTACATGAGGGAGCTTGCATGTGCAGTTTGTTATTTGCAGACCACGAACCCAAAATCAAACAAGTGGCGATTTTGCCACTGAGAGTGAAGTACCCAAAAAGTAGAAGTAGGAGTAAGGAGTAAACAGCGGCATGTGGCTTCCACCTTGCCCATCCTGAACACCTCCGCCACCCCGGGTCGTAGGGTGAGAGCTGGGTGCCGCACGGCAAGGGAGCAGGAAGCGGGAGACAGTCGGGGCAAGAGTGATAGAAAAGCCAGGGCCAGCTTTGCCAGCTCTCCGGGGAGAATCGAGGGCTGAAAGAAGTAGGATTGCTGCTCAAGCCCATGTGCGTAGTGCTGCAAATCCCAACACTTTGGCTCTGAGCGAGAGAAATGGTGGGTTGCGAAGAACCAAGAAATCAAAACGGATACTTGATAGAGGTAACACAGGAGGGAAGTATCAGCGTTTCTTACAAAAGCGACCACTGAAGGCACATAGATCTTTGCGTCCAAGTGGAGACTGTCACTGAGAGGCTGGCAACTACTCTCGGCACCTGTTTACGGTTAAGAGCACCAAACACCAGAAAGTTAATAGCCAAGTGAAATGCTGCGACCCACAAAGAGAATATTCTTGGATTGTACTCTCTTCAGTTCCTTAATCAGTTGGAATTCTGTATTTTCAGTTCCCTGAACTTGATTGGTTGGAATTCTGTATCTAAGTACCACTTGACTTAGTCATTGGAAATGAGGAATTTGCCTATTAGTAGAAAATTTACATTTATCATAAAAATGGAACATCATGTCCTTGGTTGAGTTATTCTTCAACAAAGCAGGCCTTTTCCCCCGTTCTGCTGTGTATTTGGAAAACAGTAAGGATGCTATACAGTGAGGTAATTCTGGGTCGGACAGAGCAGGGGGATGAAGAACAGGAAAATGCTAGTGCTCAGAATTCAGTCAAATGCAAATGTTTGAAGGGGACACATGCCGCTGCTTTCGTTTTTCCCAGCTCGGGTCCAGGAAGATAACAGAACATCAGCGGAAGACCAGGGTCAGGATAAGCTTTCCAAGTTACTGGTCAGGAAGTCCTCAGACATCAAGAGACAAAAGATTGAACAGTGCAAACGTGCCTGGCTTACTTCTCAGTCTTACTCATTCTGGGGGAAGTGGGATATGGTTCGCAAAGAACATTTTTACTTTGTGATTTCCAGGTCAGTTTTTTTAAAAACTGGAGGAGCGAATGATTACACTAACATAATTTCTAGAGCAATTGGGAATAGTCACTGAAAACATAGGAAATTAAGAATTTGGTTGTTGACGATGTTCTAAAACAGGCATTTTTAGTTTATAGGTACTGTTCTCAAAGTGTAGATTTAAAGCATGTTTGTTTTATAAATTGCTAGAGTCTATCCATAATGTGACTTGCTAGGGTGTAGAATTCTGTGTGAGGTTTATGACATCCAAGGGAGTTTGTTAACAAAACACCAGAACTGTTTCATCTATAATCTAGCCCTAAAACATGGCCCGTATGATGATGTATAGGATTTTCTGTGTTCAGACATACATATTATCTTTAATACCATCTGTACCTATAAGACTAAAGTTCATGTCTCAGGAAAAGACAGTGAGCGCTCCGGGTTTTGGGAGAGTTCCCACATGAAATCTATTTCTCTGGAATATTTTTAGGCTGTTGACTAATATCCAACATGGTAGGGTAGCTCAGTCGTGTGACTGGCTGGGCTGAGTGCTTTGGGAGTTACTCACACATTTTTAATGTGATAATAGGGCCAGAAGAGGTTACTTTGCCCTGTGGACATTGACATTGTCAGGCTGGCTGCGATGGGCTACAATAAAAATTTGAGCCCTGTTTGGAGAAAAACAACAATTTGTTTTAATCAATTCAATGGATCTTTTTTGAGAAAAGACTATGCACTCAGGGCTTTTCTGGAATGGGAGTGGGGTTGGGGGTAACCAAAGAAATGGAAAGGACAGAGACCTTGTTCTCAAAGATTAAATCCAGTTGGGGGAGATAGGACAAGTTCAGAACACAGTTAAGGAGCAATATTCAATAATCGTAACAGCTCAGTCATTGGGCACCGTCTGTGTGCACGGTGTTGACCTGAGTACCTCACATGAATGATCTCATTTACCTCTCACAGCGAATCTGTAAGTCATTATCATCCCCATTTTGTACACGAGACTTAGTTAGATGTTTGGTTGCCTGCCAGAGGCCTCTCAAGTAGCAAGTGCCATAGCTGGGATCCCAGTGCACATCTGCGTGGGCTGGAAATACCCCGCTGCCTGCCTCTCTGTGTGAACGATAATTAACTGACCAATACGACCATTAGAGCAACGAGCAAAAGCAGCCTTGGAAGGGAAGGATCAAATGTAGGGTCAAGTGGAGAGCTCTGGAAAGGCTAGACCTCGAATTTGGGGAAGATTTGGATAGGCAGAGGGGAGCTGGAGAAGATTCCAGGTTGTTGTGCCATAAGCTACAGCAGAGAGGTAAGTGTCATTAGAATCAGGCGTTAAGTGATTCTGCTTTCATGCCTGTCATCCTGTGAGTTTTACTTTATTCCTGTAAGGTCACTGGGGTCGGTGTTCTTAGTCCCATTACCTAGAGGATGGAACTGAGGCTCAGAGTAAAGCAGCTTGCTCATAAATAGTGGAATCTGGAGGAGACCCACAGCTCCTGTCCAGAAATCTTCCCCTCTACCATGTTGGGCCAGACAATTCAAGGATCATCAGGAGACCTTACCTGGCATAGTAAGGCACTTTTTGGAAAATATTTTAGTGAGACGGCGAGTTTATTACTGGTAACAGTAGTACAGACATTTGATAAAATCCCTTTTGCAACATTGGGTTTTACTTTAGATGTGCTGTCATAATAGATAAGTTTGGAACATGTCTGTTTTTCAGGTGTTCGGACTCATTCATTTATTCATTCGACGAATATTTATTGAGCTCCAATTACATGCCAGGCCCTGGCCCTGTTCTAGTTCCTTTTGACACTCAGTTCTGTTACACGGCTTTCAGAAGACAAAGAGCAGCCTATCGATAGTAGCCATGCCACTTGAGCAGGGTCGAGATTCCGAATTTTGAAATCTTTTCCAGGGGCTTTGCTGATGACAGCTGCCCCCACCAGGGTCCCCAGAGTCTCCTCAAAGATGATACACTCAAATAATCCTACCCACTTTTCCAGACTAGGGAGACAGCCTCTCACGACCATGTAAACCTCCTCCCCGGAGAAGTGGGCAGGTGCACGTGTTAGATGGGGGATGCTCTTCACCTCGAGTCGGGCGGCCTGGGTCTTGCCTGCTTCCTGTTTCTTCCCAAGAGGGAAGGGGCCCCTGATGTGTCACCTCACCTGTGGCTGGGTCCATGAGTGAGAAGCAACCTCAAATAACATGAAGGTCTGAGTGGGCCTGAGTGTTTCTTGGGGTTAAAAACGTGGCCAATTATTGTAGGTGTCATTTTGGGGGAGCTGGCTGTGTGCCAGGCACCATGGTAAGAACTTTGCATGTTATCCCAGGCCTCCGTGTGACACATCCCACCTCTGCCAACCCACCTCTGCGGGCATCTGCACAGCTTTTAGGGTGCCCTCGTCACCATGGAAAAACCCCTGGTCTGAGGAGTTTCTAAGGTTTCCTACAGCACTTAAAGTAGACCTGCTCATCCTCTAAGTCCGCAACCGGCTTCCAAAACAATTGTAAGCAAAGTCAAGTTTAAGAGAGCCTCTTGGAGACTCGTGAACACTGATGGTTTCCTTGAACAGAAGCGCGCTTGTAAATGTGCATCTATAACTGTAGACACAGACTTAGACACTCTCAGATATTACTCACTGCCTAATGTTCGGGAGGTGTTTGCAGTTCGGCCTGTCGCATACTTGGATTAATCATTTAGCTCCTATCACAACTACACCACGAGGCAGGTGTTATATCTGTTATACAGACAGGAAGCTGAGCTCGGAGGTGAAAGTGATTTGCGCAAGGGCGCACGGTAATTAGTAGTTGAGCATGCTTTAAAATCAGATCTTTCGATGTCCGGTTCTGCACTCTTTCACCATGTCAGGGCTGCCGGCTGTCCTGCCTGCCTCTGCCCTTCTGCCCACACGGGCTGAGCTGGGTGTGTAACTCCTCACCCTTTCCCCGGCAGAGCGGGGCTCCAGATGTGAGAGGGGGCACCGTCTGGCGGTAGAAGGGAGGGGTGGGCAGACGCTTCGACTGGGCAGAGCCTAGAACCCACTTGGGAAGAAAGGAAGTAAAATTGGTTGAACATCTGTGGTTGCAGGGCACTTCCGGTACTGGAGAAGTATTGTTATTTCCATTTTTAAATGAAAAATAGGGGTCTTTGGAAATGTCAGTTTGCCCAAGGTCAGAGAGCTCGCAGATGAGAGCCTGGCTGTGGACAGGGCTCTCACGTTGTTGCTGCCCTGCCATGCGGCCTCTGAGAAAGCCAGGCCCCCTCTCCTCCTCCCTTTGCTGTTGGTTGTCTGCTTCTAGCTCACCTTTATCTCCCTCTTTTTCCTACTAAAAACATGTGCTTGTGTCAGCCTGGTCTCTTTGCATTCCTTCCCGGAGCACCTTGCCCTGCCCGTGTGTGTGCCTCTCGCCAGCCTGTTCTCTCCAGGCGCTCCCATGTCTTAGCCTGTTTCCAGACTCCATCTATTACAATCCTATCTCCCATTGGTTTCTAAAGCCCAATTCAAACATTACCTAGGCCTGGAGGCCTTCTCAGTTTGTCTAGCACAGTAGAGAGAAGCCAGGTTTAAAGTCAGAAAACCTTGGTTTGAATCTCAGGTTAACAGTTAATAACACCTTGCACACAACTCTTGAGGGGTTTTGTCTTCCGTAATAGAATAGTAATGTTGGCCCTGACCTCCCCAGCAGGTTCCCCCACAGCATATAGGAAACCCTACATGACGAAACACTTTTTCAAAGCAGGAAATGCAATGCTGTATTCTTATTTTTATTATTCCCTTGTCCCTTCTCCTTCTGAAATAGGATTTAAATATTCTTCTGAAATAATAACATCACTCTTTTATGGCACTTACCACATACTTCCCAATACCTACTTATTTTGTACACGGCTCTTTTGTGCTATAAGTTACCCTGTAGACACCCCCATCACCCCCAAACCTGAACAATTAACCACACTGAATTGTGGTTGTTTATTTGGACCATCTCTCCTCATGTAAATTGTAAGATCACAGAGCAAGCGTGACCTGGATTCTTTTTCGTATCCTTTGAAGCACCCAGCACGGTGTTGTGTTCATAATAGGCACCCAGATGATAGGTACTCAAATATCTAAGTGCGTGAACGTGTTAGACACTGTCGTATAGACCGATGAAGAGTTGCTTTATTTTTTTGAAGATTTTAGTTATTTATTTGAGAGAGAACAAGTGAGTGTGCACGTGCAAGCCGGGGGAGGGGCAGAGGGAGAAGCAGGCTCCCCGCTGAGCAGGGAACCCGACTCAGGGCTCGATCCCAGGACCCTGGGATCATGACCTGAGCCGAAGGCGGACGCTTCACTGACTGAGCCACCCAGGCGCCCCTGCAGAGTTGCTTTAAAATATACCACTCTGTTGAGATGTTGGAGTCATTTAGTGAGCGAAACTAAAATATGCCACATTTAACTGGAAGAATCTTTTATAGCATATTCAAGTAGCACAGAAATTTGGAATTTCTGATGTTGATTTGTGAGGAACAACTTGAAATCTTTTTTTTCCCTTCAGATCTAGAAAAGACCAAAAAGGAGAAGACCTCACATACAAAAGCCAGCGATATGCTGAAAATCAAAACAGAAATAGTCTGTGCTCCGCTGGCTCTGTATTGTGCTGTAACATTAGCGCACGCTCTTAAGGGTGCTTAAGAGAGGACTGACCTGTTTATCTACTGATTTTTGGCGTTGTCTGGTTCTCAGGTTCCAAAGGAAGCAAGTTTTCCTACCTAAATTTCAGGAAAATCAAAAGCTAAGCATTCAACAGCAGGCCTTGGTGCGTGTCACACCGTGAGGGAGCACTCGCGCGGTGCCCGCTCACCAGCGCCCTTCCGTGTCCTGAGAAAAAGTTGCTTTCTGTTTCTCGGCGAGACTTGGTGTGGTTCAGGAACCACCCTCGGGGTAAAATGTACCATGCATTGTGGTCATTTGCTGTTCCCACTCTGATCATGACCAAATCATTAAAGAAACAAAAAACACAAACCCTCCAAGAAGGACAGGCTCTAAGGAGATGTATTAACAATTTAGCCTCTCTGGTTCCCATGGGAATATGGATTTTTACTTTTGGAAGAAAATAACATGGCCATCTATAAGATAAAATAAAGATTTTGGAACAGTGTGTTTTGCATCTCCAAGTTAAAAATAGATCTAGGACATTTACAAAGCTACTCTGTTATTCTCATAAGTCACAGATTACTGGAGAGAACACTACCTGGAATCGAATGTGCCCGAATGTGCGTGCGCCGTGGCAGGGGGTGGTGGACCCTGCAAAGATTTATCCAGGGGCTGGGCCACTTGGATTGCTTCTTGCCTGAACTTTGTCATCGTCTGTGGCTTTCAGGTTAGGATTGAGACCCGTAAGCCTGACAAATAAGACTCTGCTTGAACTGCCACCTGTTTCGTTGGAGCTAATTGCTGATGCTGTCCTCCCACCTCTCAGGCGTCAGCCATACCAGACTGCTTTCATTCCTGCAACAGGAATCCGTCCTTGCCTTTGAGGCCAGGCACTTTCTCACCCTGGTGGCTGCACGGAAGCCACAGAAATGCCTCTGCTTGGAATTTCACACTTGCACCATCCTCCCTCTTCTTTGCTTGGCTTTCTCTTTTCCCTAAAGACTTCAAGTTGATGTAACTTCCTCCAGGCAGTCTTCTCTGATTCCCCTCACCTCTCCTTCCGCAGCCTCCAGGGCATGGTGCCATCACAGCAAGGGCGTTGCTGGTGTACTTCTCCCTCTCCCCACCGGGCTGTAAACTCCCTGAGAATCATCTCTGTGTCCCCACTGCCCAGCACCACCACGCTGGTCCCATAATAATCATCAGGACGTGCTCAGAGAATGAGTGAGATGTTCACTTTTAAATTCAAAATAAAGTGGTGGAATCAGCCACTTTGAAACCTTATTATTCAACTCTTGCCTCTAAGTTCCGCCCTGGCTTCAAGGGGTGAAAATTTACACTTCCTTCTTAGTAGCTAACTGGACCTCACATATCAAGAGTAAAATTTGTCAACACTGACCATAGAAGCTTTATTTTTCATTTCTTTTTTTTTTTCCTTTTTCCTTTTTGATTATGTTAATGGCAGGGCCCCCTCTTAAAGTTTAACCCCGAAAGAGGACACACTTCTGCGCCTGTGTGGTATACCAGCCCTGCCCCCAGCACCCTGCAGATACACCGTGCTGTGCAGGCTCCCCAGGTGCCTCAGTCGGTGGGCCTGGAGTCCGCTCCACTGGGTTCTGCCTGGCACGACCTCTGCCGGCCTGTCTGAGCCTTCATTTCTCCAGTCTCAGCTTGAATTCCTGCAGGGCAACACTCCATTGACTATATTCCTAGTATACAATACTTGACACAGAGTCGATTCTCGATAACTATTTTGGAATAAGCAAATGAGTACCATGTTTAAAGCATGTTAAAAATGCAATTTGCTGCCAATTATCAGCTGATCTGAGTGGGACAGTCTGTTGTGGCAAGACAGTTTTCTTGTGCAGGATTGTCCCACATGTTACAAGAGGGCTGAATGTTGGCAACATAAATGTACATATGTGTCAGGAGCACCCCCCCAGTCATTGTGACAATCGGAAATGCCCCCTACACATGTCAGCTGGCAGGTGGTCCTCTGAAAGCCACAGCTGTGGGGTCAGTTAGCTTTGAGCAGAGAAATGCTATTGCATTGCTCTAGACTAGACACCCTTCCTCGCTGGCTGTCTCCCAGATGCCCGTGTGAAGGTGGCAGAAATGAGAGGCCGAGGTGGACCCACTCAGCCGCATCGCCATACCCAGAGCGAGATCAAAGGGCACATTCCATTCATGGTCAGGTTCCCGAAGCTCCTTTCTATACAAAGGACAGCTTATTACATGCATATTTGATCATATATTTTAAAGTCATTAAGAAGTTTAGACAGATTTCCTTTCAGTATTCCAGACAATCAGTATCCTTGTAAATTAGAATCCATAAAATTGTTTTCTTAGTATTGCATTTTTCCCCAAACATGTCCAAATATATTGTATCATTTGAATTGCAAGGGTTTTACAATTTTTTTTTTTTACTTAGAAATCAAATTTTATATCTGAAAGGTTAATGGAGAAAACTAATTATGCTATCTGGTAACCAAATGTGTGATGAGACATTTGTCTCTGTAATTAACAGCAAGGAACTTTTATAGTTTCATAAAATCGAATGCTGCATAGAGTATGCTGTGAGCATTTGTTTGGATGAGGTGTCCAAAACAGAGATGTTTATGGATGATATAAAGTTGAACTGAAATGTAATGCAGGTGTCTCTGTATCTCACGGCATTTCTCATTGTTGAAATGGAAGCCAGAAGATTAATAACTTTACTTTGTCATGATAAAATAAGTAATGTGTTCTTGGAACAGTGGTACGGTACATAAGTTACTCAGTAATTCCAAGAATTTATTCTGTTCCAGGAATAATATCCTTAACAATTTATTTTTACAGAAAAAGTTGATGCAACATAATAGCCTTATGAAGTTGCTTGTATGGCTAATGGAATTATATCTCAAATGTGACTTTACACCTCCATATAAAATGTAAAGAACCCCACAAAAATGCAAGGTTAAGGTACAAGCTAAAAGTAAAAAGTCAGGAGATGCAAAAGTTAAGGTTCTTCTGTTAACAATAACTCATGCTCATTGCACATATATAATTTTTTCAATTACTAGCAAGACTTTAATGGGTACCGTAATAAGCATTGTGTGAAATACAGTTGAAAAGGCGTTGCTGCAGGAATGTTAGCCTGAGCGTGCTGCATGCGTCCAGTGCTCTGTTGTCTGACTCTGCTCTGGAAGACAGAGCCTGCTGCCGTGAGCAACACGGACACGTGCAGCCCAGATCTGACTCGCCCTCCTCTGGTCGGCTTTCTGGGCAAGCAGCGTAGTCTTATCCTTTGTTAAATGGGGCAAATGAGTCCCTGTCTGTCACCTCTGATGAACTAGGAGCACGATGAGGATGAGCTGTGTTCCTTTGGGAAAGCTTTCATCAGAAGACATGAGTGAATTTAGGCACCAAGTGGCCTGTGCTTCCAACCCTACACACTCCGTGGAAATGAGAATCTAAGACGGCGCAGATGTTGGTCTACGTCTTGACCCGTCAGTAATGTTTTCTTTCTCGGCTTTCCTCACCTGCAGCTTCTCGGCATATCTGATACTAGAATTACTTCTTCTTGTATTTGTTTTGTAGTATTTGTTGAGAAGCCATTAGTGCCAAGCTAAGAGATTTTGAAGCTCACTAGGTTTCGATGGGGATATGAAGGATTCTACGGGAACATGGAATGGGGGGGGGGGAGGCTCACCAGGCCTGGGAAGTTAGGGGATATGAGCCTTGAGAAGATGGCATTTCAGCCAAGACCTGAAGGAGAAGTATGGGGTGGGGCTGGAGCTGAGGCCGTATGAAGGCCAGGAAGTGAGAGCCCTTGCTTCTGGCGAAAGCAGAGGGCCCTCCTGCGCTCCATTACGGCCACTAATTGGATTGGTATTTAACTGTCCTGAGGTGAGGCCTGGGCACCGGTGTTTTTACAGAGTGTCTAAGTGATCCTAATGTGCAGCCAGACCTGAGAGCCACCGGTTTCGAATAAGGGGGATGGGGGCGGGGGAGGGAACGGGCAAGAGCTGAGACTGGAGAAATAGGCCAGGAAGCCCGGAGGCAGAGCCCGGACTCCATCCTGAGGTGGTTGGCATTCCACTGAGGTGTGTCATGTAATGAGGTTTGCATGTTTGAGAGATCACACTGGCTTTGGGGGGGAAGAGGGATCGGAGGGAGAGGTGCGACACTTGAGGCTTTGGGAACAGGGGGATGGAGAGAAGTGGAAGGATTCAAAAGTAATTTGGAAGTCACAATAAGCAGGACTCTGTGATTAGTTGGCTGTGGGAGGGTGGGGAGAGAGAGAAGTCCCAGGTTTCTGGCTTGGATGGCTGGGTTGGTGCTATTTAGTAAGGCTCAGGGAAAGTCAGCGTTCAATACGGTTTTGGACATGGATTTAAGGTTGCTTTTGAAATGCGCAAGTGGGGTTATCCAGTGGGCACTTGGATCGTGTTGTCTGGAGCCCCAAAGCGGGATCAGGACCGGAGTCCTCACAGACACATGGTCACCGGAGCCAGAGGGAGGATCCGCGGGTCCAGAAAGGGTGTGGGGAGTGAGAAGCTGCCCAGGCAGCAACCTGAAAACCTTCAACATTTAGGGCAGTGCTTTTCACACCAGTGGTTGTGACCTGTAAGTGGGTCATGAAATCAATTTAGCAGATTTTCACCCACATGAGCGAACAACAATAACAGTAATAATAATAACAAAGATAGAGTAAAATACAAAATGTCAGAGTGCATCGCATGCAGGAAGGATAAATTCATGAGTCTTTTTTTAGTTACGTACGTAGTATGCGTGTGTATGTGTGTATGAAAGTGTGTGAAATCATCATGAAAAATATATTTCTTGCTGTGAACTATGGTCAAAAAAAGTTTGGAACCCACTGACCTAAGCCACGATTGCCTTACCCCTGGAGATTTGTCACTAGTCTCACTCAGGAAAGACTACCCGCTTTCCAGGTGCTTTTGGACCCAGTCTTACCGGAGTTCCCTGAAATCCTTGGAAAAAAAGGTGCTATGAGTATGATCCATTTCTCATCATCAGTAACACTATTTACACTGAAGATGAGACTGTACATCAGCATATTTAACTTGGAATATTTTATATTTTAACTTGGAATAGTTCATATTTTTAACTTGGAATATTTTGAAATTTTAAATGGCTGAAGAAATGCAGTATAACCAGTACTTAATCACGTTCATACTTAACTGCTCCGTGATGTGGATGTATAAATTGACGGCTCAGTGAGGGGAGATTTGCACCTCTGTATTAGCATTCTTTTAGAAGTTTCTGTACAGGAGAGCAGAGGATCAGCATTTCAAATTCTATCGAAAAGGATTGTCTCTCTCCAGACAGTAAATTGTGAACATTTTATCTCTTACTGAATGAAGGCAAGACTTTGGTTGTGCTACTATGGGAATATGGAAGCAGCCCCTAATCTACAGTCTTGTTATATTTAACCTATGTGTATTGCCAGCAATCAAAGACTTTTGCCATGTTTCACAGAATCATGAACATAAATAAATTCTTATTGCACGTCTTCTAAGTGTTAATATTTGGCTTTTGTAGAATTCACAGGATTCACATGAACTCTGCTGCCAATTTAAAGAGAAATATCTGAGCCTTATTCTCCTTAGTTAGAAACAGTACAACTAAGTTGAAATCCATAGATGGTTTGGTGCAATAATTGAACTGTTTCCACCGTATTTGTTAACATAACTGGGTGGTTAAGGCGCTGACTAGTTCAGACAGCACCCAGTGTGTGTCCTGAGTGCTTCCTGGATACCTTGCGGCTGGATTATTTTGTGAATGGCCTCCTTCCGGCCAGTCAGCCAGTTCCTTGAGCACTTTAGTGGAGTAGCTCATGGACCCTGGAGCCTGAGCTACCCAGTTCAAATCTCCAATCTTAAAGTCTTTGTTATTTCCTGCGTAACATGTATTCATCAACATTCAAACCTCTTAGCCTGTCATCAGGATTAAAAGTTGGCAGAGTTTGCCAGAGGGCCTGGTACATAGTGAGTGCTCAGTAAATGGTGGCTGTGACACTTTTCCCCCTACATATTGCCAAATTATTATTTTAAAAAAAAATACATGGGTTGGGGCGCTTGGCTGGCTCAGTTGGAAGAGCATGGGACTCGATCTCAGGGTCAAGAGTTCGAGCCTCACGTTGGCTCTAGAGATTACTTATATGCATATACACATACATAAACAAACTTAAAAATAAAGAATACATGGCTTGTATGAGCTTCAACGGAAAGTAATCTAAGGCCTGTACACCGAGAGTTGCAAAGTAGACCACACCCCAGCATCCTCTTTCCTAGACTTGCTTTCGCGGCTATCTCTAGCCACCTATGATTCATTCCTGTCCAACTTTGTCTTTCCTGGGTGACATTATAAGATGTTTTCATGTCCAAAGCTGCTGCTGTACCCAGCTTCAGAATATCACAGGGAGAAGATCGTACATAGTTCTTATAGGTCATGTTTTCTTACAAAAAAATAATACGTATTCATTTCAAAACCATTTTTAAAGTTAAAATTGAGAAAGGTGAAAAAAAGGTATAAAATAAAAAGGAAAACATCCCGTCCCCATCACACTCTCCAGTAACAACCACTGTTAATGGTAGAGTTGTTTTTGTGTGTTTTACAATCCAAGGAAAATGGGATCATGCTATATAATGTTTTGTAACTTTTTTGCTTAACGGAGTCTCCATTTATTCCACAGAATTGAGTGGGTAGTTTGAGGCAGGCAGTCAGCCCTGGTTACGAGGTAGTGAATGAAGTCACCGTGATATCAACCATCAGGGGTTTACAGTCTATCTGGCACATACCTCCAAATGACTATAAAAAGGGCCATTCCGTTCTTTACAGGACATGTAAACATACACCACAATTTCATGACACCGACATGCTGTAATTCACTTATCTAATGCTCCATTGATCAATGTTTGGATGATTCCCAGTGTTTCACAAGTACAGTGATGCCCTCGTGAATATCCTTGTGTCTATGGCATGGGTACTTGTTGGGATGTTTCTATAGGATCAGTTCCTGGAAGTGGACTTGCTGAATTTCCCTCCAGAAAGGTTCCCTACCAACAGCCAATGAGAGTGACTATAGCTCTACACCTTCACCAAAAATGAGTTTTATGAATCTACAGTCCTTGCCAAATTAATAGACAAAGAATTTCACGTTATTTAATTTTCATGACATTAATAATTATGCAGATTAAGGGATTTTTAAACTATTCCTCTTGTGAATTACTTGTTTATGTCCTTTGCCCAGTTTTTTATTGTTGGTGTTTGTCTTCATTGATTTGCAAGACCTCTCCCTTGTATTTGGGATTTTAACTCGTTGGCTCAATATTCTTGAGCATTGTTTAAAGTGATGGCTTCTGACCTCCTCACTTAGGATGTCTGGAATTACACATCCAAGGAGCATACAGTTGGGCAGCCGTGTTGTATTTATTATAAAATAAAAGTTTGTTTTCCATGATATAAGAACATTTGAGGGAAATAAGCAGGCCCACTCTTGGAATTGGTTGGGGAGTTCCAGCTGCTTTTTATATATCACAGTCTCATGGAAAACCTTTGTTGACTTCCTGTCATTTGCAAGATAAAGTAAAAGCATCAATTTTTGTTCACTTTACCCACTTTGTTCACTTTACCCACTCAGTACCTCAACTCCAACTAAGTTAGCTTATTTACCGTTACCCATTTTGTTTTTCGTTGCGTTCAGTCTTTGCACCATACTGTTCCCTCCTTTCTCTTCCCGGAAGTGCCCATGGGAATGCTAGCCATCTTTACGGACCAGCTCACATCTCACCATCTTCATGACACCAGCCACAGTCCTCCCAGTTTAAAATGGTCTCTTCCTCTCGATTCCTGAACACTTGTCATTTTTGCAATGTCCAAGGCATTTATCATATAATCTCTTGGTTTTGTCTGTTCGGTCATGGACACTAGAGATGTACTCCTAGAAAGTAGCTGGGGGCATTCAAAAGCCTGACTTAAAAAGCTGAGCCCTTGGCCTTCTGTAACGGTCCAGCCTCTCCTCTCAGACCAGAGCATTTGAAACTGTGGATGCGTAACTGACGCCCAGTGTTTTCCATGGACTACAGGAATCCACACGTTTTGGTGGGTAGAGAGCAAAGTATAATATTAACGTTTATTTTTTTAAGGTAAAATATGAAGACATCCAAGAAAATTTTTCCTTATGCCCCTTTTAGGACTTTGCCCCCAAACTTCTTATAGGTGTTTATTCTCCTTTGTAGGTGTTCTTTGAGGGATACGTTTGAGAAGCAGCATGAAAGCCCATTTTTTGTGGCTGTCCAATTGGTTTGGTTTTTTTTTTTGAAGTATAGTTGACATACAACATTATGGTAGATTCAGGTGTACAACCCAGCGAGCAGACAATTCTATACATTACTCAGTGCTCACCATGGTAACTGTAGTCACCATCTGTCACTGTACGTTATTGCTTATTATCGACTAGATTCCCTATGTTATACATTTCATCCTGTTGACTTATTTTACAATTAGACATTTGTACCTCTTAATCCCCTGTATCTATTTTGCTCGTCCTCCTACTCCTTTCCTCTCAGGCAGCCCCCAGTTCTCTGTGTTTAAGAGCATGTTTCAGTTTTGTTTGGGAGTTTTGTTTTTTAGATTCCACAGATAAGTGAAATTCTATAGTATCTGTCTTTCTTCGTCTGATTTATTTCACTTAACATGATACCCTCGGGGTCCATCCATGTTGTTGCGAAAGGCAAGATCTCATTCTTTTTTTTACAGTACTAATGGTGTACTGAGTACTAATGGTGACAGCCCATTTTGAATCGCTAGTCCTTCTTCATTTCCTGGCATGTCTTTGCTCTTTTGACCCTTAATAGATGTCTCAAGCTCTTTTTGCGTGGAAGGCCTATTTTCCGGCTAAGATCCTTTGCATTCTCTGTTGGTACCCGTCCTGGCTTCACGTGCTCAGCCTTAGATAAAAAGAGCTCCAGCCTCCCACCCTGGCTTCAGGTGGCTTATCCTGGGTAAGCCTGCATTCGTTAGAAAAGGGGCATCGTGTTTTAAGTGGTTTGTACATTCACCTGTCTCCCCTGCTGGACTGTACACCCCTGAAGGGGAGCCACTGGAGCTTATATGTCTTCTGTTTTCCTTTCTTTAGTCCCACGGTATCTCATATTTCGTAGTAGTACAGTAAATATTTATTGAATGGATGAATGAACCTGATATTCTCTAAATAGATTTGAAAGGAACTTAGCTGCTCTTTAAATGAAAATGCCGTGTGTGTGTGTGTGTGTGTGTGTGTGTATGCACATATATATTGAGCTGCTTAACTATTTTCCACTTATAACTTTCAATTTAACAGGGTCCTCACACACATGCCAACACACTCGCAGTTGAGATACTCCTTACCATAGTGTTTGATTCAACCAATTAAATGATTCTGTAGATACTCTTTGCCTCCTTCCATCTCAGCGGCATTTAGACTGTTGTGTGGTGCCCACAGAGTTCCTGAACGAACTCCAGGGACTGTTCCAGGAATGTGGGTTCCAGCGTGCTCTCTTCAACAGGCTTTACTCTGCTTGACTTATTGGGGTTCCGCTTAAGGTTGCATGAGAGAAAAGGGCTCACTTGGAAACTGTCGCTCTACAAACTATGCTTTTCAGACCGTTTTTGCTGAGTTAGAATCCCAGTCTTGCGTGTCCCTTGTAAACATGGCTCTCAGCCCTGAGGGTGGCCAGGTGGGACCTTGATAGCATCTGCATGTCAGTTTGGGCTTGGAATGAGGGTGTCGACCTCAGGCCTCCCCATAGCACGGAGTCTGCTTCACATTCCTCTGCGCTGAGACCCGTGTGTTGAGGTTTGTGCTGAAGAAAGCTGTAGCATTGGCAGGAAGGACCCTGTCCCCTCTCCTGTTCTCTCACTGCTGTCATTTGACCTGCTGTGGGTGAGTCTTTTCTATACCGCGGCTCCATGCTGCTTCTACTGGTGTTTGAGAAGAGATAGTTGGACTATTTAGTATAAATCCGGGGCATCTTAGTATTTCTCACCGATGCACTCAACTTCTTTCTCTTTTAACATGTCATTACCTGAAAAATGCGAGGAGTTTTAAAGCATTCTTTTTTTTAAAGTATATTGAGTGCTGTGCAAGCACCACCACTATCTGTTTCCAGAACTTTTTCATCATCCCAAACAGAAGAGCATTCTTGTCCCTCCTTCGGTACATGCTCTCAGACGCGTCTCTGCTGTGTGGTCGGTGTTCAGGAGCTGGAAGGGCAGCTCTTGAAGACCGTGTGTCGTCCAGCCTCCTGCCTGGAAGCTGCGCTTCGATCCGTTCCTCCTTTGGTGATAAAGAACACCGTCCTGCCCATAACCACCCGTAATAGAGTTGAAGACAAGTCAGTCATAACCATGTAGTTCTCAGTGAAACACCCAACTCCTATAGCCTGTCTTTGTCCCTTTAACCTTTCCTATTGACTTTTGTGACCTCCTAAAGACTCTCCACAACCTCTTAAAAATAGTACAAAACTGGACAGCATAGTATAATGAGGGTCGACCAATACCGAATATGGTGGAAGTGCCCCTCGGTTCTTTAAGATTCTGTCATTTCTCCTGTTGAGGGGTTTTGTCAAGTGTGGCACCCCTGTGGTGGACTCGATGTTGGGGGCAGGGGGAGCGAGGGCTTAGAGAGGACTCACTTCTGACCAAGGTGACTGCTGCTTACCCCAGGGGTTGGGAGCCCAGGGGGAATGGGGTGACCCACTTTGCCAGCTTGGAAACAGATGAGCTCATGGCTCTTTTCGTATTGAAATGGGGGTTTTGCGCTCTCTGCATGCTGGATTGATAGGAAACCTGGCATCTCTGTACAAGGTGCCGGTCCGCCCCGAGTTGTTAGTGAACTCAGAGGGCCCCCTACTACCGGTAGTGGTGGTAGCAGCTCCTAACAGAACAGCTCTGAAGTCAGCTTCCTGTCCCAGCCATGAACGTGGCTGCATTCCCAGTTGCCTGCTTATTATCAGAATTCTTTGTCAGAACTAGGCTCGTTACAACCTCACCCCGCAGCACCTTTTTTTTCTAATTCCCTGACTGGTATTAGTATCAGTCACCCAAGCTAGAAACCTTGGTGTTCTCTTTCACAGGCTCTCGTCCTTCCCCACCCCCACCATCCGCACACCCAGCCCATCAGCGGGTCTGTCTGATGAAGCTTCCTCAGCGTCTCTCTCCAGCCGCGGCCCCTCCCCCTCCCCGGCCTGGCACAGACTCTAAGGTCCTTCACCCAGCCTTCAGCAATGACACTGTAACTGGTTCTCCCTCCACGCCACGTTCACCAGAGTTTTGCCAGAATTATTTTTCTACAGGATAGACCTGATTATTTACTATCCTTCTATTGAAAGAGCTATGAATCTAAAATTACCCGGAGTAATAACCCAGTATCTCCAGCGTAAAATTATTCTTCCTTCGCCTGGCATGTATGGCCCTTAATGGGATGACCTCGCTCTACATTTCAACTTCATCACCTGTCCTTCCCCTTAGAGGGCTTGAACTCCAGGCACACACAGCTGCCTTTGAGGAAGAAGGGGGTAGAAGGGGTAGCTCTGTGGCATCCGCTCAGACAACAGCGAGCTTTCTCCTGGGGCCGGAAGCGTTATGTGTTGGGGAGCCACCAGCCCCAGCCCCGGGGGGAAATGAACAGCTTTCATGCTGGGGCTTCAGGGAAAACAGGGCCATCAGGGAAGGTCTTTACCTCTAGCAGGAAGCCAGATCATAGGCAAATAGTAGGGCAGTTTGCTCGCTGAAGTCCTGGGGCACACAGTCAACAGAGTGAGGGGTCAATAGGCCGGGAAAAATCAGGACCGTTTTTCAGAACAACCAATCAATACAAAGCAATCTGGATAAAAAATGTCGAGAGATTTGGAGAGGGGCTATCTTTTAATTCGTACCAGATGATCTTTATATCTCTGAGGCCCAGAAAGTGCTTGATAAATGTTTGTTGAGCAGTTTATTTCTGCTACTTTTTCACTCGACTCTATTATTGTTTGCTTATAACGTTAATATTACATTTAATTCTACTGGATGCTTTCTGGTTTCAAAAAGCCGTTTCTCTCATTCACTTAAGAAAGTCTTACGGAACACCTACCATCCGTCTACATTAGAACATTTGTAGGGCAAAGATACGACTGTTCTTCGTGAATCTTCATAGTAAGACATTGAGAGATAGACATAAGATGTTTATGAACAGTCTCTTGCTATATGTTTGTACATTATCATATTTTCTTTTATCATCCCAGACCACGAGTAATCATGGTCTGTGTCGCATATCCTTCTTTCCTGGCCAAATTAAGAGAGATCATGTATGATGACTTACTTCCACGTTGTAAGACTTTGTATGTATTATTATGCATAATCATCATATGTATAGTAATAATTATTATATACCTGTATGTTTTTTTTAATGTTTTTTTATTATGTTAGTCACCATACAGTACATCCCTGGTTTCTGATGTAAAGTTCAATGATTCATTAGTTGCGTATATACCTGTATGTTGTTTAGGTAAAGAAAAGTGATCTGGGAGAGTCTGGAAATTTAGCCAAAGATAGAATTCATTCTGCAACTTTTTTTAGACCTTGTCCAAACTCTCAAAAGGATTTCAGTTAAGGTTGTTTTATCTTTTAGTAAGATTTCTTTTTGTCTCTCTTGAAAAGATTCGGCCTCTTGGAGTTGAGTGTAAGTAAAGACATAGATAGGTTTGGAAAGAAATGAGGAAAGTGCACACGTTTCCTTGTAGAATCATGCTTGTGGAGCTCCCTTTTCCTGGCATTAAATATGGTGAAGACGTTGACTGATCCCAACTGGAAAGACAAGTAGAAGTCTGCTAACACTTCCCATCTCAATCTCTTACGTACTTTTCACCATTTCTTTTTAAGTCAAAGAACTTATGCCCCCTCAATTAAAAACAAAAAACAAAAAAACACAAAAAACAATGGGCTCCACTATGAGGATGGATTAAGCCTGCTTTTTCTGAGAAGGATACCTGTGACTTTCACTCCGTTAACATCTTGTTACCGTGAAAAACCTGCATCCCTCTTCAGCTGCGTCTGTGTGCCCCTGGCCCAGACCTTCAGCGTATGACACAGGAAGCTGAAGTGTGGGAGTGGGATGTTAGCACAGTTGGGAAGGGAGTCCAGTGCAGGCCTGTCCACTGGACCACACCAGCACCTTCTGCCCGAGCCTCCACCCGCCCTCTGCCTGCTCACCCTGCTTGCTGCGTTCGGCACCCGCACCATCCCAGTTTATGTCGGTTCACTCGGCTGCTTTGGTCATCCCTGCTTTTGGTCTCCAGCTCTCGTTTCTGACGCTCTGCTCCGTCTGCCCCAACAAGCAAGGCAGCGGATCCCCTCTCTCTGCTGAAGACCACCGTTGCCTGCGGGTGTAGCAGGGCTCCAGGACCTCTTCCCGGGTGGTATTTTAAGGGCCGCTCCCAGCTTCTCTGGTCCGAGAAAGGACAATTCAGTTACTCTGAGACCATTTGCACACATCCATCTGGTTGTCCTCTAGGAACGCTCAGCCTGTCTCTTCCAAGGAGCTTTCTGAGGTCAGCCTTCCTCAGCCTTCCCCACTGACTTTCCTCCCATTGACTCCTACAGCTCTGACTTCTGCAGGTCTCTGTCTTCTGTCCTTTGAGATCCCTTGCAGGCAGGTAGACTGTGTGCTGTCTCCTGAGTCTCCTGAGTGAAGCCCGTGGGGCTGCCTTGGCCCTGGCTGTCGTCCTTCCCTGCACTGTCTTCCTCCTTGGGCCCCACTGGGTCCTCTTTTGTTGTGGTTTGGTCGTTTTTTGTTTTGACTTTGAAAGAAATGTTTCGACACATTGCTGGGACAGCCCACACCAGAGGCTCCCTTTACACTCTCACCTCCTCTTCTGGACCCAACCTGCAGCGTCAAAGCCGGTCTTCCACACAAACATAGAAAGCACCTGAAACTCTGTTTGTTCTGATAATTTTCAGAACTAAGAAACTCAGGTCACAAGAAAACATATGTGCTTTTAGCAGGTTCCAGAATCCTGTGACTTTCTTTCTCTCCCCCTGAAGACAGCCCTTGATCGTAGCACTCCATCTCCAGAGAGAGAGCATCCCTTTCGCTCGATGTGTCAGGGTTCGTGTGCAGAAGGAGGCTGGCTCTGACTGGAGGAGCAGGCAGAAGGCGGCCGAGCTGGCGCAGCTCTTGCCAGGGTGCCAGGAGGGGGGGGCGTGGCAGCCACCAGCAGTGCCCACTGCGATCAGCGTGCTGCAGCCTCTGATGCGTGCACGGCTTCCCTCATCCAGAAAATGGAGGAGAAAAAAAACCCACAGGAAAGAAGCTTCTTGCCCAGATTGTGCTGTTCCCCAGCCAGGAAAGTATGTGTTTGGGTGCTGAAAGTAACACCACATTTGCCTGTAGATTTCCTTCGGAATTCCTCCCGGAGCTCTTCCAGACACACCCTGTGCCATAGACATCCTGAGGAGGTCGTAAATTTTGCTGGCTCTGCATTATTTAAATCGTGCTTAGTCATTCATTCTCATAAAATCTGGAATATCACTTGCTGTTCCTGTGTTGTAATTTTCACAGGTGTTTGATGTAGAAATAGTTTCATTACAAATGAAAATATTGCTCCTCTCAAGCAGATAGCAACGCATAACAATATTGTAAATTTGGAAATCGGTGTCATTTGTGTTCACCCATGTTAGAGAGTAAAGACAGAATTAATATTTTATTACCTTTTTACAAATTGGAGATACTTATTTCAAAACAGTGTGTAAAAGTTTCCTTATGTTCTATAATAGGTCCATGTATTAATTAGCTAAATATCTAGCTAGACAACACAAAACACCTAGATTCATTATGCAGTTACCAATTCTACAGAGAAATCTGGCTTATATGATGCTAAGTGCATTAAAACATCATTATATTAAACGTGCTGTATTTATTTGCAGGAGCTGTGTTTTTCCTGATAGTTTCTGTAGGCCTTTTCTTTTTATCATAGTTTAAATTTCAAGCATCTAATGGAGTGACTGTGTGAGTCTTTTATTTTAACACCCAGATTAGAGGGGGAAAAAAATCCTGGCATAAGACTTTCACTTTAACACCCAGATTAGAGGAAAAAAATCCACTTCTCTCAATCTTTGGGAAGACACCAGCTGATGTACAATGTAAAAAGATAGGATGTTCAAAATAGCTCCTAATAGCATCCTCTAACGTTAGTATTTATGGAAAATGTTTTATATCTGTGTAATTTTAGAGTTTTCTTTAAGTAATCTTTATTAAGTACCCCCAGTGCAGTATAGAGATACCTTAGTTCAAAAATAAAATCTCCTTAGGGAAAAGGAATCTTAAAGTCATGGTAAAAGTTATGGCTATCTGTTGCAGAACAATGCAAATATTGTCAACTGTGCACTTAAAACTAGTTAAGATGGTAGGGTGCCTAGTGGCTCAGTGGCCAGTGGCTCTGCTCAGTGGAGAGTCTGCTTGAAGATTCTCTCCCTCTGCCCCTCCCCCACTTGCTCGAGAGAGAGTGTGTGTGCACGTGCACTCTCTCTCTCTCTCAAATAAATTTTTTTTTTTTAAAAATGGTTAAGATGGTAAATTTTGTTACGTGTTTTTTAACCATAATTGAAAAAAAAGAAGGCAGCATAGGTGAGTGGGGCTCTCTTCGCACGTGGTTAAAAAGTGGAGATGGCGGCAGATTTGGTCTGGGCAGGTCCAGGAAGGCGTAGTTGCGGGGATGTCTCCCCCGTGAGACAAGGTCAGAGAAAGACAGAGCCCTCTCCTCCATTGCCTTGGATGTCTCTCTGCTCCTACAGTGTCATTTCTGAAGGTGAGGCCTCCAACAACACTGTCGTACTGGGGTGCCTCCTGTGCCAACAGCCCATCCTCCGAAAGCACTACGTCCCAACCCGTGCCACATATTCTTGCTGGTACTTGCACCTGGCGGCCCGGGGGGTGAGCGAGCCAGCTGGCCTCCACGTCCATCCCAAGTGAACGTCTGAGGCAGATCCAAGCCCAGGCTTTCAGCCCTGTAGTCCCATCATGGGTCTTCTGCCTCGGCTCATTTTCTCATGACACCCTCACTCAGAGGGAATTTAAGGTATGTTCCAGATGAAACCTGCTCAGGAAAGTTCTTTTATCATAAGAGAATTTAGCCAGAAAGAAAGTCAAAATGAGATGCACCAGGAATATGATGGGTTTCTTCAGATCATAGCTAGTTTTCTTGCCTTTAATTTTTATAGATTACTCAAGTTTCTGAAAGCTTGCCTCTGGACTCAGGAATCTTTCCCATTTCCAAAGAAGGGCTGTGTTTTTTGGCAGTGGATTATTTTTCCTTCTGCTCATGTACAATGATCTCTTTGGCCCTGTTTCCATTAGGAGATGAAAGCATGGAAATTAAAAAACAAATCACAGGAATGAGAAGATTACTGAATGACAGCACTGGGAGGATCTATCAGCGTGTGGGCAAAGAAGGAGAAAAATTAAAAGAAGAACCCCAGGATTTGGATTCCGTCTGGCCTCCGCGTTTGAACTCCTCTGCTGAGGCCCCACAGAGCCTCCAGCCTTCTTCACGTGCTGCGTGGAATGAGTTACCACCTCCCAGCGGGCAGTTCTCAGGGCAGTATGGCACCCGCTCTAGAACCTTCCAGAGTCAGCCCCACACCACTGGGAGCTCCAACGGTACGGTCATTATCGGACATTGAGAATGCTCATGGGGGGGCTCGGGGTGGGCGGTTGTCCAAATGTGTTTTATTTCTAAATGTTCAGCATGGTTTTTGAGTTCAGTACATTAAACCCTCCCCTAGTCACCTGCCTTGGCTGAGTAACACAACAAGTATTAAAAAAAACATACTTGAGAAGCGAGACTTAGGCTCTATATTAGAAGTAATGATTCCTTAGTAGAGATTTTAGCCCTTTAAAAAGTGAAAGCTATCATTTGCCAACATACAGATACTTTTGTCATAAGAGCCTGAACATCAGGGCAGAAGGCTCTCCCCTTTGTCATCAAAAGGAGCTTCTGGTCATACGTGTATCATTAATACATCCTCTTGCTCACTTTTTCGCTCTTCTTCGTGATCACAGGAGTTCTGGTGAAAGGGAGGGACACATATCCCAGCGTCCTAGTGACACCTTCGCTTTTATGACTCATTCCAGCAACCGCAGCAGATGACCCTTGTTGCAGGGCTTGCCTCCTTAGGGTTGAAAACTATCCCTTGGGAGTAAAATTTCCTTAATTTAAATTCCTAAGTGTTCAGGAAAAAAAATGGCAATTTTTTTCAAAGCTTAAGAAAAAATTGATAATTTTTTTTTTCTGGACGTGTTAACTTACCATCCAGTAACCTTGGATGTTATTTCTCCCCTAAATTATATATGGATGTGCAGATCTATAGTTTTCAGAAAGAGAACAAGGAAAAGCAAGACTGCTTTTTCAGTTTCCTTGGCAAGTTAAGGATTTTCTTTTCCCATGCATTATTCCTTCAAGAAGAAGAGAACTCTTTGGATTTTTTTTAACACAATTTGCAGTAACCAGTTCAGAGCCGTAAAAACCCATCCCGAGGCACTGCGGTTGAGACAGGAGGGACCCCAAGAGACGTACGGGAGTCTTCTCTTTCTCTCAATATTGCATAAGCTAGGATCACATTCACGTGCTGGCATGCTTCCAGGTTAAGGGGACATGGCTCTTTAAAGACTCCTCCATAAAAATAAGTCAGTTCTCTTTAAAATTAGAAAATGATTTATAACAAGCTGGAAAGGGTTGGTTTTGTCCTCTAAAAATGATAAAGACAGTGCTTAGAATAGCGACTAGGAATATTCTATAAGGCCCTCCTAATTCAACTGCCATGGAAGAAATGGTAAGAGAAATAGGGGACCCTTAGGTGTGTATGAAGTTAGTTCGCCCCACAGCAATAAGTTTTGGGTGCAGAACGTTCTGTTTTCCAGTATGCAACAAGGAGGGTGGATTTACTTGGAAAAATGTTATTAATGTTAAAAGTTACAAATATAAATTCCCCCATGTAGGTTTGCAAACAGATTTTTGTGTTTATTGTTTGCTTATTTTCAGTAGGAATTCATCATATATAACTGACTACTTCGAATTCATTGAAATTATTTGCCGTTTTAAAAGTTGTAGCATCTCAGCTTGCTACAACTTTGAGTGTAAATAATTACGCTACTCTAAGCATTAAGTTGTCCGTACGTATTTCATGATTTTGCTGGGGTGAAGTTTTTTTGTTTTTTGTTTTAAAAATTTTATTTATTTATTTGACAGAGAGAGAGACAGCCAGCGAGAGAGGGAACACAAGCAGGGGGAGTGGGAGAGGAAGAAGCAGGCTCCCAGCAGAGGAGCCTAATGTGGGGCTTGATCCCATAAAGCTGGGATCATGCCCTGAGCTGAAGGCAGACGCTTAATGACTGAGCCACCCAGGCGCCCCTGGGGTGAAGTTTTTTATAGTATCCACAAACATTGCATACTGTGGAATTAAAATCACATTGAATGTATAACAAAAGATACAATTATATCCATGCCCTCGAACTTTCCCCTTGTGCCTAGGAACAACCTAAGTAACAGCAGCACGATCCAGTTCGCAGTGGTGGGGTTGGACACACGCTAGAGGGAATGCTCTATGTTCCACTATATCCTAAGGACGAGGGGACAACCTAGGTTTACTTTAATAGGATAGTTTTACTAAGGAAAAGATACAAACTTGAAATAGAGATAACGAGGCTAAAGTGAGGGAAACGTAAGACATGGGGATGGAGAAAAGATGCACGAGGATCTCCTTCACTAAGGTGGAGAAAAGCCAGCACACCCCCCGCCGGGAACCCACCGAGTCTGAGTATCGCCTCCTATGTACACTCTGCTCCCCCGGCTCTTCCCTGCCCCACACGTCCCACCCCCAGAGAGTGTCCTAAAAGTTTTAATGTCTTGACAGTTCTTAATTTGGGGAAATACTAGAAAAACTATTTCTTTCATAGTTAGACATATTTAATTTTTAATGTGAGATTTTAGAATGTGCGGCTACCAGGTTTTTCTGGAAGGCCATTCTTCTCAGAGCTCGTGTTTTTGTGCAACAGAGTGTGTGTTTCTAGTGAATGTTTATGGTGCTGTCACCTGAGATGCACTGGTGTGACACTAGGGAGGCCTGCTGGGACAGCGATCATGGGCATACGTCCGTGCAGTCTCCACCACCCCGTGAGATGCACGCACCTTACAGCGCAGAAGCCTGGATAATTAGATCAGGTCAGCCCCCGACATTCAGGTGGGAACAGGCACTGTTTCATAATAACCACACGTGCTTCAAAATGCTGTCAAGATGTCTCCCCTTTATAATTTTATTGTTGATGTTTGGAGTGTGCCATTCTTTTCTTTGATGCTTAGGAGAAGTCCCCGCCGTGAATTCGTCGGTGGGATCAAACTGCTGTACTTGTAACTGCCAGTCGACGCTGCAGGCCATCCTCCAAGAACTCAGGACCATGCGGAAATTAATGCAAATTCAAGCAGGTACCGACACAGGCCTGGGGTGGAGTCCCCTGACTTTTAATGCCTCTCTGGCCTCTTCAGTTGGGATGTTTACTGTGCTCTTAGTATTTGGTTCTTCCCACCTTGCTGCCTCTCTGGGCTTTTCCAAGCGTTCGTTTCCTCAGCTTCTGCTACAGCACGGTTTTCCTTTGGCCAATCTAACAGACTTCTCATTGCCAGTACTACTACTCACACAGTCAGGTGCACTGCTCCATAAAGTTCACTCCCTCACTCCGAGTCCTTGACACGTGTCAGTTACCTGAATTTTGAAACAATCATTTATGAGTAGGCATAGTTCTTCAGCTCACGTTCCCAATGTGCGTCGGCAAGGAGGTTCACCTCAGGACAGAAGTGTGGCTGACTCTTCTTCCCTCCTGAGGTGCTCCATTTGGGGGCTGCATGTGTGTGTCGGCAACCCCCACGCCTGTCCCCATCCCTTGTGGGGCGCAGTGTGACAGTAGGGAAGCCATGCATGTTGCATGGGTAGATTGACTTAAGGCTTATTGCCTCCTTGAGCAGGAAATAGCCCAGGTGCTAGAGGGCCCTCTCGGGAGTGTGGGATGTCCTGGCGAAGACATTCAAGAGCGTAAGCACGTGAGATGTTGCCTCTTAGGCCCTGCTGTGGCCTGTCTCCCTAAAATTCAGGATGTAGAAGCTCGCAGACACCTCGTGTCCTGTCTTTCTTAGTGACATGGTGCTTCTTTTGTTCCCCTCGTGTTAGTCAAGTGGGCGGAGGGAAGAGCCTGAGTCTGCAGGTTGGGGTCAGGGTCCCTGTTGTTCTCATGAAGCTACATGACTTGTCTACACCCAGATTTCTCATCTGGAGCTGGAGCATTGATAGCTAACTCACAGGATGGTTTTCAAAATAGAAGGAGTTAGTAAACGTAAATGAACTCTGTGAAGCACGATACAGGCAGAAACTATCTGCTTAGTGTTGTTCTAAAGACCAGGAGTGGGCTCATAGAAGTCTGGGTCACCACGACAGCGGCTGCGGTGTCTCATCTCTACCAATGGGAGGAAAAATGCAACTTTTTGGTCACAGGTCCAGAAAATAACACAGCATTTCGTTAGGGCCTCCTCTGGTGAGGGTAGACTGCTCCTTGAGCAGGAAATAGCACAGTCGTACAGGGTCAGCAGTCCCTTGCCTGCGCTGTGCAGACTCAGGAAGGTCATGGTTCAGAAATCGTCCTTGGTGCCATTTAGTGAATTCTAGTAAAATTGTAACATGCGGTGATGTGGTTTTGATCTAAAAAGCTTAATACTTAGACACACCCATCACCCAAGAGCGCAGGAGAAGAAGGTGAGCGAAAGGCCCTCCGAAAAGCGACATCGAATTTTATGTGCTGAATTTGGTTTCAGCCCAAGGAAAGAATAAGCATTTTGGTCAGGCCAGTAAGCGTTTAACTCACCTTGTTCCACCACAACAACCTGTGTTCTCACTGACCTGGCAAAAGTTAACCTCTCTTAAATGAGGAGCACAGAAGGAAAGGCTGCTTCCTGATGGACAGATTCTTTTCTCGGAGGAAGAATTTGTTAGCACTTAAGAAAATATGCATGTGAAATTCTAATGATTTATTTTGTTACTTAAGCTCCTTACTACCGAAATGGCAAACTACAAATTGCAACCATTTAAATCCCTGACTGAAGCCCTTTTGGAATCTATTAAGTAAATGCCACTTTGTCACCGTGTTTTCTTTTCTGAACCTTTGCAGATTAGGGCGATAAATGATTCCAGAGCTTGTAGGAGAGCAGAAAGGATAAACTGAAAAAAATTACTCTTCTTTAATTTCCTTAAACTTAAGAATCTGTGTTGCGTGGGTAGATTGACTTAAGGCTTATTGCCTGTAACACGTAGATTTAAATTATACTTAGAAAGTTTCACCTTTCACCTTCACTTGAGGGAGAAGACAAGGAATATGATGAAGCGATAAGATCTGGATATAAGAGACGACAGCTGTGTCTAGACTTGCCAACGGAGGAGAAAAAAATCAGATAGTCCCTGTGTTCTTTAAACCCAAAGCGTTTTCACTTTTACTTTAGAACAGCGAGGCTTAGAGAGGTGCGAGTCCTAGACCATTGAGGACTTCTTCCCCATCCATTTGACTTTGGGTGTGGAGACCTGGCCCTGGGTAAAAATCCAGAGAAGAGAGAACAGTTCTCCACTCAGGCTTGTACACTGGAATCACTTCAGGAACTTTAAAAAGATCTCAGTGCCTGGGCGCCACCCCTGCAAATTCCAATTCAGTTAGCCTAGGGTAAGGCTGAGGCATGGGCTTTTTTTTTTTAAAGCTCCCATGGTGATTCTAACGTGCCGCCAAGGTCAAGCACCAACGAGCAGACTAATAACTGCACAGGTGGTTAAAATCCTGTTCAAGGCTCCTATGCAGGGCAAGTAGTTGGTTTCTTTCTTTCTTTTTTTTTTTTTTTTCATTTTATTTTTTTTAAGTAATCTCTGCGCCCAACATGGGGCTCGAATTTACAACCCCAAGATCAAGAGTCGCATGCTCCACCAACTGAGCCAGCCGGGCGCCCCAAGTAGTTCTTTTCTAATACTTACTTATAAATTTCTTGCTAGTCTAGAGATGCAAATACCAAGTTCAAAGTATAAATATCCTGTATTTGCAAACTGATAGGAAATGATCCATATTTATGTGCATTTAAAGATCTTTAGTTTTCATTTGGCTTCTCTCTGTAAAACAGCAGGCATGTCCTATGATCACATTTAGTAAGCCATATTGATATATGAAGATTTAAATAATGATGCCATATTTTTCCATAACACTTTCCATCAGAATATTTCTAAATGGTTACCAAACATGACTGGCCAGAGTACATCTGTGAAAACTATACTTACTATCCTTGGTTTCCCTAAGTGTGGATTCAGTACTGGTACTTGGTCTTTGTTCAGTGCTTTTCATCTTAGAACTCCACCTGTTTCTGGATTTTACTGGTCTTCTTGACTTGCGCAGAGCTGTGTCCTTCCTATTTTTCAGCTACCTAAAACCATGGTGTGGACGGCAGCCTGGCCAGAGTGCAGTCGTTGAGTGTAGTGCGGTGGAGATAGTTTGTGTGTGGACAGTATGGGTTTGTGAGAAGGAGTAACTGGCCCTGATAAATGACTAGCAGGCTTTGCACACGTGCATACCAGTCATTCCAGACTCATTCTTTAATAAATGATCGTCATTGCTCAGTCTCAGTCAGTTTTGGTGCCTGTAAATTAATCAGTTTACCCCCAAAGGACGATTAGAATATTCCTGAGTTTGGTCTACCAGGAAGCACGGACATCTACCCCTGAACTTACGTTCTGAGTTCCCATTTCTATAAACATGTCCTGTGACTTGTAAGATCACGCTCGGATGTTTTCCTGCGGCTCGTAATCCCTTCCTTCCATGGAACCTAGCAGCCGCAGTAAGTGTGATTATTTACCAGCATGGGGAGCAGAGTTTTCTCTGGGTTGCTCTTCTGCGTGTAGAACTCGAAAGCTCTCCAGAGACATTTGGTGACCTGTAGTTCCCCCAGGAGATTGACTTTGGTCTGCTTCCTTGCCTGAACCCTATTTCGGTCTCAGCTTGTAGAACATGGAGATAGACGGGTGATAACTTCTCCTAAGTTAGACTCAGGTGCTTGTACCCTATTTTTGTTCATTCTTCGCAGTTGGAACCCAAAACAGACAACAACCCCCGATTTCCCTTATATGCTCCCAGCGAACTGCTGTCTCGCGCAAGAGAAATAAAAAGAAAAAAGTGCCCCCAAAGACCGTTGAACCTCTGACTGTGAGGCAGAAGCCTGGCGTGTTAGAAACGGAGAAGAAGACGGCCGGGGCCTCAGAGCAGCCTGGCCCCCAGGCGGCCGAACCCCCCTCAGCCGGGGAGAACCGCATGCTGGGATTCGGCATTGTCCTCGAGTCGCCTGCCTCAGATGTAAGTTCATGTTCTCAGGATGCTGACACCAAGCTGATGTCACTTGCGGGAATTTTATAGCATTCATACACTTTCCCCTTAACTGGTTCTGCCCAAGAATGCTAGAGAAACTTGCAAAAGACACGTGGGAACGAGGGAAGGAAGACTATTAATGATTTCCTTGCCTAGAATTTTCTCTTCCCCAAATCTTCTACCTTCTTTTCTTGAGCCCCTGTTCTTTATCCCTGCATGAAGAAGGGTGATGGCGTAAATAATCTGCTCACTAATTTCTTTAACAGTTTTAATTCTGAAGTGGCCGTTTTCAATTTCCTCAGTGTAGAGAGCTAAAAGAACATAATTAACTCCTTTGTAAATGGGCATAAATGAACAGAGCCTTACAGATAAGGTCACACCTTTCTAGAAACACAAACTAATAATAAAAAAAGAGCAGTAGTGCTAATTCTATTTTATAGATGCAAACCACACTGCTAATTAGGTTGCAGTGCCATGCCATTTACTCTGTGTAATGATAGGTTAATGTGCTGCAACAGTTTTTCTATTTTAATTTCATAGCTAGAAAGTTGTTGCAGTCCCAGATGTTGCATGACATCTAAGATATCCATCCGACTAGCCATCTTATGGCCATATGACCATAAACTAATGTCTTTAAGAATGTGCTCTCTCTGCAACTGCATACTCTATTTACAGTATCTTTATCTAAGTACATTGATGCGAACCCCATCTTGTTGGGGGAGTTCTTAAAATAAACAAGAGTGAGTGATCTATTATTATCAGTTTGCATAGGATGAGAATCCTGCTGAGAACACCCACGGGCCTATATGGGATCGGAGTTTGGCCCTACCTTTTAAACTTTAAATAAAAAATAATTGCTATTTTTAAAAAAGTGTTCCCTTTCAAATTGCAGAAAGGCAGTTTGCTAGCATGTATCCACATTGGGTATTTACGAAAGGGAGACTACTTTTTTAGACTTGAAAGTCATTTGAGCTTTTATCCAGTCCTTAGTGTGAAAGGGTTTTCTTGTTTTTGTTTTTTACCTTTGAACGCATGCTAAAATTATTAAATGCAGTTCTTCCCGACTCAGAACTTCACTTTAAAAAAGTCATTAATGATGACCATGTTCTTGGTCATCCAGCTGATTGGATTATATCATATGCTTATTGCAACTAAGGCCCTGATTTCAAAACCCAGCTAGATCACATATTTGGAAACAGAGGTGAATTACTCCACGACGCAAAGTACATTCAGTCTTACGCAGTTTTTGTAATACTTTGATATTTTTTCTTGAACTTTCTAAGTGTTCTTTTCAGAGAGACATGAATACAACAGGAGCAATCACTTGAGTTGTATAAATCATCTCCTGAATGGGTCACTCTAATGCTAATAACTGAACTTTCTCCTTCCTTTATTTTTAAGCTCCAAATATATTTCAGAGATACATTAATGAAGATCTAATAAAGGCCTTATGTACATTAATAGAATAGAATTTTACCAATATCAGCATTATAATTTTGTTTATCTGCCAAATAAAAAGTAATTGCTTTTTAGTCATGATTATTTTTGCTACAAGGGCTGTTAAATTTAACAAAGCACATTCAGATTATCCATGAAAACTCAGTTAGGTACTGATGATCTTTGACCGAAGAATAACATGCTTCTAAGAGCAAAAAATATAGAGAGATAATTATCTTTACATTATCCAGCTGATGTGCCCTTTGATTCATCTGTTCAACAGGAACTTTAACGCGCCTAGAGGTCTGTGCAATGAACCCCATCGCTGGGTGAGGCAGTTTTGTCCACAAATAGTGTTCACTGGCATTAATGACGTTTCCAAGGCCCCTGGGCAGGGCAGGTGTCGGGGATAGGGGTGTGTGGATTGACTCCCTTAGGTAATGGAGCCATCAGTTCGAAGGGATCCAAATTTGGGCGCCCTTCTAGTCTTTATTATTTCTTAGCCATGGTCCTTTTTAAAATTGGTGGAAGTTCAGAGGCGAAAACAGGAAATACATAATAATTTTGTAGGAATTGTTCTGTAAAACGGATTTGAGAAAACGTAATAGAATTGGATATATATAAGTGGATGGGAATTCTGTAGTTGAAGATGGGCCCTGGGAAGTACCCAGCACTGGGGGGATTAGGTCCAAAGCTGCTGGAACGGCTGTGCGGGCAGCATTGGTAGCAGACGATGCTACAAAGGTAGGATGGGGCCAGGTAGTGATATGCCCTAAATATGCCATGCTGATGCCATTGACCTTCACCTTGTGGGCACTAGGGAGCCATTGCAAGTTTCAAGTAGAGGAATGATCATACCTGTGTCTTAAAAGAGTGGAAAGTGGCACTGCCATGTGGATGATAGAGATGGAGAGAAGAAAGTAGAGACAAAGGGACCAGGAGGAAGACAGTTACAGTCGGTCGGGTATGGGAGGGTCTATTTGAGCAGTGAGCCTGCAGGAAGAGAAAGGAGGCAGTTAGGAAGTGCCCACACAGAGCACTTGGGGGCTCAGTAGAAAGCAACCCCCACATTTTTCTCTTGGAAAACCAGGTTAGGTTCTCGGTTAACTGAGGTAGGGGAAACAAGGGCAGAAGCAGGCCTTCACTTCTGGATGGGAAGCACAAGTAAGTTTAGTATTGCAAAATGGTCCTTAGATGTTTGGAGGGCAGGAGAAAGATTAGAGCTAGAAGCATCGAGAAAAAGACACGTAAAACCTCTGCTTTCATTGCTTCGTTAGGTGTAAAACTTCACATCAATTTTTTCTAATGCACAGTGTATTAAGTCCTCTGTTTTGCACGGCAACTTTTTTTTTTTCATTTTTTTTTTTTAATAATGATTTTTTATTATATTATGTTAGTCACCATACAGTACATCCCCGGTTTTCGATGTAAGGCTCGATGATTCATTAGTTGTGTATAACACCCAGTGCACCATGCAATATGTGCCCTCCTTACTACCTGCACGGCAACTTTTAGTGTCACCCCAATACAGACATGTCTAGTGGCCATGCAGGGCCTTGCAGGGAGACCACTCATCATCTGAGCGACAACAGTGACCCCTACTCAGATGGGGAAAAACACTGCGCTGTCATCAAAGCCAACTGCACTGTCCCCGAGAGTGTTGTACACACTAAATGATAGAGAGCATGTGGGACTGTCCTTCTGCAGTGCCCGGCACATAAAGGGTACTCAATAAATGTGATTTAACCTGCAAATGACAAAGCGTCTGCATTTGCATGAAGCACAATATACAAAATAAACTTTTGAAACTTCCGGTCTAGGGCTCAGCTTCAATTAGAAACCTCTCTTCACCTTAACTCCCATTTCCTCATCCTCTCCTCGCTAACCCCTCTCCGGACTCCTGGCCCGGGCTCCAGCGTACCAGTTTTCTTTTTTTTTTTAAGATTTATTTATTTATTTGAGAGAGAGAGAGAGCACGCATGTGCATGGGAGTGGGGGGAGGGCCACAGGGAGAGGGAGGGGAAGAGAGAGAGAGAGAGCACGAGCAGGTGGGGCAGAGGGAGAGGAGAGAGAGGATCCCAAGCAGACTCCCCGCTGAGCCTGGAGCCCAACTTGGGGCTTGATCTCATGAACCTGAGACCATGACCTGAGCCAAGACCAAGAGTCAGATGCTCGACTGACTGAGCCACCCAGGTGCTCCCAACATAATTCTCTTTTATAGAACTTTCTATACTAGTCTGTAATTATTTACGTGATTTCCCCTCCTTCCAGGAAGGAACGCCAGTTTCTCCAGGGCAGGGGCTATATGGTAATAGTAGTACTTGGGTACCACCCTCTGCTCAAGAATTGATCGCTTCCATCCTCACTCTCTGAGGAGTCATTACTGTCCTCGGAGATGAGGACACTGTGGCATAAAATGCATGAGGGGCAGAGCTGGTTCTGACACCCAGGTCTGCAGTGGCCCATACCCCCGAGTGACACCCTCCGGGGTCCGTTCTAGCTCTCTTCCTGTACCGGACCGCACTCGGTAACCAGTCACAGGATGATCGTTGTATGAGGAGAACCGGAACGTTGGACAAAGGCACTTCCCTGTGTTTACTTGGAAGGTTTAGGAGAGAAGTGAATGGTTAAAGATGCGGCCTCTGAAATCAGGCTGTTTGGGCAGGAAGCTGAGCCGGGTAACCCCTCACCTCAGTTTTCTCTCCCTAAAATGGGAATAATGATGACGCTGACCTCTTAGAACTGGCCTGCTTGGAAGAGTTAAATGAAGTAATCTACGTGAAGCACTTCGAATAGTTCCTGGCACATTTTAAACACAACAAATACTGGTTCTTTTTAAACTTTAGCAGTCTTAGCTAAGTACCTTATAGGGACAAACAGAAATGTTTGTTAAATAAACATATAAATGAACAAATACACATGAATAAATAGTGTTTATAAAAAGAGAGTGGCCAGAAATGTTTCTACTTTGGGGCAGGATTGTTTGATCCTTTTTAAATTAGCACATTAAAGAAAACTCAAGCCTAAGTTCCACGGAAGCCAAACCAAAACCAAGTTTCAAATTTAAATACAATATTTCCTTCTTTCTTCCACAACTCCACGCTCTGCCGGCACTCAGACAAGGCGGGCATGAATTTTTTGCACTGTTTTTCCTACTTAGTTGGATATAGTAAGTTGTGTTTTTCAGGGTAGATATATGCACCCTAAGCTTGTTTCATTGCTGCTTTTTGTTTGGCTTGTTTTTTGTCTTTGGTGAAACACTCAGGTCAATTTTTAAAAATATATTTATGAGGGGGGTGTCTGGGTGGCTCAGATGGTTGAGCGTCTGCCTTCGGCTCGGATCATGATCCCAGGGTCCTGGGATCGAGCCCTACATCGGGCTCCCTGCTCAGCGGGGTGTCTGCTTCTCCCTCTCCCTCTGCCTGCTGCTCCCCCTGCTTGTGCTCTATGTCAAATAAACAAATAAAATCTTTTAAAAAATGCATATATATATATAATATATATATATATTTATGAGGGGCGTCTGGGTGGCTCAGTTGTCTGAGCGTCCAACTCTGATCTCAGCTCAGGTCTTGATCTCAGGGTTGTGAGTTTGAGCCCCGCGTTGGGCTCCACGCTGGGTATGGAGCCTACTTAAAAAAAAAAATATATATATATATATATATGTTTATGATAATTTTTAATAGAACACTTTTTTCTCTTTATTGGAATTATTGTGAATATTTTCCAGTAATCCTATATTATCCGGAATTAAAAGTTATCAGAAGATAAATCTATGGCTACCCATCAACTGAAGATAATTTCATTAATGTTTATACTAAGTCCTTCTTCTAAAAATAAATAATTTAAAATGTATTGCTGCTCTCAACAGAAGTAGCTTCTGAAATCAGAATCTATTTTCTTCACACCTTCTTAGCCCAATAAATACATCATCCACTGGACACCAGTAGAGCAAATCAGTCAAGCAGGCCACTTGATTCACTGACCCTCTGAGCCTCAGACAGTATATGCTTGAGAGTGACGTTCCAGGGTACACTGATTGGCTTCATCTCTAATGAGCTGGATAATCGTAAACAAGTTACCTGGCCTCTCCAAGCCTTAGTTTTTGCATCTGCAAACTGGGGATAATAAAATAGTCACTTCTCAGGGTGAGGACCAAGTTAGAAAAATCCACTTCAGGTGGGTTAGCCTAGGGCCTGGAATACGGTGAGTAGCGAATACATGTGAACAACATCACCATTTTCCGGGGCGTACCTAAATGAATGAAGTAGTCCTTGCCCTGCGAGGAGCACAGGAGCAAAACACACAAGCCATAGTAACGGTGTAATAGGACACAAGGTCTAGTCGCAGCAGTCAGAATATGGCAGGGGAGCCTGGAAGAGCAGCACTGGTCCTCTGCCGGGAGGGTCAAGGACAGGCTCTCCGAGGGGCAGCTGCACTGAGTTAGGATGGAAGAAGCCAGATGGCAGTGGCTAAAATCTTATATCTTCAACATTTGGGCTCGTATATCTTTAGCATAATTCAAGCCATAGTGCTTAGAGTCATTAATTTACCTCCTGAGGAAGGAAAAAGCTAAAAACCTCTCTAGATGACTTTGGAGTGTCTAATTATGCAAGTGCATGGTGAAATTTCAAGGGGCCAAGTTGTATTGTATTTTCTATAGTTAAATGTTTGTTCTACCAAAATTTTGTCAAATACAAAATCTATAAATAGGCTTGGCCCTTTAATGACTGCTTGTCATTTTTATCCAATTCAACCTTAAATAGATGCTAGTATATAGACTGTGATAGAACTTTTGCCTGAGTGTTTTTTACTTACTACAGTGCATCCACCTTACGATCGAGTCTTGATGTAGTACCTCCAAGGTGGAGACCGTGGCCCATCGACTCTGAGAGTCTCAGCTCCCAGCAACACCTGCTACGCCAGGCCTGCCTTGCGATCGGTGTTTCCTCATGGGTACCCAGCTCCCTGGCCATGCTTATGGCATTGCATTGAATAAATAGTAATAGTGGTTCCTGCTAAATCTACCTGGAGCAGACCTGAGCTATAGGAAATGATTTCAGTTTTTCCCAAACAGAAGCAGATCAAATTTGTGAGCAAAATAAAATCCGTTGTGAGGCGGTTTTGTGGTTTTTTTTAAATTTTCTTATTCATAAACTAAAGCTCATTTTCCTAGAAATACATCTAACATACTGCAAAACAAATACTAAATGAGAATAAAGGATCATTGTATATGAAAGTATTAGGAGCAGAAAGACTAAATTCATGGTCTTTAAACAATCTTACAAATCCTGTTATGTGTTTTCAGCCCCCAAATCAGTTAGTCTCATTCCACAGAATCCTGCCTTTTCATCCATGGTTTTTTGGTTTTTTTCTTGAGCCAGTCTGAAACTTAACTAGCTAGCCAGTGGAGTATACCAACTATGTGTGTAACTGATTAATTTGCAATTGAAAATCTGAGGTTAATGTCCAGTACGAATATTCATGCAGTTGTTTTTTACTCTTTAACCAGGGACCACTTTTAGCTATTTACATGCTATACTATAATTTGGCATATCTAATACCTTCTGGAAAGTAGCCTCTATCAGAATTGTTCCCTCTGTGATTAATTGATAGGATCTCTTTAAAATTGTTTTACATATTTTTCTTTAGATTATATAGGGGAATCACATGATAACGCTCGCTCATAGGGCCTGAAGGGGAAATCTTTTAATTTACCTGGTTAGGGGATTCCCCCACCCATACTAGACCTTGACCCCAGCTTCTACCAAGCAAAGGAAGGCCTCAACTGAAATAAGGAGAAAGAGGATAGTTAATGCCCACAGGCCTGGGTCCAAGAACATTTTTAAGGGTCGTTATGACTACACGTAGTTTTTGCCTTCGGAACTTCCCCTGTCAGTATAAGACATGATGTCACTGGATAAGGAAAATGCAACATTTGTTATGCTCTGGTGCTAAGTAGCTGCAGTTCCGAAAATGGGCAAGACATCCATGAAAATCCAAATTTATGACACGAATTCAGACTCTTAACTCTTAAGATGAGGACTCTAAGTGTCATAAATTCCGCCCCACACTTTGGATGTCATCCTTTAAAGATCGAACTACCTCAGTAAACAATAGAATCTGTCAGTTAGTGTATTAGCAATCTGTCTGTGCTTGAATAGCCGAGAGTGATGCTGTCAGAGGAAGTCTCGTTTGTAAAATGAGATTCATTTGGAATTGTGTGGTTTCTATCACAGCCATCCACAGTAAGCAGAGAGAGCTCCCTCAAACTAGCACTAGTAAACAAAAAGAGGAGGTTCGACGATACAATTGGGAGTTTTAACCCGTTTTTAAATATACGTACGGAGTTATAGCTCGTTACATAGTAGTAATGCACGGTGATTTTATTTATAAAATGGAGAAAATCAGAAGGTTTTATAGTGAAAATTTGAGATTAGACGTAGCATCAGCTCTCCTTTCCCAAGGAGCTAAGAAATCTGCATAAGAGCAAGGGCCTGGAGAGCAGGAAGGCGGCAAATAGGAGTCACCTTTGCTCTTGCTGCTGCTGCCACTGCCTCGGGTCCTAAAACTGACTTCTTTGTAAGAGGCTCAGAACCGGGGAGTTCACATTCCTTGACCTGGTGAGAGTACTTCAAAATAACAGCCTTCGTCCATCAGTAGGAAGTGGACCAGGAAGCCCTGACAGCTTCCGCATTAGGACACCGTCTCAGGAACCAAGATACTACACGATCCCATAAGGAGTCTCCTGGCTCCACAGAAGCCTTCAGATGCTTAGTTTGAGGAGTCGCTGCCAACGCCACAAACAGCAACCGCGTCTCTTGTCTCCTAAATCCTGCCATTGGCCCTCATAAAATGCTATCCTGTCCTCTCCCGGACCCCGCTCACCCCTCATCCCTCACCAGCCAAATGCTGCCTAGTGCCCTGAACCTCTCGTGTAGCATTTATCACTTTGAACTTCGTATAATAGATATTTACGTATATCTCTGAAGCTCCTTGCACGTGGAGGTACACACACGATACATATGTATTGACTCCATCAGTTCCGTGTTCTCCAAGCAGTCCGCTCCTTGAGTGAGCACAAGTGCTGCCCCAGGGAGACAGGTGCGCTGAGCCACGGCATGGCAGACTCTCAAACACACTTCCTTTACATTGCACCAAAAGGTCTCTAAATCAATATTATTTTTGAATGAATGAATTTTGAACGAATTCTTACATAGTGTTTTGTTTATTCTGATGATACCTATTGGGCAGTGATGGGGCGTTTGGCTCTCCAAGTACAAAAGAGCTCATATTCTCATGAGAAACAGAAACTCCCAACCAAAAAAATGCAGTGCAGAAAGTGCTGGAAACGTAGTCCATAGAAAAGACTGAGTATGTGAAGAAAGGAGTGGCTCACTTTGCCTGATGGCTAGATCAGGTCCGTGTTCCTCAAACAAGGGTCAAGTCCTCCAGGGTGAGTCCTGGGCCAGTTCTGGGAGTCTCAGGTCGGGGGCTGAGTCTAAGCATCTGGTTGATGGTATCCGAATTAAGCAGGGATATAGGAACAAGAGCAGTTGGTGTCTTCCCCTTTTGACTCCTGAAAATTTCAAAGCTTCTATACCACCTTAGCCCCTCACATAGCTACAAGCAGCTGCTTCTGTAAAGTAAATTGGGATTCCTTTTTTTAATGCTTTTAAACGATATAGCGCACTTAGCAAAAATCGGAGATCAATTCATTTAAAATAAGGTCTAAATGCAGCCATTGATATGCACAGCAAAATTCTGATTATGAATAAAAATTCATCTTAGATGATGATGGTAAAAATCTCTCCATCTAATATTTCCACATGGACTCATTCAACAAATACACGTTGAGCACCCGGTCTGTGACAGCTTCTGTTGCAGGAGTCGGGGGGCACAGCCTCCGGCTCCCAGCAACGCCCCAGTACACTGTTTACCAGCAGGAGGACCCAAAACTCAGCAACCAATCTGACAGCACTCTTCATACAGTGATATTTACCGAGCATCCAGGGACCAAAAGTTGAAAGGCAAAGTGAAGCAAGGGAATGAGATGAGTTTGTGGGTGATCCAGTCGAGAATAACATTTGGCAAGGGCAGGGCCCAAGCTTCCCGCATCATCTGAATCACTTACGGTCTCGATACTCTGACTAGCGTGCTAGGCATTGTGAGAAGCACTAGGACAAATAAAAGTAATAATTCCTGTCCTCCAGGAGAAAAACTAATCCCAGATCCTCTTGTTTCTAATATGGTTTTTAAAAATACAAAGTAATATCAGGTTTGCAAAGTGATAAGTATGAGTATCCAAGAATCAGAGGTTGTAATACATCTTACTTAAGTGAGATTTCCTTCTTTTTTCCTAACGAAAGTTTACCAACTGCATTTCTTCCTATTAAAGTTATTAGAGTTACCATGTTATAATCAACAGTAAATGACTAAATAGCTTAGATTATGACTAATGAACTTTTATCTATTCACGAATTTATTGAGTACCTACTATGTGCCAGGCCTGAAAGATACAAAGTCTGAGTTTCGGGCATCGGGAAGGGCCACAATCTAATAAATAACTATACAGTAAAAGATGCAGCCATATGAGTATGTCACATAAACAACAGTGACAGAGTGCGTGGCCACCTCCACGGGAAGGAAGGTGTTAGCAAAGGCTTTGAAAATCAAGTGTTCCCTGAGTTGCCAGAGGAAAAGACAAGCTGTAAGCATCCACGGAGTGCTGATAGACAGTATATTTTTACCGTCTGAGCTCATATCCTATGCAGAGTCCAAGTTGAGAGGTACCTTCCAGGTCTTCTGCTCCGGCATCCCAGGCAGATAATCCGTGACGGGGAAGTAGGCTGACCAGTGCCTTGGTTTTCGAATGGTGCTCTGGGACAAGGCTTCAGAGTCTCCTCCCAGAAGTAGGGGTAAGAGGCAGAATTAAACTGCCTGGGGCACGTGCTCATCATTTCTATTTATTTTATGGATTAGTTTCCATAAGTTTTCACTGGAAAAAAAAAATACAGCCCCACAGCTGAAAACCACTGGCAGAGTAAAAAGAGTATAGACCTCTGGGTAGCCCCATATTCATGTGCTTATAGGCAAATGAAATTACTTCATGTAGGAGAAAGTAATCTGTCACATGTAATGCACTGAGTACATTCAGATTATTTTGAAGTCATTTTGTTATGATCTCATTGGACCCTAGTTCCTTCATTTAAAAAAAAAATGAGGGTATTTCACCTAGAAATCTCAAGCCCCCTGTAGCTCTACGGTTATACGAGTTTGTGACGATCTGCCTTCCCTTGACTGGTTCTGAGGACAAGAATGCATTTTCGTCATGCTCCTGTCCGCTGCTTTCGAAGAGACTTAATGCTGGAATTAGAGCATCTTATTTTGTGAGTAAGAACCCATCACTGGTTTTATAAATTGCAAATGCTGACACACAAAGCCGAAACCGCGTCGTTTGTAGGATATGGACAGCGCAGTAGCTAGTGATGGTTTTTTGTTGCGCGGATGCCTGAAGTCAAATGCTTCAAATGTTGCTTTTAATGAAATATTTATGTTCTTTTGGTAGCCAGAAGTGCAACTTGCTGAAGGCTTTGATGTGTTCATGCCTAAGTCGCAGCTGGACTCTATATTGTCGAACTACACTCGCTCAGGAAGCCTTCTGTTTAGAAAGCTGGTGTGTGCATTTTTTGATGACAAGACTTTGGCTAACTCCTTACCCAATGGGAAGCGGAAAAGAGGACTCAATGACAACCGGAAAGGACTAGACCAAAATATTGTGGGTGCAATAAAAGGTTGGTCTGCGTCATTTCATTTTATGGGTTCTTTGTTGAGCTTTGCCTTGATTTCATAAAGATGCAGCTGAAACTGTAGTCACCTAACGAGAGGCTCGTTTAGTTTGCCCTTGGCAGTTGACCCACTGGTGTGGCTTTGGGGTAAGAACTCTGTAACTCAGCACCCCAAATACCACTGGACTTGGTATTTCAAGGTGACGTTGGCTTGTTAAAATCATGATTTCAGAGCCAGTTTGTTCTGCTGCTGAACCAAAAAGTTTTTCCTTAATTGTCTCTCCCTTTTTTTAAAAAAATTTTATTTATTTATTTGACAGAGAGACAGGGAACACAAGCAAGGGGAGTGTCAGAGGGAGAAGCACGCTTCCTGCCGAGCAGGGAGCCCAACGCGGGGCTCGATCCCAGGACCCTGGGATCATGACCCGAGCTGAAGGCAGACGCTTAATGGCTGAGCCAGCCAGGAGCCCCTTTCCTTAATTGTCTCTTAAGAAGAAAGTACCTTTCCTCTTAGTAATTGCTAAGAACTTCATCAAAATACGATTTTGACTTAAGTTTTTTAGTTGTAAGTAAGAATAAGGCTATGGTGCTCTTTGGAAAATAAAGGAAAACGGTTCTCTCCAAAGTTCGAAAGTTGCTTTACCTAGGTCATGACTTCTAAAGACATTATAGATGTCAGTGAGCCCACTGTGAAGCCAAACTCTGCGCATCTCCACCCATTCCTGGCCTGCTCTGCTCCCTGTGGTTCTGTGTGCGGAGTCATGCGAGTTACGTGCAGAGAAAACCGTGAGTCTGTCCCTCCCACTTGGCACCGTGAACACACACCCGAGCTCTGCTGCGTTCCGATAGCCGTGCAGGTGCACGTCTGAGTAGCTGTTCATTTATATCCAGTTCCACATCCTAAACCTATTTCTTCACTTTAAATTGTCCTTATGTAGAACTCTGATAAACGTGATTCCAGGTAATAGAAGCCCTTAAATGTTATTTTCAAAAAAGAATGTAAATGAATTCTCAAATATAAACACAACTACCATGAAAATGGAATTTGAGATCAGGCCTTAATTTACACTCGAATTGCTGATAAGGACGTTCTTCACTGCCTTAGTCCCTGCCTTGCTAGGGTTGCCGTCTGGGACTGGCTGCTGAGAGCCTTCCCTCCCCACTGCTGCTCCCCGTTATCTTACAAAAAGAGTAAATGAACCTGATAGCGCTTAAAGGATACTTGGAAACCCACAATTAACTTTACAAAATAATGTGACTTTTAAATGGAGTTAGCAAGTACCAAACAGCCTTTGTTCGTGGCCAGAAGGACATAAGCCTTCACTAACAGAAAATTTCTCATTCTGCAGCAGAATTTTTTCACTTAAAGTGACAGCTGAGTTGTATTAAATAGGAAAAGCTACAGAGATACTACAATCTATGTCATTTCTGAAAAGAATGATTCAGCCTGAAGTGACACTAAAAACAAGATTACTGAATTTGAAAAATGGTCAGTGATGTAACTGAGACCAGCTAAAGTCAGGAAGGGTCCCATTTCGATTTAATGTGGCTGGAGCTTTCTAGAAACATGAGGGTCAAGGTTGATGACGCTTTTCATGCTGAAGCTTTTAAACACATTGAAATGTCGCCAGGAATTGTTTTAATTTTCTTTTTTCAGGACAGTGTATTAACAGTATGAAAGTATTTGGAAATTAGGGAACTAGAAGCGACCGTGTTCCATTTTAATGACAGTAGTGAAGTTACCCTAATAATAGATGGTGATGAAATATGTCATTACAAGTAGAGTGACAGGGGTTCATTCTACCATTTTCAGTTGAGACTGGTCATCACACGATAGTTTGAAAAAGTATATTACACAGAGAACTAGAGAATATACCATCATTTTCTTCATAACCCTCCTCTTTAGCTAGAAATAAAAATGGTAACAAGGCTTCTGCTCCTAATACGAAATAAAGCAGATGATTCAAATCGAAGAAATTAAATTTTCCATATACTTCTTTTATTGTTGAATTAAATCTGGCATTAAAATTCTATTAAAACAGCAAAAACACTTTAAAATGGAGAGAAATCCAAACATAAGCCACCAATTTAAGTCAACAAATATCATATATTCACTTGTTTCCTTGCAGTATTGACTCATAAACATGTATATCTTGATCTAGATTTTTCCCCTACTTACAAAAACAGTACATGCGTGTAAAAATTCCAAACCATAGAAGTGTATAGAAAGCTGAAAGGCCTCCATAGTCATGCTCTTCTGAAGTTACTATATACATTCCTCTTTTCTTTCCCCCTGAAATCTTAATTCAAAGTTTGTGCTAAAGATTTGTCTTTCCTACAAGGACGTTCTGTTTCTAATGGTCAGCCAGAATTTTTACCTGATTTATTCTGCTAATTTTTCATAAGCACCCTGAGGACAAGCTCTGTCTTAAATATTTTTTATTACCTTCTGTGCTCACTAAGCGCTTTACATATAGTAGGGTTTCCATCAATACATGTTGGGTGAGTGAACAGACGTGGGTTTTTATTTTTTATCTTGACTTTGGCCTTCGTTTATAGACATAATGGTTCTTATACTAAATACCCATCCTTATGTCTTCTCCCAACCAATTTGAAATGACTGATGTCAAAATGTTGTGAATTTCTACCAGTTAATAAAATGCCAGTGAAAGAAAAAGAAAAAGAAACCAAAATTCAGTATAAATTGGGCTACAACTCTCTTAATTACCTAATACTTTTACATACATAACCATACTTCCACGAGCTAAAAGTTCATTAACCCACATGTTACAGTATAAAGTGGGTCTTTGAAAGCAGCTAGTGATTGAAGGTCTTATAACTCTCCCCGGGTTTTCTTGCTATTTATTGGTAGAGATAAAAAGGGAAGATTACTCCCCTAACCCAAGTCTTCTGAATCGGAGTCATCTGGGAAAGTGATAAAATGGTTTCTTTGTACATAATAGAACCAGAACCACTCCTGTCACTGCTGGTCTCTGCCACGTACTTTGACAAGATTTTATAAATATTAAATACTGTCTTTCTTCCTCTATCCTTTAAAGGGTAATACACCAATACCGTATTAATTTCAAAAGTTCTACAACCTAGAAATGTATTAAAACTAAAAGTAACGGTAGGGGCTGAATTTTGTTTCAAATGAAGTGATTAGGTTGGGTAAAACAAGAGTGGGGGGAGAAGAACAAAAATCTGTAAAATGCTTATAAATAAGAAAACGTGGATTGGAGAAGACGAGTTTATTGTGGGATTATTAACAAGGCTCTTTGTAGTGATAATTGATATTTCCCATGACAGTATCTTGAAACTAAAATGTAAGTCTCTTTGTAGGGCTCACACTTTTCACGTATTTTCATCTGTTTTATGGTGGTTAACACTTACTGGTAATTCATTAAAAATTCATTTATAAATATGACACAAAGTATTGAGGATGAAAGGATCTTTAATTAGAAGCAGTCACCTGAGCCCTTTGAGTTTAACCCTGTAAAGAAGCAACTTATAATCTTATTAAGTGGAGCCTTAGATTTTAGTGCTGAGGATAGTTCAGTATCTTGGATTGAATTGAGAATTGATTTCATGGCCAGAGCATAGAATGGAGAATTAGACCAGCTAATTCTTGATATCCTATGGCAGGAGACCGTACAGTTTGCCTTAGTGAGACTTATCTAAATAGTGATGTAATCCTCGGCTCTCCAGCACTCTTCAGAAAATAGAGTTGCTCTAAAGCAATTTTTAGAACCTGGGTTCTGGTTTTTAATTCAGCTTCATGGTAATTAGTTGAGAAAGTTTTATTACTACTATAAACTATACTAGAATCTCGAATCTTCTTGCATTCAAAGGAAGTTCTGTATGCCTGTCAAGTGAAAGACCCGACCGACTGCTCTCAGTTTACTACATGCGACACACCAACACACACGTAAGCCCAGACTGCGGCTCCCCCCACGGGCGGTCAGCGCCAATGGTCTGGCGCGGTAGCCGTGGGGGTCCAGTCTCCCTGCGAGGGAGCTCTGCTTGGCTGGTGGCCCTCCAGAAACGTAACTATGCCTCTAGCAAGACTAGAAAGCCCGACCACAGTCAGCATCGCCCTCTCAGAGACTCTGCCGAGCTGACCACCAAAACCTCGCATTTTATCCCAGCAACTCTGGGGACTTGCAGGGTCCATAGGTGTCCTTTCAAAATACTTTGATTTTTCCATTTTTATTGCACATCATTCTGCTTTCGATTTGACCTCACAGAGATGTCATCTGATGTGGTTGGGTGGGATTTACCTCCGATTTATTATTTATTTCTTGCTGGTAACTTCTGTGTATCCTGAGACCTCTCTGTAAGATCGAGGGTGGGCCATCAGATTAGGTTTGGACACCCTCGCAGGGTCGGTGAATTTATCTTCATTTACAGGAGAGGAAACTGAGACTCTGAGAAATTGGTAGGTGGTAGAGCCAGGATGTGGCCCCAGGCCTGTCTGGCTCCAAAGCCACTGTCTAGCACAGTCCTTTCCTTTTCTGAGGAATATCTGAAAGGAAAGAGGAGAGGTGTCCCAACTTTAAATGTCTATCTGAAAATTTAGCATTTTTGGATCCCTTATAAATTCCACTAGGAAGGTGGCCGTACTAGTTATTTAAAATGACCAGTCGGTTACTGTGTAGGCAAAGCATATTCAAAGTGAACTTCTGGGTGGAGAGTAGCTGTGGCTCAGTTTGCTTAGCAGCTGAAGGGCAGGTCCTCCCTTGAAGTCAGTGAGAATCGGTCCCATCGTGCTGGGGAGGAGAAGAGAAGCGTGATCCCCCCCCTAAGGAAAAGAGACACTTCTGAGACGCTTCCCATACATAGAGCTTGGAAGTCACACTGCATGTAAGTAATTTCTCAGAGTTGTCTGTAAATTAAATTCTAGCGGAACTATTTGGCAATTGAAACCAACTGATGAATGCTTTAATTCAGAATCCTTTTGGAAGATGCATAATCATTTGTTAATTTATCTGTTCATATTTTTACATAACAGATCAGCTTAAAACAGGATAAGCTGCATAATATATAACAGCAAAATAATATGTAACAACTCTCTAATTATATCACATACATAGCTGTCTCTCGGCTCAGGAACGCTTACGTAGCTGTGGTGGTGGTGGTTCGTATTTTCCCAATTTTTATGGAGGCGCAGTGACAAGTGATATTGAATCTTGGCCATTCTATGGGTAGAGCCCTGTAGGTCCAACCCCTTCCGTAGCGAGGATTCCCTGAGGTATTGGTTCAACATTCAGACTTCTGGGTCCCACCCTCAGGGACTGATTCAGTAGGTGTAGGGTAGTCCCTGAAATCTGACTTGGACAAGCAGCAGCAGGTGCTCTCACGTGGGTGGTCTCACACCAGCCTTGGGAAGCCGTGCCATCGGGCACCTGAGGCTGACGGCCGGTTCTGACATATGACAGCCTTCCTGTGAAACTCTGTCTCCTTCCTCTGTCCCTTAAGAGCAGCCTTTCTTCTGAAGGCTGCCCTACTTCTCTCCTGGAACAAATGAGAAGATAGTGTGTGCAAAGGCTCTCATCCTCTGAACCGCGGTGGCTGGAAATTATTCGTATCTGTTGTGTTACGCAAGGGTCCCGGTTTCAGACATGCCTGCAGCGCCTCCCCAGGACTTCCCTGAATAACTGCCTGGTTTACCAAGCTGGCAGAAAGGCCTTTCCAGACGTTAGCACGACTCTCACATCTGGATCACTAAACAAATGCTGTATAGTTTTCCACGTGGCCTTCTCATTAAAGGCTTGAAGAAAGCGTGGCCTCCGTTCTTAGCAAGCTCGCAGCCAGTCTCCTCGATCGCAAGTTTGGAGCACTTGTGTAGGCAACTTCTTCACCACGTGTGACACCAAAGCCGTGGTCCTTGCTGCTTCTCCAGCACCAATAAGTCACGAGAACACCAGAACCTTCGCAGTAGCGTTGACCTCACCAACGCAGAATGACATTTGCGTGACAGCAGACATGACAGTTCTGTTAACAGCACCGGCGTCAGTGCCCACCCGCAGGGCCCCGGGAACCAGGGACTTACAGAGGATAAGGCATGGTCTCGGACCTTAACGTGCAGCAGACACGTGAACAGTGAGCCATAGCACAGAACATACTCCAGGACAGAATAAAATAAATGTGACAGCACCCACTACTGAACGGAGGGAGAAGGCACAGAGGGGGTACAGCCCGGAAGAGAAGGCCTCGTGGGATAGGTGTCTCCGAACTAGACCGTGAAGGATGAGAAGTGTATCAAATGCAGAACGGATGGGAAAGGTTAACTACAGGATAAGTGTAATGAGGCCGAAATTAAATAAAACATTGGGTGGAAGCCTTTTGCCCCCAGAACTGTTTAGTCTATTCTGAGTTGATGGGCCTTGAGTCCTCACCAACCTGTTTTCCTTAAAGTGTTTAACTCTGTGAATGTAGATGCCAGGGAAGTGCACCCCAGGGGTTTTCAGCCAGAGCTGCACTTCTCGAAGCTGCCTCCTGAGCTTCCACAGGCCTCATCTCAGGCCTGATGAATCACAATTTGGAGGGTTGGGGTCACAGCAAGTCAGAAGTCTGTCCCTGCTTTGTCACCACACTTCCATAAGCTCAAAAAAAGAATCTCGCCTTCCTCAGAATTCCAGATCTAGCTGCTTGCTACACAAGGAGCAAGTGGAAAGGGGGAGACATTTGTTGAGAAGGTTGCAGCGTCTCATGGCTCCTTCTTCAGCCTCTCACAGAGTGGACAGGAGCCAGGTGTGGGCTAACCCGTGAGGATTCAACTCTAACTCCCAGTCACTGGATTCTTACAAAACCTGCATTTTAACACCACTGCTGGGGTTGACAAAAGCAGCCTCCTGTCAAAAGAGAGAAGTTTCTGCAGTCTGAAAAGGGCCACTCCGGCGTGACTATGCATTACACAATGTTATGGGCACCCTTTCCGTTGTTGACATTGCCGATTTGTCCCTTTATTATGACAGTTTTCTGGTGGACGCAAGTAAAATGTCCTGAGGAAGGGGCACCTTCCTGGTTTGCACGGTGACACCGTGCGGGCCAGCCATGGCCCCGGAAATAGAAAGCGGTGTTTTCTGCGTAGCCCGTCACCTTTTTGGGCGGATCCCTCAATAGCGTGGCTGATCCAAGGTGCTCGCCAGCATCATAAGGCCATAGCGCCACATCTGTTTTCTTTCCCACTGTAGGGGAGCAGACTTGTAGAAGAAGTCCACAGTTGGTCAAATTACGTTCCTTGTAGCTTTTCTCCTGGCCTATCACGGGTGCCAGTAATCTGATGCGAGTTTCCATTCCATTCCGTGAACAGTCATTGACTCTCTCATACAAGCTATGCCTCAAAAATCTGAGAAACACAGGAATTGAGACTCGCTTAAATTTCTGCCCTAAAGGTGCGTATGCAAATGATCACGGAATACTTCTAGTCCCTGTAGTACCACACAAAATAACTAAGGGTGTGTGTCAGCTTCCATTAAGAAAACGCCTTGAAAATCCATAGACTTTCATTTAAAATGAACTGAAAGCTGTCATCGATTTTGGCCGCCCTTAAGACATCTTTGTCTAAAAGCAAGCATGGCTGCGTCTATCCTGTTAAGAGCACCCTTAGAAGAGAGAGAGGCTGCCTCTTGGACTAGTCTGGTCTTCCCACGGGCTGCTCCCGACGCTCGAGTCTCTTGTTACCCTGACTGTGTTTCCAGGTTCTTCTTTCTTGCATCCGGCTCTTGGTGAGACTTTGACAGCTCTCCATGGCCAGCTCCTGGTATTCCTCAGCACCTTAACCTCCCCTCATCAACCGTGTGCCTTTGATCACAGAGCAAATCTAGGATTCGTTATTTTAACTACATCCCTCCCACACGTCTTCGTCATCACCCAGACCATCAGCTTAGCCATGTGCCAGTAAGTGGGGGCCAATCTTAATTAGAAACGTGCACAGAAGCCAGGAGCAAACGAGATAGCCGACAGTGGCGACTAAGACATGCAGAACATGCCAGCTTCACTGCAGGGCTTGGGGCCTGGCCGGGCCTCTTTTGAAAGAGTCAGGTGTGTCCTGCCTACCGCACAGCACACCTCCTGCACGGTGGCGCGGGGCTGACATAGCGCCGCTCGCAATGACCTTGTAGGCAGAGGCACCCACGTTCTGCTTCTTCTGTTTGAATGCTCAGAATTCGCCTCAGGGCCTTTTTGCCTTTGCCCCTAATCCCGCCTACTAACCCAGCCCTGTCGGTTCCTTTCGTCCTCACTCCCTCATCACTGGTCTCTAGCTTCTCTGACAACATCCTAATCCAGCCATGCATCACCCTGTCCTTGATGGTCTGGAAAAATCTCTGTGAATATCTTCCCTGCCCTGCATTTCCCCCTTGAGTTCCTGCGGTGGTAGCATGTGGCCAAGTAACGCTTACTTGTAAACGAAAATTTCCTGCCAGTTTCCCATGTAACCCGTCTTCGGCCGTTAAATCAAGTCCAAACTCTGGCCTCTCCCACACTCACCATTATTGGATTTCTCTTTCCTCGCAACTACGTGTCCCAGTGTTCCTTCCTACCAGGCGGGCCAGCCCAGCGTCGACACTGTTCCTCGGGCGTCACGTTCTCATCACGACTCTGAGTTAGGCTGTGTTCCGGGGCTGCGTCGCTCTTCTCTCTAAACAAATCCAGCTCTTCGTGGTCTGGCCACATCTCGTGGCCTCTACTATGAGACTTTCCCCAGTGTCCCAGCCTGCCTGGATCTCTCCTTTCTCTGTGTTCCTGTAACACACGCTACCTTTGTGTAGTTTACCAATAAATCTTAACTCCTTGCTTGTTACTCATGGTTTATGTGGAAGATGACAGTACCATGTATGTCCCAAACCGTGACGCTTTGGAGGGTGAAGCTGGTGCCCTTGATCATCTCACCGGGAAAGCAGCCATTTTGAGCCATCCTGGACAAATCAGGATATGTGGTCATTCTATTTACAGTTGGACGTCTTGTTGCCTCCGCAAGACCACAAGCCCCTGTAGGGCGGAGACCACGTTCTAGATTGGCTTTGCGTGTTCCTCGGGGTGTGACACAGTGCCACTCACATAATCAATGCTGAATAAATACAGGAAGAAAGGAAAGAGGGGTGGAAGGAATGAGGCGGTCAATGTGTCTTCATGGAAAAAGGTGGCTTCTTAATAATGCCAACACAGCTCTGCTACGTTGGATGCATACAGGGCACGAATAAGGGGATAACTACACAACTCTCCAAGACACCTCAGAGGAGGGCAGCTGAAATTCCAGAAGGCAGAATATAAATCTGAAGATGAGAAGAAACAATGCCAACAGAGAAGTCGAGTGGTGCACAGCACTGGAGGCCGGTAGGAACCTCGTCAGTCAGAAGCGTCACGGTGACCCCGAATAGCAAACCCGCTTTGTCCGGTGGAGGCTCTGAAAGCTGTGACTTGTCGAGTGTCCCACAGCAGCCTCCTCAGTCCGCAGCGTGGAAGGAGTAACGTGTCATGCTTTCATTCATTCCGGAGAGCAATCCTCTTCGGATGTTACATATGATAATGTACTGTGGGACTGGGATTTAAATAAACCCCATAATGGAACCCATCAGCAGGCTCAATGTGCCAGTTCCTGTTTTTGCCATTGCAAGACTTCTTGAAACCTCAGTATGCTTATCCGTCCGTGTGTTTTTTTAGCACTCATCATCATGGCAACGTGGTGCCTCCAAGACGGTATCAAAGAGAAGAGAACTCGTATATTGTCAGCCTCAAAATGTGAGCCCACAGTCCTCCTATAGCCGATCTCAACTAGAGGGGGGTTGTCACCATTGAAAAAAGGACAAGAAACAAAAGCTTAGCTCTGAGGTATCGCCCTGTCCTGACCCTGACGTCACCACCACACAGCACCCATAGGCCTGTAGCGGCCAGGATGGTGGCAAGCACACCGATCCGATGACCTAATCCTCATAGGTGAGGCCCTGTCACCAGCACTGCGCTCCCAGCTCATCGCTCTTGTTCTTCTGACCTGAGCCATCTCTGAGTGTAGGTGGTTGTGAGGGACAGCACGGTACCTGGACTTCCGGAATGTTCCCTAACTTACTCTGGTACTGTGAGTACAGCTTCCGGATTTACTGGCCAGGCCGTGAACTCAGCACCTCATGGAACGACTTCAAAAGTTCATATTGTGTAAAACCTTAGCTTTATTTCTTATTTTTTTAAAGATTTTATTTATTTATTTGAGAGAGAGCGAGCGAGAGAGCATGAGTGGGGCGGGGGGGGGGGGTGGCAGGCCGAAGGAGAGGGAGAAGAAGGCTCCCCGCTGAGCAGGGAGCCTGATGCAGAACTTGATCCCAGGACCCCAGATCATGACCTGAGCCAAATGCAGATGCTTAACCGACTGAGCCACCCCAGAGCCCCAGAAACCCTACCTTTAAAAACAGAGAGAAAAACTCAGTACTTTTCCTCATCATTTATATGCAGAGCAGACAACCACAGCAACACCCCTAGAGCCCGGGTAAAGAGAATGTCCTATGCCCCTTGCCTGACTTCTTGAACCGATGGTTCTCTCAGCTCTGATCTAGAAAATAAGTGAGTTATACTATTTCCAAGATGCCTCCCAAGTAGAATTTCTATAAATCTGTGATTTTTGAAACATTTTTCTTTGCCCAGAAAAGGGAGTAAATAGTAAAACGCCATGACATCAAAACTGGTTATTATCCAGACCTTAATATTTCACAGATATAATTTACTCCCTTGAAATATACGAAACATGTTAAACAAACATGTGTTGTAGCAGCGAGCCAGAGGAAAGTGTTAATCATATCTCCCACTAAGTTGTATTATAAATGAGCTCTGCTGAGGGCTCTCTTGAATCGAAGTAAATTTAAAATTAACTTTGTTTAATTCGAGAAACCACTAAAGGCACTTTCTTTTAAACAGAGATGCCATTGTAGCGAAAGGAAGACAAGGGATATTGTTCTTTTCCCCCAGACTGCTCTGGCCTCAAATCTTTGAGGATCGCTGTGATTAAACAAGATTGCTCAGACCTCAAAGTCCCACCAGCTTGGGGATCCTGAAAGGAGCATTGTGGGTGTAGACTCACTCCTGACCCTGGCATTAAGGTCTTGAAACACTGCCTTCTCTTGGGGGGTAGAAAAAAAGGTGTAGGTTGGCTAATTTTTAAAGTCTCTGCCAGTTCAGAAATTCTATGGTTCAGTAATTTTAGTCCAGATTCTCAGCAGTAATCCTAGAGAATTAAATAAATATGACTGGGAATCAGTGTTATGGATACCTAAGGCCTTTTTTGTTACAACAACCCCCTGAAAATTACAGTCCCGCACAGGGATCCGCACTAGGGGACAAAGAATTCGATGGTCGTTGTGGTCACCCTTCCCTCCGCTTGACCAGCTGACTGCCCTGCAGTCTCCTGTGTAGATAATTCGGGAGGATATTCTCCTTTCATCAGTGAATGCACTATTGTTTGTATTAGTGTATTTTCTTAACTTGTTAACTTTAAAAATTTCATTTTTAGGTGCGATAGTCGATGAACTGTGCTAAATCTTACAGTTAAATGAAATCCCAAATGAACTTGAGGGCTCAGTGTGATCTCAAGACCTGTTGGCTATTTACGGAAGAAATTCTCTGGTTCTCTCAAGTGAAGTCACAGATTAGAGAAAACCATTTCTCCGGTTTTATTCTTTCACGAGCTGCTGCCTGACATGGGCCAGCCACCGTGCGCGAGGGAGCCACGATCTCTGCCCTTGCCAAGTGCAGTCTCAGGGATCACTACGTGCTGTTATTTTGAAAACCACCGGTTAACGAGCTCAGAGGGGCCTTGCCTGAGAAGGTCAGCTGAGAGCCAGGGAGGGGGGCGGGTGATGGACTGATACCTTCCCCCTGCTGCTCCGGGCAGGCAAAGTCCTGAGTCTTCTCCGGGCTCCCCCCCAGCCCTGAGAGAGAGCAGCAGACTGGAGATCCGGCCAGAATTGACGTCCCAGCATCGTCCTAGGAGAAACTCTCCGATTGGCTCATAGGCTGATGGAAGAATGGTGTTTGTCCCCGTTAGCAGTGGTCGTTAGGCCAGAAGTGAAAATAGTATTCCTCTTCATCTTGAATGCATTGAAGACATCTTCCAAGATTCATTTTCTCTCCACCTTACCACTGAGGTTTTAAACAAGTGTTATATTTACTTCATACTCATGCTCTTTTATTTTATTTTTTAAGAATCAAAGTGTTCGGGGCACCTGGGGGGCTCATTCAGTTAAGCGTCCAGTTCTTGATTCCGGCTCAGGTCCTGATCTCAGGGTCATGAGATCGAGCCCTGCCTTGGGGCTCTGCTTTGGGCATGGAGCCTGCTTAAGACCCTCCCTCTCCCTCTGCTCCTACCATCTCCTTTCTTTGTCCCTCCCACTCCAGAGTAACCTGAAGCTGGTGCGAATCTTTCTTCCTTCTGTTTTTCTACATTATTGCTTGTGTGTCCATAAATCACCCGTACTACTGTCTCGTGAATTTATGAATCCACATGCACAGCCTCATACTGGACTTTTGCAAGTTTGTGACTTTTTTGAGATTTATCCATATCAATACATTATAAATCTCATTTATTCACTTTAACCGCTAACCACCCTATAATACACAGCGATTTCTTTCTGCAGTCTTCTGTTAAGGGGCAGTTAGGTGGTTCTTGCGCACGGTTACTGATGGCGACAGTCACCTTTGTGTTTCCTGCGGTTCATGTAGGAGTTTCTCTGGGGGACGCACCAGGGAGCGGAACTGAGGATACGAGCATCGTCAGCTGCATTAAGCATTTTGCCAAATGGCTCTCTCATGCGACACATCACTTCCATATCCACCAGCAACGAATAAGAAATCCTATTTTTCCTCCTTCTTGCCAACATGTGGTGTTAACCGACTTTAATTTTTGCCCCTTCTGATTGGTCTCAAGCAGCACCTCAGTAGTGGGTTCCCTGACTATTAAAAAGATTGACCGTCATTTCACATTTACCGCTATTTGCTTATTTTCCCTCTGTGAATTTCCATCCTTTTCCTATCTCTCCAATAGGCTGTTGTGTTGACTCCCATGAATTCTTCTGTCACTTTCATCCGTTATAAATGTTTTCTCGTATTTTCTCACCTGTGAAACTTTGTATATGATCTCTTTTATCACACCAAAGTTAAGATTTAACAGCCAGATAGACTACTTAATGTTTCTGGGGTTTTTTGGTGCCCAACTTCTCTCCTCCATGATGATATATAATTGTATTCCTGATTTTTTTTCCCCAACAAAGTTTTAAAGTTTTATCTTTTATATTCAGATCTTTCATCCCCTTGGAATTAACTTTTGCCTAAAATGTGAGGGAAGGATTTAATTTGTTTTTCTCTCTGGGCAATCAATAATTTTAACACCATCCTCTTTTTTTTTTTTTTTTACATGAATTGTAATTCCCCCTCAGTCTTCTACCGAGCTCATACTTTACCTGTTTACACTTAGTCTTTTGTCCACCTCTGAGTCATTGCTACAGTTTTCATTAGTTTGGCATTGCAGGAGTTCCTAGTATCTCACAGCTCGCGCCCTCCCTCCGCCTCCTTCCCTCTGCTCTCAGTGCTCTTCTTCCTCAGCTATGACCTGTAGTAATAACTGGCGTGTTATTTCAGTCTCTGTTCTGATCATTTCACCCTCACTGTTGAATGATGGGGGGTCCATTGGGGTTCTGTGTTCTAGACTGAGGGTTGTTTTTGCAGAACAATTTGAAAACATCCCACTGTCTTCGAGATTTGGTTCCTATTGTGGGTCTGCCGTCAGTCTGTTGTTCTTTTGTAGATAACGTATCTTTTCCATCTGGTTGCTTTTAAGATCTCTTTGCCTTTGGTATTCTCTGTTTTCTTTATTTTAAGTGTAGGCATATGTTTTGATTAATTTGCTTGGTTGCCTAATTTGTAACTGTAATAGAAGGGTTTGGTGGTCATTCATGTGTAATCGACGGTGGATTAAGAATCAGGCTTTATTTGAGGTGCCAGGATGGTTCAGTCGGTTGAGCATCCGACTCTTGATTTCAGCTCAGGTCTTGACCTCAGGGTCTTGAGATCAAGCTCTGCACTGGGCTCCACACTGGGCATGGAGCTTACTTGAAAAAAAAAAAAAAAGAAGAAGAAGAAGAACCAGGCTTTACTCCAGTGTGTATAAAATGTTCTCTTCAAGAAGGCTCTTTTGGTCTCAAAACACAGTGTCTCTAACACTCCCTTAGGAAGAAGCTGTTTTGCGAGGCTGCAAAATAGAAACGTTCTTGGCCTGACTGCACGCTGCCTCCCTTCCTCCCAAGTGACACCTGTCGGTCTCTCTGGCTCCCTTCTTCTCTGTGTACATCTGCTTCCTCCTCCTACTTACCAGCTGGCTTCCTCCACTGGGTTCCTCCCCCCACACACACACAGTTCTGGTTTGCAAGGTGTGGCCACTCACGCCGCAAGGTCTCAGCTTAGCCTACTACTGCTCAAGCCCTCATCCTCTCATCGCTTGCTCTGCTGAGAAGCTCATCCTTCGTGCAGTCAGTCTGTGGCTTGGCTTCCCTTCGGTCAAGCGCCCATCCGTGCTGTGGCCAAGCTGAGGGCACAGGTACAAAACATTCCTGCCTGCTTTGGCTGCGGGGGCTGGGTTGGGATAGGGGAAGGGGAGGTTTCCCAGAGGCAGCCTTGAGCTTGGCCAGCCCCACACCATCCAGCTGCCTTTGCTTCAAGTCAGACTTCCTGTTGAGTTTTTCATTCCAGCACTTTGATTCCAAGAAGTGAGGGTACTGGGTTATGACATCAAATGTTTCAGATACTAGAATGATAATCCCCCCCCTTACACATTAATTAATTGCATCATAGCTTATTGATCAGTCCCTCGTAGGTTTAGTTATTGCGAGCTGGTTTCTCAGGTGTGAACCTGGGTGGTCTGACAAAACCCGAGTTTGAAGCTGCACAGCCGAGGGACCCTGCCTGGTCCAGTAGCATTTGCCCTGAGATCTGTGGCATCAGAACAGCCCGCACCATCCGCCAGCCCTTCTTCTAGCTCTTTCCTTTTCTCTCCCAGTACCCCAACTTCCACATTTCTTGTGACTTTAATAAATTACTGGAATGGGTGTCAAGCCTATGACTTGTGGATTTCAGCTGTCCCCAGGAATTTTGGAACTGAAACGCCATATCATCGTCAAAGAAAATATATTCTCTCTTAGAGCCAAATAAAATGTGCACCAGCGTCCTCAGTCTCAGAGTTGAAAACACCTAGAGGCCCGTCCTCCGCAAGGCCCAGTCTCCTTCTCCCTTCCTGGCCTCAGGCTGACCGATCCCTTTGATCTAGAGGGGAGGTGATCTCACACACCTGCCTGGTCCTCTCCCTTCTTGTCCCCTGTGCTTCTGTTTTGTGCAGATGAAAGTAAGACCAGCGTTCACAGCATTAACTTAGCTATTGATTTGCTTCTATTTAGAATTCAGTCATTATTCTTTTATAAAATCTATGTGCTCATATATAACTTTAAATTAAAAATTAAATAATTTATGTGGAAAATAATCCCTATCAGCCATGCGGTCCGGGACCGGTTACTTAACCGCGTGTACTTTGATTCTGTCTCTAAGGCAGGATCACAACACCTGCACCAACAGGTTACGGTGACCATTAAATGAGATAGATTATAACGTGCTTAGTGCATGGGAAGCTGCACATAATAGTTTTAAAAGAGTACAGGGAAGAGGGGGCCGTGGGAGGGTGCTGGTGGTCTTTGGGCTCACATGTGAGGAGGGGGAACGCGGCAGCCTTCAGGGAAACCTCATCGGCTCCCCCTGCAGCTTGGCACCAGGGTTCCCTCTCCTTGGCACAGCCCCAAGACCCAATCACAGAGAGAGCTCTCTTTCCCACTGGTCCCTGGCCCTCTCGTGCTCTGGGAGATGGGCGGGGCCCGGGACGACCGGGCTTCGGTAAGGCTTGACGTCAGCCTTGATTACTACTTGTCTGTTTGACCATAACTTAAAACTGCGTCATCAGATCAGAACTCGGGCTCTCTCTGCTGGCCAGCTGTCGCCTCTTCTGAAGGGGCCACAGAGAAACTGCAGCTCTGCGGGTCTCCTCCTGCTTCTCCAAGTGTCTGTGCGATCCAGTGACTTCCTTTAAAAATCCACCCCATATTCTGCTTTTCCCAGCATAGAGAGCCAGAAAAATCCAAATGAAGGGTCCTCTAAGAGCTCCCACCGTGTGAACAGACAGCTGTTTGGGGAAGGTGGCCAGTCCGCGGTGTTCTCAGCATGGAGCATCCGGACACGCCACACACCGCCTATTCATTGATGATTACATTAAATGCTGCGTTTCCCAGGGAAGGATCTGCTCAGCCACCACCAGCTTATTCATTATTTATATACAATTAAAGGGCACGGTTCAAACGAACACAAGCGTATGAGAAAAGTCATTATTCATGTACAGATCAAATTGAACATTTGTCATTTCCCTAGTGACTTAACATACTCTTTGTACCTTGGGACCTCAAATTATATTAGGCACAGGAGATGTTTTAACTCTTTTTCTTAGTCTAATTGTTGGCTTTAATCCGCTTGCTCGGATTATTCGGACTTGTTTAAAATTAGTCCTTGCTTCTCCTTAATATAGGAAAATAGAAAAAGAGGGAAGTTTCTTTTTAGTACCTATTGCATTCTAAGGATGAATGCAAATTGTTCTATGATTCTTAATGACCCACCATTAACATAGTAGGAAACCCCGTGCATTAATGCAATGCCTCTTTTCACATCATTACTCCTAATGGAACTGTTACCAGGAGAATAGCTTGACCTTTAGCTATAGATTCAGACAGCAAAACATATTCTGCTTACTCGATACCTCTATTCACATCGCACATTGAGCATTTTCGGATCAATGCAATGACAATCTTTTGGCCTTGTTCTAAGGCCCCATCTGCGCATGTAACAGAGAATAGGATTCCATCTTCAGTAGATAGATCAAGTTAAAAGTCTCTCTTAAGTTGGAATGTAATCCATGAAATCAACTGTCAATAATACGCCCAGTGGAAATATTTGTTGGTTTAGGTATTTTCTGAGAAGCCTAATGCTGTGTCTTCAAAGGTCTCAGACACAGACCCCGAAGACACAGATTTCCCTGGCTTCTTTTTATTATAACTGGATACATTTTAACTGAAAGGAGAAAAAAGAAATAGAAATTATTGCCTTTTTCATGGGTGACAGAGTACTTGAGCCCAAGATTAGCTTACAAGGATCTGCTTGGAAGTCCCTCATGGAGTGGGAGGAAACGTTCCAGAACCTTCCCTTTGGTTCTCCTGAACTTGGCCATTGACATGCATGGCTGCCGGAACTCATTTTGATGTTGGCATAACCCACATTGACTTTGAGATTTGGAACCACTGTTTTCTAGTGTGTGCGAATTTGGACACATGCATTTCACAATCTAAGAAAAGAGGGGTTGCTATGGAAATTAATTATACAAATAATATCGCACGGAGGGAGATGTTTACCTGGTAAGATGATATAGTCAGTCATTTTTGTGGTACACATTTTCATATAAACTAAGAGCGTGCTAAATACAATTATTTTCTTTTTGTTAAAATAGAACTTCGAGAACCTTTTGGCAGTTCTCTGATTAGGAAATGTTATTGTGGGCATTTGGGCGTAATACAGCCTTGTTCCTTTAACTATATTCCATGAATTAAAACTTCCTAATTAGTCTAAATTCATGAGCTATTGTATCTGCTGCCATTAGAAACAAAACTGGAAAATATGTGTGTTCATCAAATATTAATTGACTTCTTACTCAGTACAGGGCACTGTGGTTGGTGCTTTGAGGGGGACAGGATCCTTAAGGACTCTTGACGTGGTCTCCGATCTGGCTTAGGAGATTCGAGAGCACACCTACGCCCCGGGATATTACTTCATCTGCCTCCCTCCGGAGTAGAGACCGCCGGCTTTCTCATGCCCATAGGCCATATATTGGACAGCCTGGTTGACATTCTCCTCGATCCTTAGTTCTGCTTCCTAATCATCGCCTTCCTCTGCTCGGCTGGGGCTGGAGTGGACCCTTCCCATCAAGGCTCTTATCACAGCTACACACCTTCCTCTCCCTCACAGGTCCTGCTGGCACCCTGAGTGACTTCACTGTCCTCATGAAAGATCCGCCTGACCCCCCAACCACATCATGTCCAGACCTCGTGCACGGTGACCGCACCTTAGCACTCTCATGCAGAACTTCTCCACCGCTGATGCTTTCTTCTCTAGCATGATACTCTCAACTGCCCTCACTCTATGGCACCTCCTTGCCAACCCCACCGATATTCCATTCCCTGATCCCCATAGATTTTTCCAATCATCCGAGCCTCTTTCTGGCTTTGCTTCCTTCCCAGATTTGGGGAGGGAGAGGAGGAGTGAAGAAATCAGAGGTAATGAAGTCCAGCTGGCATCTGCAAGCATTTTATGTCCCTGTCCTCCTGCCTGAACCATCCAGCAGAATCCTCGCCTGGACCAGTCCGACCATCCCGTGGCGCCACCCTTAGCTCGGAGCTGCAGGTGCCACGGGACTGCTGCCACCACCAGCGCGCAGGGGTCCCTTATGCTCAGCGTCCTCACGTCCTTGGCCCGCTGCTCTCCTCTTCCTCTTCTTCTCAGAAGCAATTCCAGACAGTCCCCACACTCTCCCTACCCCTTGCCACTGAGTCACTGAGGTCTCAGGAGCAATTGCTCACCTAGACCACTTCTAAACCCACCCCAGCTCCCCTTCCCCCTGGGTGCAGAGGGGAAGTCTTCCTCCTGTTCAAGGGCAACCCCATTTCCAGATCCCACCACCTCAGTTCCTCCAGCGTGGTTCCTGTGACTGTCTCCTTCCTTCTTCTGGATCCTGCCTTCTCCAGAATGTAAACCATGCTCACGTCTCCGCAACCTGAGCCCTCCTCGCACCCGTCCCCTCTTCTCTTCCTTCCCCCACTGAACCCGGTTTTTCTGGAATGTCATCTGTGGCCGCCCCACCTCTCCCCTGAGGAGCTCCAGTGACACTTGGCAAACCGCTGTGCCTGACCCTCTCTTCTGCGCTTCAGACTGATGTCCCTTGTCTTCATTAGTGCCGCTCGCTGGTCCTTACAAGACCACCCTTGCCGGTTCTCCTGATTTCGCCAGTCCTGTGCCTTCAGCTCCTTCCGGCTGGGTTCTCTCTGGCTCTGTGCTGGCCCAGTGCGCTGTTCACTCCATCTGCTCTCCCTGGCCAACATGTTGCTGTTCTAGCTACCACATATAGGTATGCGCCCCTCAGGCCCGTATCTTCTGCCTGGACCCCTTCCCTGACCTGCAGACTTCGGTGCCAAGTAGCTGCTAGCCAGCCCCAGCGGGTGCTTCGCAAACACCCCAAATCAGCACATTCCAAACCGAACCCAGTACTGCCCGCCTTTCCCCTCAAATGTTCCCTTTCTCCCATATTTACCAGGTCACAGGATTCACCAGAAATGCCAGTTCTAGACACTGGTCCAGTAACTCCAGCCGCCTTCACTCTAATGTTGAGTGGGCCTGGTCCCTACTATTTTATCCATATCCAATATTAGCTTTTTAACATTGTTTTTCTGATTTATTAGATATAAGGTGTGTTTTGCACTTCTTTGGTTTGTATACTGGCTGACCATTTTTCCTAGATGCACTTTGTCCATTTACCTACGAGACTTCCGAAGTTGTTCTTGTATTTGAATGAACTTCTTGTTTCGGTGGTGGACACCGGACCTCTTCAGTCATATTTAGCACAACCAGCTTTTCTCATTCTGATGAAATGTTTCTTTTTCATTCAGTAGAAGTTTTACAGTTTTATAGAGTTGAATCTGTCAACATTTTCCCTTGCCCTTTCTTTTTAAAAGAAACCTTTAAAACATTAAACCTGCCAGTATTTTAAATACCACGAAGGCAGGGTGAGCTGACTGCGTGCTAGGTCTCGTCCTTGCGGAGAGCGAGGTGCACGGAGGGGGCGTGAAAGTGCCCCGCACGGAGGGCAGCGGCCCTGTCCACAGCAGCGCCAGAAAGAGCAGTTCCGTTAGAACTACTTCTGGTTCAAGCACCATCCAGGGTGTATGAGCAGGATCCTGCCAGCCTGCGTCTTTACCCCTCTGTGTATTAGGGAACACAAGACAGACGTTGAAGATACCCCCTGCAGAACTTAGGCTTTCCAGAAAGACACTTTTTTTTCTTCTTGGGATATATTCCTATTTCAGATCTGCGTGGTTTATTTGTGAAAGTATTTAACGACATTTCATATTTTCTCTCAGTTTTCACAGAAAAATACTGCACTGCTCACCACGTGGATAAACTTCCTGGCCCGAGAGACTGGGTACAGATCCTGCAGGATCAAATCAAACTGGCCAGAAGAAGGTTAAAAAGAGGCTCAGGTATGAATCAGCCACCAGAAAAGGATCGCCAGCAGCCCTTCACTGAGTTCCTGGCTTTGTCAAAGTACAGTCCCCGCTCTAGGGCACTTTGCTGTCTTTGGTCTGTTGAAGGAAAAGCTCCATAGAATGTGCCGTGGTTTTGCATTTTAAAGTCTTATTCGAGTGCGGTTCGAAATTCACCTGAAGATTAAATAGTAAAAATTATGTCAGGCCAAGAAGGTTGCTCGTTTGGTTCGTGGCCTCGTGTGTCCTACCTGTGAAGCCGGGTCTCTCTTTTGTGGTCGCTTCTGTTTGCTGCTGAGTTTTGCTTGTTTCGATCTGCACGACTTTATAAAAAGTACCAGTTGCTTGAGGTAAAAAAAACCAAAAAAACAAAACAACAATCCTCCTATCAGCAACACCACATGAAATAGGCAAAGGGGTTTTAAGTCAAATAGATATTTTTCAAATCTGGCTTTGGCAGTTCTGAGATGATTTTACCCAGGAATGCGAATACCAGTTGAATTATGATTATTTAGGTTTGGTGATTTGAGGTCTCAAATGACAGTGGGCCCATTTACCAGTGAAGAATTCCTTTGAGGTCCGTTTTCTGCCATCATGTAAGAATCATCATCCCTAGGAGGCCACAAACCTCTAGACGCTATTTTTTAAACAAACAAACAATTCCGATCAAAGCTCAGGACGCCTGGCCCGCTAAGAGCCTCGGTGCTTCTGTAGCTGGAGAGCGCAGCCCTCGGGGCCGCGCTCCAGACGCTGACTGCTTGCCACACGGCTGCCTGGTGCCGAGGCCCCGGGGAACAGCAGCGCTCATGCGGGGGCCTGGGTCTCTGCCAGATCCCTTGTGTGAACTCGCAGCATGGGGAACAGGGAGCGGCCCCCGGGGAGAGCTCCTGGCACAGGCTGGGAATGCCCTCGATGCAGCGGGACATGGGCAGCAAGGAACCACGTGCATCTCCAGGCTGAAAAACCTTACAGCTCTCTTCTGTAAAGTAGCTAGCAGAACTCTAAAGTATTTAGCCACAGCCATTTTTTTTTTAACTGAAATCTTCCTTTCCTCTTTTTTTTCCCCCATTTGCTTCCTTTTATACGAATTGATGCCCTTCACAAAGAGCAGTGACTACTGCTATTTGTCATTGGTAGAAACGTAGTGTCGCATCAGGCAGTCGGTTGTAGTGGAGTCCAGACCTGGCTTTCAGGTCTCTCTGTTCTTCACAGCCCTGGACCTCGGGCAAGTCACTCCAGCTTTCCAGGCCTCAGGGTCTCCATCACGAAGCAGACAGCTAGAGAAAGCCTGCTTCGCAGTTGTCATGAGGTTCCAGACATACGTCATACGTAAATGTCCCCATAAACTAAGCTAATGTGCCTTTTGAAAATGCCTGCGTTCTCTGCAGCAGCACTGGGGGGGGGGGGGGGTCCTAGGTCAGGGGGCCAAGCAGCCCGCCGTGCCCTGCAGTCCCCTCTGCTTCTGTCGTCCCAGCATAACTGCTACTGACGCCCTTTGCGCCTGCGCAGGTTTTCGGGCTTGCATGCTAAATAAATCATACACTCGCCCTTCCCCCAGGTCTCTCCTTTTCCTCTGCCTCTTTCTCTTCATCTACAAATCACCGCAAATAAACGCAGCAGGGGCACAGTGGGAAGAACAGGTCAGAATCCCTAGCTCCCAAATTCCTGGGACCTTCTCTGAGCCTCAGGCTCTCCGTTTATGTAACAAGACGAATACCTGCCTCAGGGCTGTTTTCAGAGTTAGAATCAGACAATGTAAGTATTGCCACTAATATAGAACTGACACGTAATGCTCAAAAAATGTTCATGCCCTTATCCTCCTTCCCTTTGCCAGCCCCAAACAAAGCAGAACTATTGCTTTATCCCTGCCATTTCTTAAAACCACCACTGTCTTTTTCTCCTGGACAGTGTTGGTCAAATTTCCTCCCAAAGGGTTTGCATTGCCTGAGTTGGCTTCCCCGTCCCTGTTCACTTCAGAACCCATTGCCTTTTGCCCTCCGGCCCCACCCCCGTTCAGAAACTCCTGCTGCATTGGTGGGATGATCAGATTCGCTTTCTGTTTACAGTAACACTCCACTTGACCTGCTTGTTGATTTTGACTCCAAGGGCTCTCTTCCCTTGGGCTCTGGGGCCTGCCTGTCTTTGCTTCTCCTCCCCTTCTCTCGCACTGCCTTAGGGCTAGTCCACAGCCGCTGCCTCCTCCAGGGCCTGCCTCCGAAACCCAGGGGCTTGCTTTCCATTCTTGATGCTGTTGTTATTCTGACACCTCACCCAGGACTTGAACCGTCCCACCATCGATGGCTCACCAGTGTGCTGCTGCAGACGTGGCTGTGTCCCAAGATCCTAGACTTCATTCTCTGAGAATTAGATACTTCCACTCGCTTCCTGTCTTCCCCAAATACAATCCCGTCTGCACACCCCCTTCAGCATCACAGCCAGCCCCACACTCCTCGCCCACTCCTCCTCCTGCCACGGGCCTTGAGAGGGCCCCGGCCCTTCTCCTGCCCCAGCCTCACCGGACGCCTCCCTGTTCTGAACCTTGCTGGGCTCTCTGCCTCGGAAACAGCACCTCCTCCTGTCACAGATCATAAAGGATCCTTCCTCCTGGAGCCTTCGTAGGTGGCCCCAGCTCTTTGGTCTTCTGCCTCCAGAATAGTGGCACTCCTGTCTCTTCCACTGACCATGAGATCCCCAGGAGCAGGGTCTGCATCTGAGTCGTGTTTCTGTCCCAAGTGTGTGGCCCATCATGGGCACACAAGAATATTTGTCGACTGAACCAACAAATCAGTCAGTGGAAGAGAAGAGTCCATAATCCACCACGCAAAGGTCTTACTGTTTAGTTCGTCCTGGTCACATGAGATCCTGGATAATATTCTAGCAGTTCCTTACCTGACATCCGAATACTGATTCCATGCCCCCCAGGACCCACAGGGTGGCAACATCCCTGAGCTCTGTCCCTGGGGACGAAGTGCCTAGGACTCCTGGGGACTCCTGTGGCCTCTCACATGGTCGTCCTCGAGTGCCCCTTCCTCCCTCCTCCTCAGGCGTGTTCTCTCATTTCCTTCCCTGCATCCTACTCCTTAGTCCCTTCCTGAGTCCTCTCTTCTCCCTTCTTCCCCCAAACTTTCAGAGTCTTGAGTCACAGTGGCCTGACCTCACTCAGGGTAGATTAACTGAATAACACTTAGGAAGATTAACTCCCCTAGTGGGTCTCTCACCCCTTCTTATGCTGAAGGTCTTCTGCCTCAGCCTCCCTTGCCTCGCAAAGGCCCCCTTTTATTACTTCAGCCTCCTTAGACTTCAGGCTCCAGGAACGGGCTGGGGGGGAAGGGTCACAGTTGAATGACAGGTGTTACCAAGACAACTGCCCAGTAGAATACACATCAAAGAACCCCTCATTGAGCTCTGATGCCGTGTTGGGTGCTGTGTCTCCTCAGTTTTATGTCCCAAGTCAGACTTCATTTATGAAGCCTGAGTGGTGTCTTTGCTAGTAAGTATAAGTTGGCGATCTTGACTGTTTGGGTATGTAGGAACTTCATTTACCTATTGGGGAAATTGTTGATGCCCCAAAACCAGAGAGGCTAAGTCGAATAATCAGGCCTGAGAGAAATCTAAAATTTGCCATAGTGAAGAGACCTGAATTTAGTACTCTGTAAGCCCAAAAGAGAGGGCAAGGCCAAAGTACCCCAAGAACCAGCCACTTGGCGACCTTCTGGTGCTGCACACACGGGTCCCAAGGACACCAGCAGCTTCTAGCCGGAGGTGGGTTAGCGTGTTCGTGCACTTCAGTTCCTCCACAGAGAATCCCAGAAGCCGCCTGGAGTCTGTGAGCTCCACAGGGGGTGGGGGGGTGTGAGAAACACTTGGAGCAACTTGGGAGCTTGAGGGGAAAGAACTGTATAAATCCAGAGTATTGATGCTACTAATTCAGGAACTACAGAGCCAACTCAGAGGGAGGAAGAGGAGGGCTTTGTGTGACAGAACACGTGCCTCTAGCTGAGGAGAATGATTACAAGTCCCTGGGGGACCTGAAGAGTTTAGGTTTGAAGAGCAGCCTTCGAAAGTAGAAGACATGAGAAGTAGAGAGAATATGGAGTCTATATCGAGTGTATTGCGGAAGGCTATTTTCAGACACAGAAACAGCCTTTCTGGTGTCAAAAGGAAAACCACAGGCCCAAAATGGAGTCTCTTGTGCTAGGTCACATCACCAAACTGGAGTGTAATACCTAACCTGACAGACTTTCAACCTCCCCAGGGAACATAGTCTTAACTGGTCAGTCGGCAGTTTTCTGGTTGGCACCAATAAAGGAATCTGTCACATGGACCCTCTCCATCTCTCCATCTCCCAGAGCCAGATGAGGTAATCCCCCTGATAAGACCCTTTTGTCCCCAAAGGAAGGTGGCCTTACCCACAATAATCCTTTTTTTCTGTTTATGACTTTCGAGTCTTGTCTTTTAAAACCTTAATGCTCTGCCGGAGCCCTTTGGAGCTCCCCTCTTATTTGCTGGATGGGATGCGGCCTGATTCCTGAATCACTTCCCAAAGCCAACTAGATCTTCACATTTACTCAGTTGGACTGTGTTTTTTAACACTGGAAATAGCCCACGTGACTAAAATAGGGGGTTGGGTTTAAATTTTGTTTCCTCATTGTAAGGTAGTGTGGAAACATCTTCAACATACAGACTTTGTACCATTCATTTTTTAACAAACAAAGGGGAAAATCTATTTGTAAGCTGATGGGGAAAAAAGCTGATCTTGATATAAATTTATATTTGATAAAAAGAATTTTGTTTCCTCATGCTATATCTTTTATACATAAGCACACCTCTTTTTTTTCCTCCTAGTGTCAGATGCTGAGACCAATTACGATGAGCTCAGGTCTCCATTCCCTTCCCTGCTTTCCCCCGGCAAACGCACATGCACACAGTGGGGACTTTCCTCCACATTCCTGTTTCTATTTCCCACAGACTGGCCCGTGAACACATTTCTTAACCATCCCAGCGTCTGTATTAGTAATTCACAGGACACACGCATTTCACACACGCACACCTGCTTCTGCAGAGTGGGATCCGAACTGTAGACAGCTGCCCTCCCCTTCTCTTCCTGTGGGAGCCTCTCGCGGGCCCAGGACATTGTCTGCCCTGTTCCGTAGTCATCACCATATTCGATGCGGGGCTTCTTCACGTCTGACCACTGCATTTAGACGGTCTCCCTAGAGATTTGTGACGGGCGCCTTGGCACTTCTCTGCCTTCTTAGCAGGTTCCTTCTGCATCTGAGAAGGGGCAGGTGGCCCAGGGGCAAACCTAACCCTGACCTACAGACCAACCTAGACCAAGGGACAGCACATCAGCGGTGACCTGCCAAATAGGCTTTATCTTCCAGTTTTGTCCAATACTGTTACACTTCATTCTTCTCAAGCAGCACCGACACGGGACCCTTGCCTTTCCCTCCCGAGGCTGATAGGAACTGAGAGGCCAAGATCAGTAACGTTGCTCCCGCTCATGTTCTTTTGTCCTAATTATTCCCAGTCCCAATGATAATGCGAACAGTGTCTCATAGATGTTCCACGTCTTCAACCTGATTTATCATATTTGGCGCAATTCCTGGAATTAGGTTCAGACTCTAACTGGGCGAGCTCATCAGCTCGCCGCTGAAGGAAGCCCACCCTGCCTGTAGGAAGGAGAAGTGCCCCGCACAGATCTGAAAGGTAGTTATGCGAGTCCAAGTAGAAATTCATTTGGGGCTCTCCTCACATGTAATAATTTCCTCCTGTAACTGGAATGATTCCTTTCCCGGTGTGGATTTTTAATCATTTTCATTAGGTTATTTCCTCAGAGCTTGAAACCACAGTTTTTTATTTGTGTTAGATCTAAGAGCAAAGCTGTCACTGCTATTAAATTTTTATTGGACTTGCTCAATCTTTTCTAAATTTCACAACTTGACTGTCACCTGAGAAGAAAGACTATGAGCTTGTTGTTACAGACAGATGTTATAATTAAATTTAAGGAATACAGCCGTGTTCTTCACCGTGACACTTGGCCCTGTTTGTGCAGCCAGCCTACGCTAATTTGCATACAATAATTTGTATATTTTTCAGATGTATACATTCTGTTTTTACTAGAGCATAGGATTGCATAGGCCTAGTTTTTAAAAGTAAGGATTGCTAAATTACAAAGGAAGGGGCTTTGTTAGAACTAAAGAGAAGGTAATTATACATATAGAGAAAGTTACTAAAGTCTAAAATGAACTAGAAGTTGAAGATTTTAAAAATCAGCTCACAGCGATGCATGCAATATACATCTGGACTATTCATAGCAAAGAGATTAAGAGCCCAGGCATGAACTTGACTCACAGCCTTGGCAGTGTCACTTACTAGACGCATTCCCTTAATCTCTCCCCTTTTTTTAAGTTTACTTATTTATTTGTTTTTTTAGTAATCTCTAGACCCAGCGTGGGGCTCGAACCCACAACCCCAGAGATCAAGAGCCCCACGCTCTTCCGACTGAGCCAGCCAGGCGCCCCGTATCACCTTAGTCTCTTAACCTCTGTCTCGGTTGTTTCCTTTGTGAAAATGGGGAATAACCGACCTACCCTGTAGGGTTTTCTAAGAGTTAGATGACACGATAAATGCAAAGTGCTCAGTAAATGGTAAATATTTAATAAATGGTGGTGGCTGTTGTTGCTATTATTGTTATCATTACTGAAAATTTTTTTAAATCCTAGACAATGAAAGGACTACCAAGTAGTTCATCTCCCGACTCAAATTTACTCAGACCAATTAGAAGAAAATAGTGTCTTCTCAATATAAAGATGACATATGTTCATTATTTTGTGAATATATAAAGTGGTTTTAAAAACTCAAAGAATGAAATTTGAAACGCCTGTAAGCCTTCCATCCAGAGTAAAACTCTGTTAACATTTTAGTATGTCCTGTATTTTATCTATAAGCCTATTTTAAAATTTTTAATCTTTTTATCCTTGCGCTTGAACCCCATGTTCTATGTTATTAAATAGTCACCTACGACATCATTTTAGAGAAGAGCAGAAACTCTTCTCCAGCCCAGACCGGGCTTGACTCTCGTGTCTTCTCTCGGCGTTTTCTCTGTGGTGGATTTAGCCGGTCAGCAGACAATGGGCCTTTCACTGATGCCAGGGTGTAGCAATCTGAGGACAAGGTGTTAGAGAATGAACCCGAGTGGAAGCCTTTGAATGTTGCTAGCCGTATCTGCCCCTGATTGTGTTTAAAGCCACAGCAGTGAAAACAGGAGCGTGGTATTACTTTTGCTTCCCACCGACTCAGCATTCGAACGTGATGGCAAACGGCAGCCCCCATGTGCCTGGCCTCACACGCCCGGGGATGCAGGGAGCAACTGGTGAAAGGATCCAAATGGCCCTGATGAAATGTTTTGACCTGTTCCCAGCATGCTGGGGAGACTGACAAGCCCATCAGTTATCAGGAGACAGAGGAGCACTTTCTCTTTTGTACTTGGTGGAAGGTTTTCTGTGAATGAAGCAGCTACCTCTGGAAAACTCTTAAGGAGATTAGAACATATCAGGCATGAGCAAAGGTTTGCATTTTGAAACACAGGCGTGATGAATCTTTTGAAGATACACTTATTCCTTCTGATTTTCTTTACGACTAAATTGATGCCAATTTTAGACGGGCACCTCTAGGATCTGAGTTTCCAGTCATCTCCAAAGAGAGGTTCTCAGGATTTCCTAAGCCTCCCCCACAGGGATGGTTCTGGGGATGACAAGGGAAAATTCTACCACAGGGATTCACTGACCTCTGTCCTTCCATGATCATATTGAAACAATTCCCCCCAGATTCTGGGTGGATAGTTAAGCCTCAGGAAACAAGGAAAAATGGACTGAAATCATCATGGGTTGACAGAATAAAGTTCATAAGATACCAAAAAGAAATTTATTGCAGGAAAAAAGATTTTATACCATTATCTTAAAAAATACTTTACTGCTACTAAAATCTGTAATGTGAGCAAACTGAAGCTGAAAAGGGGGAAGAAAGTTGAAACTATTATGCATTACTGGACTTTTTAAATCGTATTACTGTATCAGGAAAATGAATGTGCTCCCTGAAACTAATGAGATCTGTGTTTTATGTTTGTAACCAGCAGAGGTAGCCGACGGTGATGAAAGACTGGACAGCATTTCCCTACCACCAACAGGTAAAACACATTTACATTTTCATCACCCGCTGGAAAATACAGCACATGAAAATATTTGCATTGAAAATGTTTGTAACGTCAGAGACGCAGATGCTTGAGCGAACGGCTTCTGGCCCGCACCCTAGTAACCAGAGGTTCTCAGTGCCCTGTGCTCAGAGATATTTTTACACTGCGTCTGAAAAGCTCCATTTTTCACACTGTCTCATATTCTCAAGAGCCTCAGAACAGCAAGTCCTAAGAACTTAGTGTCACAACATCGTGCCTCCCCAAACCTGTGGACATTAAGGGGACTTTAACATGAAATGATACTGCTTTCTAGAATAATCACCAGTTTATGATAAAATTCATGTCCATTCTGTCCTTGTCCACCTCCCCCAAAACGGGTTTTGAGAGGCAGTCATGGCTCTTCATATAACGGGCACGCAGCCAGTAGGGCAAGTGACAGAATAAGCCAGTCCCTCTAGCGTGGGTGCGTGTTCCTCGTCCTAGAGGCAGACCCGCCGGATAGGGCATTTCCTGCAACATCTGCAGCGGGAAGCCACAGACATGACTCTAACTTCACGATATTTGACTCCGGCCCTGGCCTCCTGCCTCTCGTGGGCTCATACCTGAGAGCCCAAGGGACAGGGCCTGATCCCTAAGCCATGCAACGGTTCACTCCCTCAGTTGCTGGCGGGATTCTTTAGTGACCGCCCTCCAAAGTCAGCCTGACGATTTTCTGCCCATAAGACCCAGACACCCCAAAAAACCCTCTAAGTGATAAAGCCTAACTCCAGGTGTAGGGTGATAAGTTTTAAATAAAATCTGGCAAATCTAAGTGGAGGAGCTAGTCTGTGGAGAAGCCCTGCTGGGTGGCGTGTGTGCTGGGAGCCCCTGTCCCGGGATGGCAAGGAGAGCAGAGTTCCCAGCGGAGGGACAGACACAAGTCAGGACAACGAGAAAGCCCGACCGCGTAAATGATGCCCAGCTTTCTCGGTCACTCCGTAGCTAAGCAACAGACCGATGGTCACATAAATGAACTGTGGCCCCTAGTGCAAGAAAGCTCTGCTCACGTCAAGCCCTGACCATGTGTGGCCATCATATAAAAGGGAATAGAAAACTCTGCTTGTTTGGCTATGTTTCCGCATTTATGAATGAAGGTAACTGAAATGCATGATCTCTACTGTTCCTTCCCATCGTGTCCTTGCCCATCAGGACAGCTCCTATCAGCCTTGCTCTGATCACGCCGGGCCCACTCCCAGTAAACACATGAACTAGTACTACCAGTAATGAAACTGGTTTCAGGAGGCAGTCTGGAGGAACCGGCTGTCCTGGCTGTGCTGTCCAGCCTTCCTCCCCGGCTTCCCCAGGGCCAACGTGCTGCCCTTCCTCGCAGTGTTCCTGAGTGTGGGCTTTGGTATTGTTAGCAGTACTGCTATTCTTATTTGAAAGCCATTCCCCTTGAAATAATACCTTTGCATTTTCCTGTCTGAAGATGGAGGCAGAGAGATGTTTCAGATGAGGAAATTGAACACGGGATGGTAGGACCACCTCATGGAACTGAAAAGAATTTCAAGGAATCTGAGAAAGAAGGAACGTTAGAGATCATCTAGTCCCCTCCCTTCTTTTTTTATCCAGTCCTTTTATTTTACAGGTAAAAAAGCCTGAGGCCCAGAAACACTAAATGACTCTCTCAAGGTCTCACAGCTGGTTGGTGGCCTGGCGGGAGCCCGGCCTCTCCACTTCAGCCCTCACACCGCATAGCTTTCTTACACCTAAGCCAAAGCCAGCTTTCCTCTGCATGTTTCCTAAAGATCCTAAGAGTCAATGGATGTACTAATCCCTTTAGGCTTCCATTCCACTGTCCGTCTTCTCAGTTAGAATGTCCGTCGTCAGCCTCCCTGAAGTCCTCCGCAGCTGAAACTCACGGGAGTCCTTTCCCACATCTTGCCCGGGACCGTGAGGTCCTGACGGACGCAGTAAAAGTAGGCCAGGTCTCTTCACTAGACGACTGACATTTGATACAGATTACTAAACAGCATGATAACTAATACCGTTTATCATTTAGAAAAGGGGAAAAGAAGTCGCAGGTCGGTGCTCAAATGTCACAGTATTGGAATTAGATCACCTTGGTTAGACTAGCGTGTCTTGATCGCCTCTAACGTAAAATCCCCGGTCTGGGCAGCGTCTCTGAACACAGCAGCACTCCTGACCCTTCCTCCTCGCCTGTGCCCCGAGGAGGCCGCCCCGGGGGTGAAGGGCACGGCTCCGGCACAGGTGGCTTCACCCTGGCATTGAGATTCACTGCTAGACCTTCCTCCTCTTGTGGAACTTAGTCGGCAACAGTGGGTCCTTTTGAAAGATGTAGCAACAGTTTTTAGTACCTGCTGAAAGTCTTTTTCCTCCTTCCAAATCCGTGTGTGCTGGGGAGGGGCGAGGAGAGGGCTGGAGACCCCTACGTGTGTCGATGAACCGGGACTGACCAGGTCAGGGTTCCGGTCCGCCAGTCCACGGTACTTGTTTCAGCCGCTGCACTAAGCGACCTGCCGCGTGTCTGGTTTTCACAAGAACGTGCACCGCTTTCGTGGCGGAGGAACGTGTTTGCTCGGTTCCTTTTCCCTCACGCCCCTGCCAGGGTTGGAGCAACTGCCAGGAATCAGCATCGTTAGGTTCTGGGCACAAATGCCCGCGCCCAGGGATCCCTGGTCCCGTGTCAGGCAGGCTGGACCGGTGGGTGTGGACAGCGTGCTCTGATAACCCTGAGAAACCACCCAGGACTGGGGAACACGTGTCGGAGAGCAGAAAAAGTACGAAGGAAGTAAAATCGACACAGTGCTTTCTAAAATTTACAAAGGAGGCTTCTTAATTTGAAAGAGGGCGGTGCAGAGCTCACCTGGGCCTAGCAATTTTTGTCATAAATTAGCAACCTTTCACATACCTCTAAACAATTAACAAAAGTAAAGGAAGAAAATATAAATTAATTTTACACTCAGAGACAACCATTAGTGGGTATTTTCCCCCAGACTTTTCTACTTTATTTACACAATGGAGATCAAATACATAACATTTTTATTTCCTGAGAGTTTTTTTTTTTTAACCTCACAAGCATTTTCCACTTTTCACAAATCTTCATACACATTATTTTAATAGCTGCATCATGTTCTCTCTTACAGGTAAACCGTATTTTATTTAGCCATATTCTATTCCTGGACAATATGTGGACATACTCCTATAGTAACACACAGCCATGGACTTCCCTGTAAAAATAATCAGTACAGACTTCCAGTGGCTAAAATGGCTCACGACTAAAGCCTTGGCTGAAAAATTAGTGATTTAAACGTGAAACAGATACTTCATCAGCGAGGTTCTCCACCGACCCGGCCTCCTTGCCTCTAGCCCCGTCATAGAAAAGTGTGCAACCCTCCTTTAGAGAAGAGGCCCCCCTTCATTGTCTTGTCTCTGTTGTAGGTCATATATTTGACACCAGGAGAGAAAACACGGAAGACACAGAGCCAGATTTCACTGCCTAGACTTTCCTGTTAGTCACACTGTTCATTAGCACACGTAACTCCTTCTGTTGACCTCCCTCAAAGATCCACGTATCATTTCAGGTTCCTGCAAAGTGTGGGTGTTCTGTGAAGTTTTCCCGTCATATCCGAACAGTTTTCATATACTTTGTCAGATGTGATAATCAAGCCTCCAATTTGGCGTTAAGATTTTTAGAAATCATTTTGAGAGTTGACTCGTTCGTTACCTTTTAAAAGTCCAGCGTATGACCAGTGAGTTCATTGTTTCACTATAAAGAAGCAGTTCCCTCATTTTTTTTCCTCATAAGCTCGATGTGAATATATAGAGTTTCGAAGCGTCATTTATTTTAATGTGCCCTGCTTAGATGCAGAACAAAGGAGAACAGCTCTTTCCAGCACTGAGGGAGCAGTTGGGAAGGCCAACATTAATTAGGCCTTCAGCGGCTCAGAAGATGAAAAAGTTGTTTTGGGAGACAGGATAGCTCTGACCTATTAGATCAAATCATTTGTGACATCGGTTCCCCCAAAGATAGCCGTGTGTAACCGAGTAAGTACAAATGGTCTGTGAACTCTTAGGAGAGAAAGACCTTTCACAAAGACTGTGTCAACACAGTGACAAAATGACTAATTAAAAGGCGAGAAACGCAAAGTAACCAGTGACCCACGTGATACCTAACAACTGTTTTCCCAGATGATTTTAAGCTGCGGGGTCTAGTGTTCTGGCACGCTGTGGCAGCCAGCCGCGAACAGACTTCCTATCATACACTTGATTCGGCTCCTAGTACACTCGCCCTCCACTTTGTACGAAACCAACATATGAAAATAAGGGTTTATACTAAAGAGATATCTTGCCGTGTGGGTATTTGTTTTACAGGTATATTTACCTCCAGATTCCCTTCTCCAAAAAGATGGTGAATTTAAAAATACCGTTTTACTTAGAAACAGTGCATGTAGACCTCATTCACTGTATAAAGCAAATTGCCATGAAATCTTTGGCACTTGACCCAAAGGCCAAATTTCAGCCAGAAAGAAATTTGGACTGTAGACATGCCGAGCCAGAGGGGGAAAGAATTGTCGCCATTTCCCTAGCACCTGTTTTGCGTCCTGGAGCGTTAGAGCTCGGAGTTCTTGTAGAGGCAGCTGTCGAGGGCCCTGTGCTGTAGCTCCCTGAACCGCTCACCTGAGCTGGGGGGGGGGGGGGGGGTTCGGGGGCCATGCAGGGCTCCACCGAAGACCAGCTCATCAGCCAAAGACAGGAGCTAGGAGGCACCCCTGAAAGGTGACCACACTGGTCCTAGGTGTGGCTCGTGGAATCACCCTCCCTGCTAGAGAGTTCCATCTCAAATCTGTGTGTCTTTTGTCTTATTTCTGAAGTTACAAGGAAGGTTCAGAGCAATGGTTTCCATCACATCCTCTAGTTATTAGCCTTTTACATTTCTAGGCCAGTTAGGAATCCCTTCCCTGAAACTGGTCCCACTGGCCCTCAAGGGGGCTCATGAAGTCCTACGTCCAGGGCTTTTGTTTTTCTGCAACGTATGTTTTAAAATTTGTCTTCTGCCCCTCAGCAGGAAATAGTTCTCAAGGGAATTGAAAAGATTAATTCGTGCCCTTTCAACTCTATTACCATGAGAGGCGTATGTTGCTAATAAAGGTAGAAACATTTACCTTACCACGTGGGGTCTGTTAAATATGCATCACGAACCTTCGAAAGCACTTCCTTCCAAGACTGGGTGACAGCTTGGAGTTTTCAATACTTGAGGAAGGGTGGGGATTGCTCAACTCACAAGTACGTGCAATGCATCCACAAATTGAAAATACATATCACAAAACCGCAACAGTAAAATCGTATTTTGTACATTAAAATTGTATTTGTGTTTACTTACTGTGACTACTGTTCAGACTTTATTCAGAAATCCTTTTTATAGGCTTTCTTAGTAAAAAAAAAAATATTCCATATCTATGGATGATGTCTCAATCTTCTGTATATATGTTTTATTAATATGTAAATATTTAGATTTTTTAAAATTACTATGTTCTTTAAAAAAAATTTCAACACAAGGCTAGTTGTGAAATGGTGTATAACATTGTGTTGTGATATCAATTCCCAAGATGCTCTTTATGTCCGTTCCAGAAGAATACAATAAATTACTTTAATTGAACATGCCTGGTTCGTGCCTGTGTGCCAGTCGTCCTGTGTTTATGAAGAGGAGTCAGAGCTAATCATTAATTAAAAGGTATTTATTAATACTCGGGTGATCTTACACAGAGAATTATATCTCCTTAGGAAGCTAATTTTTAAAAATAAACAAACTAGATTGCCCCCAGAAAGAGCGTCTTCGAATGCAGAAAGTCACAGGCTCTGCCTGGCAGTCCCGAGAATGGCTGTAGCTGGTCCCCCTTGTGCCACTTGAGCGTTAAGTACGGATAGGCTCGAAGCCTAATTTTAAATGAATTAGGTTGCTTTATAATCTTCACTTAAAAGGTTAAGCCCTGCTTCTATGGAAACAACACATCAGAAGGACAAATCGGTCTTCTTTAATGCAAAGTGGCTGGTCACACATAATTGCTTTATTCTCCTCTCTGAACACGGGAGGGCGCTGCTCCTCCCAGGACACCCTCCCCCCACCTCCCTCGCACCCCTCCCCCCCCAGCCTGGAGCACCCCCAGGCTGGTCTGTCCGTTCTCTCCTGGTCTCTCTTCTGGGTCTGGTTTTGGGGCCTCGCTTGGGGGGGGGGGGGCTGAGCTATTCCGCAGCTGCCAGCAGAGGTGGGCGTGGGGCGGTGGGCGGGAGCGGCTGCCGCAGAAGCAAGCAGCTGGATGGCTGGTGAGAAGGCGGCAGGGTGAGGTGCTTGCAAAAACACGAAAACCCGTGCCACAGCCAGCTGGAGTCTCACATACCCACACCTCCTGGAAGCTGGGAGCCTGACACCGGCCAGCCCCAACTGCCGCGATGCCCCTAGACCTTCGTGCAGGCCTTGGGCCGTGGCACGATCTGTGAGGGGGCCCACATCATGTTATTTGGCCCAAGACCCCACACGTGTATGTGTCACCAGACTGACAGCCCTAAAGGGCTCTCCAGTGCAGCGTGAGGGGCCCAGGGGCACCACGGGAGGCGACACCGGGAGGGGGCTGTGTCCTGTCGCCAGAGACGCAAAGATCACACGCTGCCTCAGTTGCCTCTCCTCCTACAGGCCTGGCCTCACGGAGTGGTTGGGAGCGGGAGCCGCCTCGTTCCCCAGCTGCACCTTGAGTCCAGCTTAGCCGTTTCCTGCACACCCACCGTGGGCAGGCACTGTGTTGGGTGAGTCCGGCAAGGCTGGGAAGCAAGGGGAAGAGCAGTGAGAGCCGAGGCTGGGGAGGACGGCCAGGTGCCAAACATGCCAGGCCGTGTAGTCCATCCCAAGAAACTGGGAAGACACAAGGCGGGGCGCACGGGGACAACTGAGGCACCCTAAGAGATCTTGATCAGACTCATATGAGGTATTGACCTGTCTGGCTGAAAGATGGTACCTAGAGGCAGGGGCAAGCCTCAAACAGGGAGTCCCAGTAAGAAGCTGTTGGAATAGCTGGGGATAGATCAAGCTGCTATGAGGACACAGCCCCAAATGCCCAAGCAGAAGAAAGAGAACAATGGGATTCGGTGACTCGCTCGCTTGCGGCAGACAGGGCAGTGCAGCTCTAGGGAGGAGAGGGGGTCTGGCTGAGGAACCTCAGTGTCCTTTGTGCTCCCTAAGGTAGGGAGCGTGGGGAGGAGCCACTGGGAGAAGAATGACAGACGCATTCGGGTGCAGAGTTTGCTCCATTCGTTGACTGAACACGTGTGATCTGAACGCTTAGGACGGGCCTGGTGCTGTTCTGGAGGCCAGTAGAGCAGCGAGGCGAAGTCCCATGTGCCTGGGCTCGCCAGGACGGTAGCTCACAAAGTGTGAGCCCCGAGGAAACACCCACAGATAAGGCACAGTATACTCCTGAACTGGAGAAGTTACTCGAACTCGGAGCTCAGCCCCAGACTAGAGGCAATCAAGATTTTTATCTGTTAATGCTGAGAAATTGAGGGATCTTTTAAACCTGAAGTTTGAAACTAAGCCACTTCAGATAATTCCTTTAAAACACTTTTCCAAAACACAGCTGCTGTGAGCACGGGACACGGAGGGCAGGTCAGAATCTCGCTCTCTTGCTTCCTGTTGTCCATACTCCACCGCGACGCTGCAACAGATTCAAAACGTGGAGGGCCCTCGATGTGAATGTGGAGTGAAAATCAATTTTACAAAGGAAATTGAGCGTCCAAAATTGGTTCAATGAAGTGGTGGACCAATTGCATATTCTGGTAGAAAACACGACTTTCCGCTCTACTCCAGCAACGCGCAGAAAAAGAGAATACATTATACTATTACTCTGTATATTACTGAATTAAGCATCCTCCAAAAGTGATGTATTTCTAACCGCTGGAAACCAGAAGCGACTCCGTGAACAACCCCCACGCTAACCGCATCCCCCTCTTGCGAGGAACACCGTAACACTGCACGGTTAGGGGGAACTAGTCCACTGTGTGAAGCAATGCCCCCCCTTCCACTCCTCTCACTGATTCTCCCTGTAACACAGACCTACGGCTGTGGGCAGCCTTGACTCTCGTCGTGAAGATTCTGTTTCTATGGTTTGTGCCATCCGCTCCTCGAGCCTGTCTGTCCTCTCCGCCTCCGTCGTGCCGGTGTTCCTTTGGGAACGAGAACCGCAGCTCATCTTTCCCTTCCTTTGTCCTCCTGGGACTGGCTCGCCAGTCGTGGTGGGCTGACGCCTGGACATGCGCTGCTGCCCATACGAAGCGAGAAGAGCCCAAATGCACCTGGATCATGCCTAAGCTAGCGTTATCACATACAACTCTAGAAAATGAACCAACTCTCAAAGACCAAGAAATGACTTTCGATTGGAAAGTACCCAGTGACTTTGGAGATGGGAAGGAGGGGGTGGTAGGAGTTGACAAAATTAGTCTGAATTCATCGGACAGATTGAACGCAGGAGAAGAGCCAAGAAATGCTTTAGAAACTGTGACAGAGACTTACTCCCCTCCCCTCATTCCCTCACTTAAACATATTCTAAAACTACAGAGATTGAAGCTGTGGTTTTGGTATAAGAATAGATCAATAAGACAGAATGGGAATTTAAGGAAAACCTTACCTATAGAGACACATACATTAATATACATAATTAATATATTGTAATAACAAGAGGCCTGAATATAAAGGGGCTCGAATGAAATATAGATTTTTTTTTCTCTAACTCAGAATAGCCCAGAAGTGGGTGGTGGTCCATAGTGTTGGTATGTAGCTCTGTTCCATGAGGTCATCTAGAAACCCACTTGTATCTTTATTGTTCTTTCAGCCCCTAAGAGATGTCCACGTCCATGCGGTCAAAGCTGGCTCACCAGCCGAAGTCTACCTTTGAGCCCATGGGAAGGTGGGGAAAAGTTAGTGTCAGGGAACAATTTCCTTATGAAAACATGATCTTGGGGTTGCATAGATCACCTCTGCTACAGCAGAGGAGGGGCTAGGAAATATATCTCTAGCTGGATGGCTATGCGCCCAGCTAAAACTTGTATTCTGTTACTACCAGGAGGAGTGGGAGAATGGATACTGGGGACAATGAGCTGTTGGTTCCACACGTGCCATTTTAAATGGCAGGAAAGGACAAATGATTCGGTTAATAGTATTGAGGACAAGTGGCCAGCCATGTGTAAGAACAAAATTAACTCAAAATGGATCATAGACCTACATGTAAAAGCTAACACTATAAAACTCATCAAAGAGAACAGAGAGGTAAGTCTTCACACTCTTGGGGCAGGCGATGGGTTCTTAGCTAGGACACCAAAAGCACAAGCAACGAAAGAAAAATAGATAAACGGGACACCATAGAAATGAAACCCTTGTGCTGCAGAGAAAGTCGGAAGACAAGTCACAGAAGGGATGAACAGATTTGCAAAGCATATATCTGATCAAGAATTTGTATCTAGGATATATAAAGAACTTTTAGAACTCAAAAAATAAAAAGATAATCCAATTTAAAAACGGGCAAAAGATTCCAACAGACTTTTCTCCGAAGATATCTAAATGGCCAATAAGCTGATGAGCATATGGGAAGATGCTGAACATCGCAGTCATTAGGGAAATGCGGATCAAAACCGCCGGATTCCACTTCGCACCCGCCAAGAAGGCTGCCAGCAGAGGACAGAGTGTTGTATGAACGTGCAGAAATGGGAACCCTCGAACATTGCTGGTGGGAATGTAAAACGGCGCAGGCTCTTTGGAAAACAGGTTGGCAATTCCTCAGCAAGTCAGACATAGACTCACCGTAAGACCCAGCAGTTCCACCCCTAGGACTAGACCCAAGAGAACCGAAAACGTGTCCAAAGACTCAGACATGAACGTTCAGTCTACGACATGTGAATTTTACGTATGTGACTTCTATCTCGATGCAGATGTCATAAAAACTACTAATAAAGTTAGACCCTCCCACCTTACCCTGGATGTGGCAATTGATTCCAGGTATTTCAAGGATTCAAGCAAAATTAATAATAAAAATATTAGGAAATTTTAAATTCATATTTCCATAGTTGAGGAGAGGAAGGATTTCCCAAACATGAAGAAATTATCAAGTAAAAATGAATTCATTAACTAAAAATGTTTAAATCATACTTTCAAAATTTTACCAAAAAGATTTTTTTTAAGATTTTTTAAAGATTTTATTCATCCATTTGAGAGAGAGCGAGCACACAAACAGGGGGAGGGGCAGACAGAGAAGGAGAAGACTCCCCACTGAGCAAGGAGCAAGGGGCGGGGCTTGATCTCAGGACCCTGAGATCATGACCCGAACCAAAGTCTGACGCCCAACCCACTGAACCACCCAGGAGCCCCTTAAAGATTTTATTTTTAAGTAATCTCTACACACAATGTGGGGCTCGAACTTACAACCCCAAGATCAAGAGGCACATGCCCCACCCACTGAGCCAAGTGCCCCAACATTTTACAAAATTTAATAGCAAATGAGAAAAATATTTGCAAAGTAAATGGTTTTTAAGATTATACTTTTTACATGCCCAACTCATAAATCAAATGGTCAATAAATACTAAAATGCTAGAATGAAACCAAGAAATACAAATTTAAATAGTAGCAGGAAATATTTCGATCATTCATCCAACTGGCAGAAATTGCAAGAAAGGTAGCACTGGTATTTCTTGTAATGAAAGGAACTTAGACACGACTGATAAGCACGATAATTAGTCAGGTATTTCTGGGGGCGGTTTGGCAACATAAATCAAATTTGTTTAAAACCTTTGACCCAGCAATTGGGCCTGAAGGAATTTTTCTGAAAGCAATGAAGATTTACCCAAAATTAAGCCACAAAGCCACAGGGTGTTCATCGCAGTTAAAATAATAAAACCAACCAACAAACAAAAACAATTTACAATGTCCAACCACAGCTTAAATTCCAATACCTTCTTAAAATGGGGTACTCTGCAGCCATTTTAAGTGGTCTACACAGAGATCCACAATCAATTAATTGAAAAAAAGCAGGTCACAGAAAAATAGGTACTGAAGGATTTTTTTTTTTTTTTTGAGTGCACGAAATCATAGGGAAAAAACGTCTAAGAGAACATACACCGAACTGTTGATCACAATTATCTTTGGATGGGGAGATTATAGGTACTTTAAAAGTTTCTGCCTGTTGTTTACCTAAATTACTATTTCGGTAAAGAACACACGGCTTTTGCAATGAGAAAGGAAATTAAAGGTTTTTTAATAATGTAGAAAATTTAATGGCGTGGAGAACTGTTCGTGAGAGATTTACTGTTAAATAGTGTGTTCAGCCTGTTCGTACTTCTTAATTTCAGAAACCTTTCTTTTTGTTCAGTTAGAACTCATGGTGATTGTCACTGCAAACAGACACGGTGCAACATGTCCCCAGAACGTACACCAACAGCCACCTACGGCTTTGAAAAGGTACCGATGACGTTTTACCGTCAGCCTCGTCCCATTCTGTAAAAGAAAGACGTCTGGGAAGAGAGGGCTGGTGGTCTATACACCCCTGACTATGGCGCGCTTGCCGCTTGGATGCTGTCAGGAGTATCTGAAATGTCAGAGTAAGCTCTTGGAATCCAGGCTTCTGAAACGCCGCATAAGCTCCAGTGAAAACTTCGACCTGCTACTCCAATAATATGTACATTGAACCCACTTACAGGACTCTGGAGGTCCATGCTTTACTTTGAAAGGAAAAAAAAACAAACAAACCCCACACACGCACCATTGCACCGCCTAACAGGGAAAGGGTCTCCTCTCCGTAGCTTGGAAGGAAACTGGAGATGTGCTGTATTAAAATGTATGAGCTGCAAGACAAGCAGCAGCCCGTTTGAGGTCGGAGTGCATCGGACACATCGGTTCCAGAAACAACACCGTCAGGCCCTTTGGGACGCGCAGAATGACTACCTAAGAAAAATACAACACGGGGTGGGTTGCTGCGGCAAATGGGGCCAAGGATTTAAGCAGTTCGGGCGTGAGGGTCTGTTCGCTCCTTGGCTTCTTATTCATCTGTGCGATTTTGCTCTGACCTGACAGATTCGTGGGCGTCGAGCCCGCAGGTAGTGTAACTACAGTAGATACGATTGTTATCCCGTTTAACAGGTGGGGAAAAGGGCTGTAATCTGTTTCAGCTCCCAGAACGAGGGACTGGTTTTAGTCAAGATTTGAAACCAGGGAATGCGACTCCCACTCCCCCACATTCAGGTGAGAGAAGCTCTCAGGAGAATCCCGGTGAGATGGGCTTATCCGATGTGCCTTTCTGGTGCTCTTTACACCTTGGTTTGCACAAAAGCACTGAGCCAGGAATGATAGCATATTTATCGAGGCTTCGTTGAAGCCTGGAACTGTCCTCAGTAGCTTACCCATACTAATTCAGTTAATCCCCACTACAAGTCCGGAAGTACTATTGTCATGCCCATTTTACAGATGAGGAGACGGAGTCGCAAAGAGCTGAAATAACCTGCCCCATGTCACATAGCACGTGACCGAGCCAGGACTCAAGCCCCGGCATTCTGATCCAGAGGCCGTGCTTCTAATCCGTCTGCTTTAGGATGCATTTCTACGTCAAGGTGTTGGGTATTTGGTCTATGTCAGGCCGTAAGTGTTTTACTTGAATCGTTTCGTTTGAAATATCCCCCACATACTGCCAGCGAGAGCCCGAGAAGTAGTTCCTGTCTTCAACCTGACGACAGGTTCTTTATTAAAAAGTTTCCGAGAGAACACAGCAGACTGGTTACAAGAAGGAGTTTTGCAACCAGAACGACCAGGGTTTAAATACTGGATCTGCCATTTCCTTAGCTCTGGTATCTTTTCTCCCTGATTTCCTCCCACTCTCCACTGTCCATCTGCCCACACAGGAATCGAGGGAGACTAAATGGCAGGCAGACTATCTCCAGGATGAAGACAGCCACGGAAATCAATGAGAACCCCCTCCTCTAGGAGGGAGACATTTCCTGCTGGTGATGCCAAAAGCCAGTGGTCCTCAACAAGGGGTTCCCCCGACGGGCAGCATCAATGTCACCTGGGAAGCTGGTGCAGCCGCAGAATCTCCCAGAGCTGGCCCGGAAGCTCTGGGGTGGGGCACCGTGTGCTTTAACACCCTGCAGCTCAAGCTGGGGAGTCGCAGCCCCAGGCGCCTGGGGGGTAGGCAGGGCCCCCGCCTCCGAGCCGTGAGGGGGATTACCAGTAACTTGTGACCAACGAGAACAAGGTGTGAATTCGCTCCCTGAATGAGTTAGAGCAGATTCAAAGCTTCCCCTGAGAGAGCATCACTGCCCTTTACCTTCTGGCTGGAGAGAAGCGCGTGGCATTACAGAAACTAGAACTAAAGTACCCAAATCTCCAGGGACCCCATGGAGGCGGGGCCAAGGGTGGGAACCGTTGACAGTAAGGTGCTGCTACAGCGAAAAGTTGAAGCCCAGCCCCTTCCGTTTTTGCTGCGGGGATGGAGGCCCCCCCAGAGGGCAGGGAGGGGTTAGGGCAGAGTAACACCAGACCTCACCTCCTTGGACACAGGCTCAGCCTGTCACTCCCTTCCCTAGGTCCCTGTCGGCCAGCGGGTTCCTCCCAGACCTCCCTTTCCTCCCTGCGCATGGTTGCCTGAGCCCCCTGCCCTCCAGCATGGCCCTGACACGACCACCATCACGTCCCAGGAGGTCCGGCAGCACCAGCTTGAGAAACTATCAAAACCACCAAGTCCCAAAAGACAGCAAGCGAACCAGCAACCGTTCACCGCCACCCGCTGTACAGAGGGCCCCGTACCAGGAAAAGAGACTGAAAGAACCTATACGCGGTCACTGCTTTCAAAGGGTCGGCGAGGAGACAAAACGTCAACCTGCCACAATGACAGAGGCCATACGGGCTCCCAGCTATGGAAGATCACAAGTCATCACACGCTGGCCGAAAGAAGGTACCAGACAATCGACAAAACGAGGACTTCAAGGGTGGAGAGGCTGTTGGAAGGCTTTGTGGAGGAAGAGGGACCTGAGCTGAGTCTCAAGGGAAGAAAACGTGTGTGGGGAGAGAAGAGCGGTGACAGTCACACCCACAAAGGGGCCAGTACCAGAAGGCTCGGCGTGAGAAAGGGCAGCGTACACGGGGCTCATAATCCGTTAGGCTGGAGGGCAGGGAGTCTGGCCAACGTTGCAAGTTTATGTAGAGACGTGGGGGTTGAAGCTTAGAGCCTGGTGGCCAAAAACCTTGGAAATAAAATGTATTCTATAGGCCATGGTTTCCCAATGTGTGTGATTCTCAGAATATTCTCTTTGTGAAATGTTAATAGATGTTCCGGGACTAAATGGGTTCTGGTACCAATTCCAACATGGGGAGCTTTCCCACAAGCAGACGCAATTCTACAGACAGCAGCTGCAAGTGCTGGAATTCATCAGCCCTCAGAGGTAGCATCAGGGCCCACAGAGCAAGAGTTCCGTCCCGCAGGACTGCTCCCCGCGCCCCCCACTCGCCCCCACTTCAGACGCCAGTCGCAAACGCACGTTGTCACCCATACTTCTGACTGCCCAAATATAAATCAGAGGGTCCCAGGACTCCCTCCTCAGGTTCGATTAATTGGCTTGATTGGCTCACAGAACTCAGAAGCATTTTACTTCCTAGATGATCAATTTGTTATGTAAAAAGATAGGACTGGGGAATGGCCAGGTGGAGAGAAGCACGGGGCCCGGGTGTGGGGAAAGGGCGAGGACCTTCCATGCTCTGTGGGTGCGCCGCCCTGCCTGAATTCTCCCCGTGTCCACCAACCTAGAAGCCCTCGGAAACCTCTTCTTTTAAGTTTTCATGGAGGTTTCATTACACACGTACAACTGACTCAATCACCGGCCACTGGTGACTGAAAACCATCTCTGGCTCCTCTACCTTCACCCAAAAGGGGGGGGGGGGTGCGGGGGAGGGGACAGTTCTGGTTCTCCTGCCAACCAGCCCTAACCTTAGGTGGGGTCCAAAAGTCACCTTCTTAACGTAACAAATGACACCTTTGTTGCTCTCATCCTTGAGGAAACTCCAAGGGTTTGGGGAATTTTGCGCCAGAAACAAGACCAAATATCTATTTCTTACAAACCACAGTATCACGGACAGAACAGTTTTGCAGTCTCCTAGGCCTTACACGTTTGCACAATCTCCCAGGTATCTTACCTGCAGGACCTCTTGAAATCGTGAATCTTGGAGAGAGATGGGTGCAGCGTTTTCCAAACTTAATTCCATATGGAACCCCTTTCTGGGGACGTGTGCTCCGGGTGAGAAACTTGGCTTGTAGATTCCCGAGGGTGGGCCCGTTTCTGCTGGGCCCTCCTTCGGAGCTTGTGTAAGAATACGGATCCCCTCGGAGGTCTGACAGGCCCTCTGAGGCAGAATCGCTGCCCCAGGTGAGTCCTATGTGTTATCAAGCTTGAGAAAGACTGATTTCCATTGTTGCAGCTGAATAAGGTACCAATGGTGATGGGGAGAGACAGGTGGGAGGAAGGTGAAGGAATAATGAACAAAACCGTGTGGCTTGGATACGGAGGGGCTGGGCAGGGGGCTGAGGGGGAAGGAGCACTGAGGTGAGGAGGGGGTGCTGATGGGTAAGTGGGGGCACTGAGGGGACACAGAGGTTAGAAATGGTCAGGAGCAGAACAGAGATCGGAAGGAAAACCTCACTTTACAGGATAAACAACCTCACACCTGTGCAGGGGCTCCTGGTTTACAATATATCTTCCAAAATACCAGCTCTGTCTTCCTTACAAACCCCATGAGGTGGGAGGTAAAATTATCTCCATCTTTCTTGGTTTAAGGAAACCAAGGCTAAGCCAAGTGGACAGGTGCTGTTTTTCGTTGCCCTGTCCCATAGCCAGCTCCTGTTTTCGCTCTTAAGAAATGCTAGAGGAGCAGTGTCCAGCCTCCCCCAAGGTGAGGGGGTAAAACTCAGCATCCGGGCAGCAGCGGGGGCCCAACCTGGCTGTGCGAACTGCTAAGAAGCTTCTAGAACGCCACGCGTCCTGCCCCCTTGCTGGATCTGGTTCCCCAGCCTTCCTGCCTGTGGCGAGAGCTACCACACGTCCCTCCCTGCATCGCATCCCTTTTCTGTCTACATTCGCCAGAGTAGGTCTCCGTAACTTCCAAGAAGCCTGATTTGAATCAGAAAGGTTAAGTGTGGGCATGAACTCTACTCTCAAGATTCAACATTCAGCACATCTGCTGCGTGCCAGGCTGTGGCATTGACAAGTATAATGAGTTCGATTTTAGTCATACGTTAATGTCCGTGATGAATATCCAGGTGGGAATTTCCAGTAGGCATTTGGAGATGCAGGACTGGTAGAGGGGATAAAAGTCAAGGTAGAAATAATGGATTTATGAATCAATTCTATTGAAATCATAGGTGTTAATGAAATATCTTGTAACACAGGGCAAGTTGTGACAGCAAACACTGGAAGCACTCTGACAATCCGAGGAGTGCAAAATAGTTTGAAAAGTCCTCCTGCAGAGCTTTGGGAAGGGAAGAACATGGCAAGAAATGTGGAAAGGCCAGGCATTCGGGAAGATTCAGAGGTAGAAGTCACCGATGTGTAGAGGCAATTTCCTAATATAGACTGGGAATGTAAAAATAAAACTTCCACTCAGCAGTTTGCACTGCATGATCCCATTTTATTTTTTTTAAATGTGTATATTTGCATGAGTCTGAAGGAGCCACATGAAAACATTTGCAGTGACTATCTCTGGATGCTGCCATTTTTTTGTTTCCTTCTTATCTTCCACATTAAGACTTCAGAATTTTTTCCCCAGAAATAATCCATCAACGATAAAACCAACCCTATTAAAGTGTACAATTAGGTAGTTTTTAGTATATTCACAAAGTTGTACAACCATCATCACCACCTAATTCCAGAAACCCTGCACCCGGTTAGCAGTCATACCCATCACTGCTCCCTGCCCCAACCTAGGCAACCACTAGTCACTTCCTGGTCTCTCTGGATTTGCCGGTTCTCGGTATTTCACATAAAGGGAATCATCCACGGTGACTACACTTAGCGAAGTGATCATTTCAGAATCCACGCACAGGGTCACTGTGTTATACACCTGAAACTAACAATATCGTATTAAAATCATCAGAAGAGGGGCGCCTGGCTGGCTCAGCCGTTACAGCATGCAACCCTAGATCTCGGGGTTGGGAGTTCAAGCCCCCCATTGGGTGTAGCGGTTACTTTAAGTATAAATAAATGAACATCAAAAACTAATGATGTACTATATGGTGACATAACACAATAAAAAAAAAGAAATATAAATAAATGATTTTTTAAAAAATCAGAAGAGAAAATATAATTTGCAAGTGATAAAAATAAAACTTCTGGGGCGCCTGGGTGGCACAGTCGTTAAGTGTCTGCCTTCGGCTCAGGGCGTGATCCCAGAGTCCTGGAATCGAGTCCCACATCAGGCTCCTCCGCTAGGAGCCTGCTTCTTCCTCTCCCACTCCCCTGCTGTGTTCCCTCTCTCGCTGGCTGTCTCTCTGTCAAATAAATAAATAAAATCTTTAAAAAATAAAATAAGACTTCTAAATCAAAAAGTTTTTTAAAAAATGGAATCATGCGAGCCGTGTCTTTGTGACACTTGGCTTCTTTGACTTAGTACAATGTATTTATGGTTTATCCCCATTGTAGCATTTCCCAGTGTATCATTGCTACTTTTTGCCATATAATATTCTACCACATGTTGTTTATCCCCTCATTAGCTGACAGATACCTAAGGTGTTTCCAGCTTTTGGCTGTTGGGAATAATGCTGCCACGAACATTTGTGGACAAATTTTGTACAGACCTAGGTTGTTGATTCCCTTGGGTAGATATACAGCTAGGAGCAGAGCTGCTGGTCCATAGAGTAACTCGGTGTTTAACTTTTTAGAGAACGACCAGTTTTCCAAAGGGTCTGACCGTTTAACCGCCGCCCCCGCCCCGGCAACACACAGGCTTACTAACACTTGCTAACATCCCTTCTTAGAACTGACACAGCACAGGCATTAAGGAGGCACAAGACCTACTTTACTTCCCCCCCCCCCCAACAAATTTAATCCTTTGTGTAATTTTTCTGCAGAGGGAAATATAAACAGGAAAAGATTCTCTACAATAATAATGATATAAAAGCTGACATTTATTAGATTCTTAATTCTGGAAGGGCTCACGTATGATCCCTCTGAATATTTGCAGAAAGCCCTGAGTTTGGAACCTACTGGAGAGCTGAAGAACATGAGGAACGGAAGGGCAGTGACTCGACGAGCATTGTAACGCGGCCCCACAGCCGAGACTGCTGACCATTCCGTTGTGACATCGAAAAACCTGCCTCTCCCTTCAAGCTGTACGTCTGAAGAACAGTTTCAATAAACCACCGTGTGTCATCTACATATGTTCCCACTGGGGAAAAAAAATCCTTCTCGAGATGATTTTTCATAAGTCAGTCAGGTACAATTCATCATACTCCGAATGCTAACAAATTCTGGGGACACAAAACCTACAGCATACGTATAAATAATTTGACTTTGACTCAGCGGCGTAAATATTAATTCAGTGCTTTTTTTAAAAAAAACGAACAACTTTGTTTCCCTGAGTTGTTGTGATACTTCTTCTCTCCTTCTGGATTTTTTATTGGCTCATTGGTGCCAATAGGAACGGGTTCTCAAACTGATTAGCCCCGAGAAAGACTCTGTAATGAAATAAATCTAAAGTAAGGCATGCTTTCAATTTTGTTTAGAGGGGAGTTCCCCCCCCCCAGCTCTGCTTTGTTTCCCTGAGAAACCTTGGTATCTTTTGTGTTCTAAAACATGTCCGCTTCTGTGATTTCAAAGGACAGGAGAACAAATTCTGTTTGTAACTGGCCAATTTCAGCTCCTGAGAAAGACCGTGGAGGAAGTGGTATGTGAATAAGATCTGAATAAAGCTTATTATTAGATCTCGAAGAGAATCAATAGAATCTAATGTGGTTTTCCTCGCATCGCATCAATAAAGCAACGTTGTTAGGAAGGCATTGCAATCTTGTCTTCTCTTGTTGGTTTGAAAGCTTGTCTTCTTTGTTGTGGTGGCCGATTTGCCCCTGGGTCGTCTGTCCCAAGGACTGATTTGTTTCATTTCGTGATGCATCATCCCTGCAACCATAATGACGGCTCAGAACACCTGGGGAGATAAACAGATGTTATTTTTATTATCTGGGCTTTATAAATAAATTTTAACCTGGAGCGATTACATGGCCTAAGTCACACATTCAGCGGCGTGGGGAAGGCTGAGGCGTAGTTCTCTGCGAGGAGACCTAATCTGCTTACAATCAGACTGAATCTGGGGGATCGAAGGCTCGCCCCTTATTTCACAGTGCTGGTGGTTAGAAATCTGACATCAAGGCGTGGGCAGGGTTGGTTCCTTCTGAGGCCATGGGGGAAGGGTCTGTGAGAAAATACATTTCTGTTGTTTAAACCACTCCTCCCGTGGGGCTTGGTTAGGGCATCCCTAGCCGACTAATACCGGGGCTGCTGCTGCTGCTGCCACTTTACCGACGATGAATGAGAGACCCCGGGTCTCCTGACAGTCAGCCCAGTGCCCCAGGATCATGCCTGTGGGGCTTACTATGCCAGAGCCCAGAAAACACAGACATACCAGCTGTTTGGTGCTCACGAGCTCCATGTTTAGCTCAGACATGGAGTAAATCCACAGCTCCACTCTCCTCTTTGCCCGGCAATTACTTGTTTCAACGATGTTATTTTTAAGTAATTTCTACACCCAATTCGAGACTCAAACTCACAACCCCGAGATCAAGAGTCGCAGACTCCCCCCACTGAGCCAGCCAGGCGCCCCTCGTCAGCAAATCTTAATGAGGGATTTGAAATTTGGCCAACTCGTCAGAGGCTGACTTGACATCCTACCCCTCCCTCTCCAGTTCTCTTGCCAGGAAAAGTTTTTGCTGGGAAATCTCCACTCGTGTCCGGATTCCCAGAGGCTTCGCCCACCCAAGACACCTCTGTTCTGACATCCCGTGCTTTGGGGAAAGAGGACCCTTCTGTTCTTGTCAAGCAGGCTGCTCTGTCCCCTGGGGAGGAGCCCTGCGTCTTCACTGGGATGCCAACGTGAGTCTTTGTCTCTGGAAATGATGTGGGGGCTGCCACAGTGTATCCCGCGGGGCTCCAGGCAGCACTCGAAGGGTGGCCCATGCAGGAGGCCTGGTTCCCGGGAGACTCGGTGACTGCTCCACAGTGAGATGAACGCAGGCGACGGCGAGCCTGCAGCAGCATCCACACCGATGTAACAGCAACGCTACGTCAGTGGAATCTAATAATAAAAAAAGAAACGAGCTTGTATTTCATATCTTTTCTTACGCAATAATGTCCTCTTTCTCAGCACGCATCATACCCCGTTGCAAATAAGAAAGCTTGGCCACAGGTCGTTGGAGCAGCTCAGCCCAGAGGTCAGCACGACCGACGGAGGAGGCACAGAGATAATCAAGAGAAGCACGGAGACCAGGTGTTGGAGACCGAAGCCCGAACCTTCATCTTGATGGAGCTTGGAGGCGGGGCCTTAGGGAGGAAATGAGGTTTAGATGAAGTCGTGAGGGTAGGGTGCCCATGATGGGATTAGCGTCCCTAGGAAAGGAAAAGAGACCAGAGCTCTTGCTGTCTCTGCCACGGGAGGGCGCAGGAAGGCGGTGGCCGTCGGCGGGCGGGGAAGAGCCCCCCAGGAACCACATCGGCCAGCACCCTGATTGACCGACACACCCAGCCTGCAGAACTGTGGGAAGTAAACGTCTGTCTCTGGTGTCTGCTGTGACAGCCCGAAGGACCGAGACCCAGGCTCCGCCACTGACAAAGCAAGGAGCTGTGGCTCAGGTAGGCTGCTGGGGCTGGTGCTGCCTCCCCTGGTGGCCTGTCTTTCCCGGGTCTTTATCAAACTTGGCCTGGGCTCCCATGCCTGGCACAACCAAGCCAAGTCCCCGGCACAAGCCTGCCAGTACAGCACTGTGTTGGAAGGCAGGTCCCAGGGGCGCCTGGGGTGGCTCAGTTGGTTAAGCACCTGCCTTCGGCTCTGGTCATGATCCCAGGGTCCTGGGATCGAGCCCCACATCGGGCTCCCTGCTCAGTGGGGTTCTGCTTCTCCCTCTCCCTCTGACCTTCCGCCTGCTTGTGCTCTCTCCCTCTCTCTCAAATAAATACATGAAATCTTAAAAAAAAAAAAAAAAATGAAGGCAGGTCCCAGGGCACATCACACCCCAGTCCCTTCCTATTGCCTGATGGGGCAGCCACCCCACAGGTTTCTATGTCAAGAAGGAAGGGCCGGTGCCTCACGATCCCTTCCCTCCCACAAAGCTGGTCCCGCCTCAAGGCAAGGCTTCCTTTAGGAAGCTCGTCTACTCCTTCCTTAGCAACGTAAGGGTTCCTTAAAACTCCACACAGCAATCGTTTCCTCCTCTTTAATATGAATGGTAAGTTCCATTTTTTTCTACATTTGTAGAAAAAAATTTGTGTCCCGAGAACTGCCATTTGTATATAATGCAATCTGCACAAGCCTTACTTTTCTTGTTGTTTGAGAAAAACAAAAGGTACAGATGCTTTCATGCTGATGAACAGCCGTCCCAAGGCTTCACAACAAGCCTAGGCCTGCGGCTTCAGTCATTCGTTTCTCAGTTATCTTGGGAGAAGCAGGTCAGGATGAAAGCAGGCCCAGGAGGCCAGGGGGTGTGGGAGAAGGACCACGGGAAATGGCCCTGCCATGAACGAGAGTGGCCTTGGGCCAGTGCACGAGCCGCCCGGCACCTGGCACCCCACAGGGTTGGGAGAGCCGTGACCTCATACTTCTTGATGCAGTGGCGTTCCACGGCAGCCCCTCCTGTCCTTTAGATAACCAGACGCGTGGCCACACGGCCTGGACCGAGCCTCCTTCTCGGCCACCTTCCCTCTCCAGACCGGCCCGTTAATAAGGCAGCATCCTGAACAGTTAGCGGCATTTCTAGCCACTTCTCTTTCCTGCCCAACAAGTAACTGTTTTCTGTCAGCCTCCTGCTACTCCCCTCCTGGAGAGCCCTTCTTCCTTCCTGCCCTGCCCGGGGCTGCAGCAGGCTCAGCCCACTCCCCTGAATCCCTGTACACCCCTTCTTTGGCCCTGGTTTGCCTGCCCCCTGGCCGGTGACACAGCCTCGCTATTTACACAGCATTCACAGCAGACAAAGCATGATTGTCGGGCCCTAACAGTACTGTTGATTCACTGACGCCTGAGCAAAAATCAGATCGGGGGAGCTGAATGTAATCCGCACCCCCCTCCCCTGCCTGCCCAGGGCCACTGTCATCAGAAAGTGTGCCTGCAGAGGGTGGCAAGGGAATGTCAGGCACTTGACATATCCATGTGTTACCTCCTGGGAGCCTGGCCATCCCGGTGGGGCGGGTGGTGGTTCCGTCTGATACACAGGGAAAGTGAGGCTCGCTGAGATTCCTGTGTGCTAAGGGGATGTCCTGGTGTGCCATTCGGTCTTAAAAAGAAATTCGGTCTCATGCTGCTCAGGGCCAATGCAGAGCTGGTAAGAGGCAGACCCCGTGCGGTGCAAGTCCCCTCTCCTCTGCCGGGCACCTCCCCTCTGGCCCCTGCCCTTACCCCTCAGCGGTGTGGCTCTAGGATGCCCGAGCGGTTAGGGAAAGTGGGGACCTGGGATCTGGCGGGGAGGGCAGCAGCCACCTCGGAGCCTCTGCGATGCCCAGCGGAAGGGGAGGGCACAGACCATGGACCTGGGGTAGTTCTGTCCCCTGGGAAGTGTAATGGGGTGCTAGTTTGCATTGGGTTGGGTTGGCCCAGTAATTTGGGTCTGGATACTCAGTGGGGGTAAGAACAATGATAGGTCGGTCCTGCCCTGGATGACAGTAGGGCCCCGTGAAGGCTCACTAGCCCCTTCTGCTAGCTGCTTCTTTTGCACGCGCTCGCTCACTGCTGCCTTGACATTGGCCCAGAGGACAAGATCCAGTGCTTCTGGGGTCCGCTGCCTGCTTTTCAGCGGCTGGAGGAGCAAGGCATTCAGAAACCCGTGACCAGGCCTTTCTGTGCTCGGGGCTTTTAATCTCCTTAATTGAAATTGATTGGCCTCTTGGGAGGCAACTCTGCATCGGCCCTGAGCTTCAGCATGGGATCAACTTTTGCTTCTTTCTTTAAAAGACCAGTTGACACACCAGGGCATCTAATCTTATCCCTGAATCCCGGGCCCCTTTCCAGATGAGAAGCAGAACCAGAAACAAGCACACTTACAAGAACAGCTCAGGAAAAAAAAGCGCCTGATAAAAATAAGGGGAGAATATTCTGGTCTCATTGTGGCTTCACGAGCTACAAAAGGCCAGTCAAAACCCCATTACCAAGGAAAGATGTAATCACATGGGGAAGGAGCCATGGGAGCGGGAGGGGGGGCGCCCTTCTGGAGCTCACAAGATAAACAGACCGGGTTAGAGCATCTCTTCAGAACCAGCTGCAAAATAGATAAAACGGGAAGAAAAGTGAAAGCCCTTCTTCAGTTAAAAGAAAACCAAACATCGACAGAATGGTTTCAGCATCCAGATTTGCGTTCATCCAGACGGACAGCAGGCCCCCCAAAGTAGCTGGAGCTGGTTGACAAACCGGTCTGGCAGGTCATATCTCTTGGTGAAGCCTCTGATGGGGCCCCTTACTTACCAGACGGATCCCATATCCTGGAAATATCCCTCTGGGGGCTCTCCTGTGCCTCCTGGGGGTCATTTCACCAACCAGACATGGGGCTTCAAAGCGGCTATGTTGGGGAGGCTCGGCTGCTTTGCGACGCCCGGCAATAGCGGTACAGAGCACACCAGGACGCGAGGAGTAGCTGGGAGGTCAGGCAGCACAGCAGGGACAAGTAATCGTGACCAGCGGCAAACTCGTTCTAAGAACATCTTGCTGCCTGGCCTTCAAGATGGGGGCGCCTGGGCGGCTCAGTGGGTTGACTGTCTTGACTCTTGCTTTCGGCTCAGATCATGAGCTCATGGCTTGTGGGATGGAGCCCCACCTGGGGCTCCGTGCTCACCGGGGAGTCTGCTTGAAGGTTCTCTCTCTCTGCCACTCCCCCAAATCGCATGCGTGCTCTGTCTTTTTTTTTTTTTTTTAATATTTTATTTATTTATTTGACAGAGAGAGAGAGCACAAGCAGGGCGAACTGCCGGCAGAGGGAAGGGAGAAGCAGGCTCTCCGTCGAGCAGGGAGCCTGACACAGGACTCAATCCCAGGACCCTGGGATCAGGACCTGAGCCAAAGGCAGACACTTAACCGACTGAGCCACCAGGCGCCTAATAAATAAATAAATCTTTAAAAAAATAAAGATAAATTGAAGGGGATTAAGATACACCTCCCCCAACTATGCTACCTTGGCACAAGGATTATTTTAAGCTGAAGGCATCTGAGAATCAACAAAATGCAGGAAGAATTCTCTTCCCTCCTCTTTTCTGCCTAAAAGCAGGACATAAATTTCCCTTTGTAAAGGTGTCCCCATCTCCCATACTAGGAAGAACGTGAATGTTACCAGCAAGAGCGTCATCACAGAGATGAGTCTGCATTAACAGACCCTACTAAAAACCCCTCATTTCCCATATATATCCTCATCACTTCATCAGTGTACGTCTCCTTAAAGCCCAAATCTCCTTTCCTTTGCTAACGATGGCATATAAACCACCCAACCAAGTCTCACCACCTCTTTTCTATGAACTGTGCAAGAAAAATATTAATAAAATTTGTATTCCTTTTCTCCTGTTTGTCTTTTGTTGGTTAAATTTGCAGGCCCCCAGGCACTAAACCTAAGAGGGTAGAAGAAAAGATTTTCCACCCCAACAATATCAAGACATCCAGATTTTAAAAGCAGAGATCTGGCTTGTTTGCTGGAGAAGCTCCATTTTCAAATAAATTCAAGTTGAGAGTGGTCCTTGTCTCCACTTTCGAGCAGCAGGAATGTGACACCAGGATGAAGGAGAGGGTGAGCTCTATAAAAATGAAAGCTGTATCTGTCCCAGGCATCACAGAGCTAGGGTCTAAGGGCGCCTCACACACGGCAGGCATGAAACACATCAATGGACGGATATGTATCGGATGAAAGATCCAAAACAGGATTGGAGCAAATGCGTAACGTAGAAGGTAAAACTGGAGTTTATTGAATACGGGCTCCCATAAAATAACACCAAGACAACCTGTTGATAAGGCTCAGCTCTTGGCATGAAGAGAGGTCACTTCTTGGCAGGTTTTTGGTTTTTTTTTTTAAGATTTTATTTTTAAGTAATCTCTCCATCCAAGTGGGGCTCAAACTTACGACCCCCAGACCAAGAGTCACACACTCCACCGACTGAACCAGCCGGGCTCCTTCTTCTTAGCAGTTTTCACAGTGTCTCCAAGTGGGGCTGGGGAAGTCCGGACATTCATCATTTATGGTGGGTGTTTCGGTGTGGAGTGGATTAGGATTGACTAAGGCTCATGATATAAAAGTTCAGGATTGTGGGCACAGCAAGGTGAGTTAATTGTTATTTACTGCTATCTTTTGAAGGTAAGCAGTTTTTAGGTGGGTCTTGGGAAGTTCCTAAAACAATAGCTATTTGCCACTTTTATCTTCGGCAAGTGTTTCTGTAGTAGTAAAATTACATTGGTAAAGACAGTGGGTAAGCCACGTTTAGTGAGCGGCCACGTTGCTGTAGACATAAGTAAGCTGAGTGGGAGTCGGTGGTTTCAGTCCTCAAACTAAAGACCTTACGGTAACCATTCTCCTTCCCGCGTACGACACAGAGAAGTAGACCATGTTTGTCCATGGATTCTAGGAGAGGTGTGGTGGCTAATTTCTGGCTATGGAGGGCTGATAACGTGCTGACCCGCCCAAGGGAGAGGTAACTCGGGTGTGTCTTAGACGGTGAAATCCTCTGAACAGAGCCCTGAGAGAGGGCCAGCTATGTGACTCGAAGAGCCCAGTGCAAAATCAAAATGCAGGGCCCCTTGTTCAAAAACTAAGAACGTCAAAGAGTTTGGCAGTTCCTCAAAAAGCTAAACACAGAATTTCCATGACCCAGCAATACTACTCCCGGGCGTGTACCCAAAGAATTGAAAACAGGGACTTGAACACATATTCGCACACCCATGCTCAGTGCGGCATTATTCGTGATGGCCTAAAGGTGGAAACAACCCAAGCGTCCGTCAACAGAGGAATGGATAAACAAAATGTGGTCTATACACACAATGGAATATTATTCATCCATAAAAAGGAATAAAGTTATTTTTTTTAAGATTTTTAATTTTTATGTAATCTCTACACTCAATGTGGGGCTTGAACTCACAACCCCAAGAGTCACAGGCTCTTCTGACTGAGGCAGCCAGGCGCCCCAAAAGGAATAAAGTTCTGACACATACTATAACATGGATAAACCCTTAAAACATTACACTAAGAGAAGTAAACCTAACACAAAAGGACAAATATTGTATGATTCCACTTATATGACAGGCAAATTCACAGAGACAGAAACTGCATGGGAGGTATTCAGGGGCTGAGGGGATGAGGGGAGATGGGAATGAAGGGTTACTGCTTAATGGGTGTAGAGTGTCTTCGGAATGGAGAAAAAGTTTTGACAATAGATAGTGGTGACAGTTGCACAATATCGTGCATGTACTTAACGCCATTGAATTGTACGCTTTCTAGTGCGGGCCAGCACTAGGATCTGCCCCACCAGCCCCACAGGCAAACCCGACCAGGCCTCAATCCTGGAGATTGAAAGTTTGGTCGGCAATTCTCAACATTCTAGAGGCGTAGGGCCGCGGGGTGTCACAGCAGGGAAAAATCATTATGTTTCAAGTCCTCCTCCCCTTTTCCTCTGAGAGAATAACTAAGATTTAGCATCAGAGGGATGAACCCGGTTTGGGACACGGGAGCATAATACTACACCACATTCCACTACCTTCGTTGGGGAGTTTAGAGTCAAACCCCTCTTCTCGCAACCATATATCGAACAGAGCTGCTTTTCTTAATATATTTTTTTAAATCAAAAGACACCACCTTTGGAAAATGTTCTTTTTTTAATACTTTACTTTTATTCATTTATCTGTCAGAGAGAGTGAGAGAGAGAGAGCACGAGCAGGAGGAGGGGTAGAGAGAGAAGCAGACTTCCTGCTGAGCAGGGAGCTGCACGCAGAACTGGGTCCCAGGACCCTGGGGTCATGACATGAGCCAAAGGCAGACGCTTAACCCACTGAGCCACCCAGGTGTCCCTGGAAAATGTTCTGAAATAGCTCCCCCAACAGAGGGGGTCCTCCACCACCATAGCCTGCTTTCATATCCCCACCCGCCATCATTCAGAAGAGCCTTTCTTTACAAAAACTACGCTTAACAAATAATAATAATAATAATAATAATAATAATAAGCACTCACAGGCACCGAACACGATGCCAGGCAAGCTCACACGACCTCATTTGATCCTTACAACACCCCGAAGAGAGAAGTAGTATTACTATCATCCTCCACTTTATAAACGAGGCACGTGCTCTGCGAAATGAAGCGACATCCCCAAAATCACAGAGCTTGTTCGAGGGGGGCCCAGATGCTTATTTCTCTACATGCTGGCAGGGTCCACACCCTGGTTTTAATTCAGAAGAACCATTGGGCAGATTTCAAGTGCGCTAATAGTAACAGCCAATACCTAAGTCCCCACCGCATGCCAGATGCTTTCTGTCTGTTCTTTCATTCGATCGCTCGGCGCGGTGTGTACTTATTGCTATTTTACAGATCAGGAGCCTGAGGCTCAGAGGCTTTGGGCAACAGCCTGATCTTAAAAGGGAGGCATTGACAATTTGGGCGCTGGAGTCCCACGGCCTGGATTCAAACCTTAACTCCCCTACTTACTAGCTGTGTGACCTCAGGCTCAACTATAACATGGACTCTCTAAACCCTCATTTCCCCCTCTGTACAATAAAACATCGATAGTGCTTATCTCATAGGATTACAACAAGTCAGTACCTGTCGGGTGCCTGGAACCATCTCTACGACAAAGTCAGAAGTCAGCAAAGGTGAGCTATATTACTACTCCGAGGCCCACGCTTTTTTTTTCCCCACTAGACTGTTCTGTCTCCCAATCTTCCCTGAGAGATAGGAATACATTACACATTAAAACAAACAAGATTCTTTTACTGCAATGATGCGCAGTGCTTAGATAAAGGAAGAGAACAACGGTTCAGACTCGTCTATTCCAGAGCTCTCCCTGAATATTCTCAGGGCAGTGAAGCCAATGAAATGAAGGCCCAGGAAAAGCAAGGCTCTTGTGAGTATGAGGTATATTTAAACCTCTCGTTTTTTTCTACCCCGTCTTCATCCTTCCTTTGTTCAGAGGGCTTGGAAGGGTAAATGCATCTTTTTTTTAGAGATTTTATTTATTTATAGAGAGCACACAAGTCGGGGCAGGGGCAGGAGAGAGAATCTCAAGCAGACTCTGTGCCGAGGGTGAAGCCGACATTGGGCTTGATCTCATGACACCGAGATCACCACCCGAGCCAAAATCAAGATCCGACGCTCAACCGACTGAGCCACCCAGGTGCCCGAAATTCATCTTCTGACCTTGGAAGGACAGGTTCGCTGCTAACACTCCCAATCATGATGGTGTCACAGATGTTAGCTCCTTGTTTGGTACAGGGAGAAGGGTCTGGAAGTCCAAATCTGAGGATCTGGAGTGGATTTCTCGCCCAACTTTCTACCGTGTGAGCAGGCATAAGCACGCTCATCCCTGAGCTCCACTTCTGTCATCTGTGACCAACCACAGACATGAGGATCTCATTAACGATGTGTGCTAGGATGTCGGATGCCTTGCAAACAGTAAGTCACACTGCACAGGAGAAGCCGTGCGCCTCCCAACCGCCCGCAGGAACTCTTGGGTCTCGGAGTTGCCGGCGATCACACTCAGGAGAGGTAACCGCAGGCGTCCCAAACACAGTCCCGAAGAAGCCGCCTAGAACGGCGCCTTCCTCGGCGGGCTGGGGTTGGGGGAGGTGTTGGGGGACACCTGCAGTAAGACGCTCCGGCTGCGCGAGCTTTTAGCAGCCGCACCAGGTGAAGGAGGGAACTAAATGTGGGATCAGAGAGGATGGGCTGGGGGGAGAACCCTACTCGGGAATTGGTTTGGAACAGCCCAGGGAACACCAGGAGTAGATTGCAGAACAAGTTGGGTCCCACACCAAGTCTGAAACAAACTTCTCAGGCTGGGAAACTTGATCCTACTTTTTTTTTTTTTTTAAGATTTTATTTATTTATTTGACAGACAGAGAGCACAAGCAAGGGAGAGGCAGGCAGAGGGGAGGGAGAAGCAGGCTTCCTGCTGAGCAGGGAGCCTGATGTGGGGCTCCATCCCAGGACCCTGGGACCATGACCAGAGCTGAAGGCAGATGCTTTACTGACTGAGCCACCCAGGAGCCCCTTGACCCTACTTTAGGGAGACTGGAAAGCTCTTGGGGCGAGGACTCAGCAGCAACACTTATTTCTCGATGCATAACCTCCTATCTTGGGTGAAGGGTGAGGGCCAAAGAAGAAACACCACTGCGGTGAAAATGCCCCGATAAGCCTGCTCCAGGCGGCAAGCAGGGGCTTACGAGCAGAGAAACGGTCACTTAGCACTTCCTCACGGACTCTGCCAACAGAGCCGCCGCCGACGGCCGATCTGCCGGGATGTCTGGGCTCCGTGTTAACGCCGAGTGTGCACACGACAGGGGCAGAGAAGCAAGAGCAGCTCTTCCGGCCTGTGCGGGAGGGACGGCGCTGGCAGGACAGGCCCAAGGGTGCAAAAGGGGACAGGACGAGCCAGGGCGGCGGGAAAAAAGGCTGCAGTGCTCCAGACGGCTGCAAGGGAACCCCGCTCTGTTCCCGTGTCCGCTGGCGTCGCTGCCAGGATCTTGCCCACACGCATCTCGCCACCTGCTCGGCCGGCAAGCGATGTCGCCGTGAAAGAACAACTCGCAAAAGATCAAAGAGGGACCTTCATTAAAAAGCACATAATGAAACATGGAAAATGTATAGCAAAATTAAAAAGACTTCATTGCAAAATACAAAATATCTGAATGCATTTAACATATGTGTAGATTCACGCCAAGCCAGCACAAATAACCGATCTTACTTTGTGGGTTGTATCTAAGCACTTGTCTTCAAAATCTCTCCTCCAGAGTATTATGCTTTCTCTCTCTCTCTCTCTCTTCCTCTCTCTCTCTTTTCTGTATGTGGATTCATGTCCTGGTTTGACAGCGTACTTTTTCTTTTTTTTGCTAAAATGTCTTTCTTCATCAAGAGAGGTATCTGCTTCCAGATACTTCGATGCAGGTTTGTCCCTGAGTTTGGTATTGCACGGTGAACGCCTCTACACGGTTGTTTGTTCCTGGCATATTGTCAGATGTCCACTGATAAATGGTCCAAAGTTCTATGGGAAATGTGGGTTCGAAACTTCGCAGGACTGTATAGACCATTATGAGGGCTAAGATTTATATACAATAAAAATGGGAGTACTGCGTCAACGAAGAAATAAAACCAGTTGATGAGACCAACACGCTGTCAAACCCAATGGTCAACCAGCTTTTTTTTTTCTTTTTTTAATCTTTTATGGGAAAATTGCCTTACAGTCGATTAGTTACCCAGCAAAAAGGCTTGCAACCAAGATGCTCACAGGGGAACTACCTGGAACCGCCAAAGGCCTCCCCACACCCTACCTTGCCACAAAGTCACCATGACGCTCCTTCCAAATGGCTTCCTTTCAAAAACCCAGGAACCCAAACAGTCCATGAAAATGTTCAGCAACCCTGCTGTCAGACTGGCCGTGAAGTATGTTGGACTCAGCACCCGGAACCCAGAATCACTCTCCCTCCGAAAGGCACCTGAGGAGAAAACGGCAGCCCGCACCGTCTCCTCGCTTACACGACCGTCAGCCAGTCGCAGAGCCAACACGCCCCTGGCCGGCATCCGCGAAAGGCAAGACCGAGGGAGCCGTTCTTAGCATCCCATCTGCGCGAAGGCCACTAGCAGCCGAAGCTTGGAGACACCACGGGCTAGTTTCGTAGCCCGGCCCTTACTACCTTATCACTGTCAGAGCCTTGGGCGCCCACGGGGAACCGCACAAAGTTAAGGCTCGGCATTCTAAGCTGACGCGCCTGACGGACGCCGCGAAGACCACAAAGCCGCAGGGCCGCTCTTAAAGCAGGGGTGATGAGCAGCGCTGACGCCCAGGACTGAAGCTTCCCGAACTTCCGATCTCTGGGTAACAATGCCTCCTGCCTTTTTGCTCTCCCAGCCCCTGCCAACAGCTTTCAGACTTAATTCTCTGTATTAAATCCTGCTTCCTTTGAAATAGCTAAAGTGATTTCTGGTTTTCCCGACCAGACCCTGACTGATGAACCCTCAATTTTTTTTTCCGACATGTTTTCTTTGGATATTCGTGCCGACACCCAAGTTTTCACGTTTGGCTCCTGTCCTTTGTCCTCAGAGTTCTGGGACGGGATCTTCCTGGTGTTAATTTCTGGCTGCGGATGTGTCTTCCTACCACCCTGTCAACACTGGCAAAATTGGATGCTTGCCCCTACCTGGGCTCCTCCGCTTTTAGACCCCTGTTACGTCCAACTGCAAAACAATCTGAAAACACTGAGCAGCCCCAATCCCTTCCTCCGGGAACACCTCCAGGTTCCAGGGAACCTTTTGTTCCACTGGGTCATTAACAAAAAAGGTCCGCCACAGCAGGACTCTGCCCCTGGGGACGGAGCTATGCATAACTAATGAAGAGGAAAATTGGGAGCAAGGCGGCCTGATCAGTCTCGACATGTCTCTAATAACTTCTACATCTTCCCAGCTTCATTTCCCTCTACATCTTCTTTCCTTCCTAAATGAATACTCCCAATCCTCTTCGGCTCACCAACATTTTGCAGTCTAGATTTTCTCTCCCCTTCCTCCCCATCTTACAGTATTTTGTTTTGTAGAGGATTACCTCAGCTTCTTGGTCATGCTGTACACATTTTTTAAAATATTTTTAAAGACTTTATTTATTTATTTGAAAGAGAGAGAGCATGAGCAGAGGGAAGGGGCAGAGGGAGAGGGAGAAGCAGGTTCCCTGCTGAGCAGGGAGACTGATGCAGGGGCTCGATCCCAAGACCCTGAGATCATGACCTGAGCCGAACGCAGATGCTTCACCGACTGAGCCACCCAGGCGCCCCCTGTACACAGTTTAAATACCAGTTGCCTTGGTCTCTAGTTAGTGGATATTAAGATGTCACAGATGTCCAGTAACCCGGAAGATTTAAAGTAGACTTAATCTTGTAGTACTGAAAATACCCCCAAGTGACAGGTCCCAGATTCGTTTCAAACGTGAGGTAGTTATGCCTCCATAATGCTTGGAGGAGTTTATTACTTGTCCAGAGTCACAGAGATTGTAGGAGGCAGTGCCAGGATTTGAACCCAGATCTTTCCGATGCCATGGCTGCTGGGATCATTCGGAGGCAGAGCCTCTCATAGTGACAAAGGGGGCCCGGAGAGCCTTCCCAGAGGAGGAGTGAACGCCAAAGAACCGTAGGGAAGCCAAGACCAACATAAACAAAAGCCCTCAATTTTAAATTCCAGCGAAATTCTATCTCTCCTCTGTCAGCATGAAGTACCTCTTGGATGAAGAATTCATTCAAGTGTTTCTTAGCAACTAGAAGCATTATCATGAAAACCTCCAGTTCGGAAGTCTCTGCCAGAGTTCATTTCCCCTGAGTCACACATATATGTGGAATACCGTCATAGGAACAAGGAAGAAGGTGTGGCAGGACACACAGACAAGGAGAAGGGAGAGCTGACAGGAAGTAGGGAGATAATTAGCTTCGCTTTTACACACCTGGGTGTCACTGGTTATAACCAGCCCATATTATTTTATCATTTGAAAAACATCAGATAAAAGAAGCTTAGGAGCTTGTGGCAAATACATTCATCAAACCCCACTCTATTTTCTTCTTCCTGCGTACACGCGGTAACTACACTTGCCAACCTCCCGCGCCCTTCGGTTCAGGTTATGTAACCGGGTTCTCGCCCAGTGGATGTGGGCAGGAGTGATACATACCATTTCCACACCATAATATCCCCTCTGGCATCATCCACACTCACTCTTCCTCCTCCTTGGCAAACTTTGAGGACATAGGATTAAGAAGACACTATGGCAAGATAAACCTAGCCTAGACCCCAGAATCAATTACCGCAGGAGAGCCCCCGGACCCCCAACAAACAAGGACCTATCCGATTAAGCCACTAAGAATACGTGGTCTGTTTGTTACCACAGCACTCCCTGCCTATCCGGACTCAGGGTGCCCACACACGCCAGGACCACAGAAGTTCTGAGAGAACCTCTTGGCTACTTCACACACGGAAAAAGCCTTGCAGTGTTTTTGCTAACTGGATTTTTTCAATCCTAAGTTTGTATGGGGACGTATTTCTGAGTATAGTTCCCTTCCCTTCGTCTCCCTCTGAATTACCTTCCCCATTCTCACTTTGTTGTGGTGTGTTTGTTCCAAAGGGAAATAAATCAAGGGCTTATCAGAAAGGAAATAGTACACGCACTTTACATTCTTGTTTAAACAAGACCTGAAAGGGAAGGAAATTTTATGACATTTTCTTCTCCTCGGGGACCATTCTGTATTTTACTACCCTAATATTTACTGATTGTTATTGTAAAACGTTAGATAAACCATCAGGGGCTGAGCTGTTCCAGACAAGTGTTTCAAAGAACTAAAGTTTATACATTTAGGCAATAAAATGCTGTTGACTTTTAAATGTTTTGAAGAAAATATTTATGAAGCATATTAAATGAAGGATGGTGACCTGTTCTACCTTTTCTGGGTGTTTCAGGGTTAACCCAAGTTCCTGGAATGCTCCACGTTCCCTTGAGGGGCTTGGATGTGCTGTTACCTCTGCCTGGAACAGTCTTTGCCTACTTAACTTCTCCTCATCTTTCCGATACCAGCTCAAAGACCAGTCCCTTCAGGCACAATTGTATAAATTTCCAAAAATTCATCAAACTGTTCACTTAAAACAGGTGAATTTTGTGGTATGTAAATTACACCTCACTAAAGATATTTTTAAAAAGCCAACAACACTGTCAAGGAGGTAGGGCACCCTCCCCCCACCTTAAATGTGGGCTGTGCATAGTGACTTCCTTTCGGAGACCATAGCACGGAAAGGGAAAGAGGCAAGGGAAGTACCTCCACACTGGAGAAACTGACAAGAACTACATCCGCCAAGTGATCAAGGTCAGTATCAACAATGATAAGTCATGGCGAAAGTCTGTACCGTTGATCCAGCGTGGTGAATAGGGCACTTTACCCCTATGGTCTTCCTCCCAGACACCGTAACCCTAGTCTAACCATGAGAACAAATTCCACATCCTACAATATAACTCACCAGTGGTCCTCAAAACCGTCAAGATTATCAAAAGCAAGAAGAGTCTAAGAAATTTTCACATCCAAGAGGAGCCGAAAGGAGATATAACAACTGAATGTGATGTGAGGGGCACCTGGGTGGCTCAGTCAGCTGAGCGTCTGCCTTCGGCTCAGGTCATGATCCCAGGGTCCTGGAATTGAGTCCCACGTTGGGCTTCCTACACAGGGGGGAGTCTGCCTCTTCTCCCTCTTCCTGTCCCCCTGCTTGTGCTCTCTCTCTCTGACAAATAAATAAATAAGCTCTTTACAAAAAAAATAAGAAGATAAAAGATAAATAAATGTGATGTGATATCCTGGAAGGGCTCCTGAGAGAGAAAAAGAACATTAGGTACAAACTAAGGAAATGTGAATTAAGTATGGACTTTAGTTAATAATATACATCAATATCGGTTCACCAAATGTGACAAAAGTACCACAGTAATGGAAGATGTAAATAATAGGGGAAACTGGACGTGAACTATCTGGGACTCTCTGCATTGTCTTTACAATTTTCCCGTAAATCTACAACTGTTATTTAAAAAGTAAAGTTAATTTAATTCACATTAAAAAAATTTCCCCAGCCCTGCCCCCAGCAGATCAAGTCCCTTTACTGTATGTTCATAGAGCAATCTAGAAAGTTAACTAAACGAATGAATGAATTCATCACCATACGCAATTATGGTTGCGTATTTTGCACAACTTGATAGGTGCTTACTCATAAACACGGAGTCAGTAACGTAAGACTGTAAGTTCCATGACAACAGGATTTTGCCTGGATCCTCATCACCTGGAGAGCAGCTGGCCCATGCTAGACACTCAGGAAGAACAACTTCCACCCTAGCTTGAGCCAACGAATCTTCTCCACAGGGCTTTGAGTTTGGGGTAAAGATATTTCAGCTCAGTCTGCATGATTCCTTAATACAGTCTCTCGAGGTGCGGACAGCAGCACCATTTGATGTTGCCAGATGAACAGAGGCTTAGGGGATTGGTCTACAAAGAATCAAGCCAAGACTCAGAGGGAAGGAAGGACAAGGGGCAGAGCGAGAGGGCCACCTACGTTCCCACCAGAGCTGTCTTCTCCAATTCCAGTCAATTCCTGGGACTGTGTGTCCCGGGAGACCCTCCTGTCGTGTACAATTCAATAAGTCCCTGCCGTCAGATCTTGCTCCTGAGGGATAACTTCACTGAAACCTTATCTGTCTCTTATTTTCCTAGTCGGAATTTCTGTTGTGAACAACGTTGAATCACAGTAATGGAGGGAAGTATCACCTGCGGTATGATGAAGAGAGAGAAAAAGACAACAGGAAGCAGAAATGGGGATACGAAAGGGAAAGTGGAGGCTATAAAATGCTGATTATTTACAACAGCCAAGATACAGAAGCAGCCCAAGTGCCCACTGATTGATAAATGATAAAGGTGTGGTGTGTGCAGAGACACACACACACACACACACACACGCACTGGAATATTTCTCAGACATAAAAAAGAATGAAATCTTGCCATCTGCAGTGACACGGATGGAGCCAGAGAGCATCGTGCTAAGCAAAGTCAGTCAGAGAAAGACAAATACCATATGATTTCACTCTTATGTGGAATTTAAGAAACAAAACAAACAAACAAAGGAAAAAAGAGGCACACTGGTGGTTACCAGAGGGGAGGGAGGGGTGAAATAAGGGAAGGGGATGGAGAGAACACTCACCATGACGCGCTCAGAGTCATGTATGCAATTGTGGAATCGCTAGATTGTACACCTGAAACTAACGTCACACTGTAGGTTGACTATCCTTCAGTTTAAAAAAGGGAAAGCAGAGGACGAACTAGAAAAATGTGAAAATGACCTAACAAGTGTACAGGGACAAGTAAGATCACAGATTCAAAGTATCGTGAATTCATTCATTCAGCAAACATGTACTGAGCCCCCGCTCTATGGCAGGTTCCATTCTCGGTGTTAGGAATACAGCACCCAACAAAACGATGGAAATTACTGCCCAAAAGAGCGATCGGAGACTGGTGGGGGTTTACCCAGCAACTGAAACCAGAGAGAGAAAGTGACGGAGCGGCCATCTTATATTGGTTGGTCAGGGGAGGCCTCTTTAAGAAGGCGACATTAAATTGATATCTGAAGGGCAAGAGAGCACTAGAAGCGGGAAGGTGGTGTGGGGGTGGGGGCGATGATCTAGAAGGGACGAACCAGTGCCCCAAGGCTGCAAGGAAGGCTTCTCAAGGATATGGGGTTTGCCCCCCAGGGAACATTTGCCCATGTCTAGACTTTTTGGTAGTCACAATGTGGTGGTAGAGAAGAATGCTACTGGCATCTAATGGTTAGAGGCCAGGGATACAAATAAACATCCTACAGTTTGCACAGGACAAACCCTTATGCAGAGAATTATCCAAAATGTCAATGGTGTTGAGGTTGAGAAACCCTTGCCCTGATGCCATCACAAGCTTGGCACCTTCAAGGTGTAGAAAGCAGAACACCACGCCTGGACAAGAACAGAAGAGAAAACAGAGCTATGAAGTCAGTCAAGAAAGTAGGTGGAAGCAGACAGTATGCACCCTTGTATGCCATGGCAAGGAGCTACCATCTTGTTCTAGGTATGGCAAGGAGCCCATGCTCTAAAATGGGGCAGTAAACATGGACTAATTATTTGTGGAAACAATGACTCTGGATCTTATGTGGAATGTGGTGGGAGGGGCCCATGTGAGGAAAGGAGATTCGCTGGGTGGTTTGATAGAAAGAGGAGGTGGTGGCTTGGAGGTGGGTCATGACAGTAGAGACAGAGAAGCAGAGGGCTGAGATTGATTTCAGAGGTACAACTTACAGTTCCTGGTGACAAAGTGAAGGCAGAGGGTGAGGGAAACAGGAATTAAGGATCCATCAAAGGCGGGGCCAGCTCCATGGGCGCATGACGAGTGCAAGAGCCGTCCGCACCTTGGGCTGGCTATGACCTCAGTGGAGGGCTCTCTGCCCCCTGGATCCAGGCACTGAGCACAGCCCAGCCTGCAGGCTGCCGGCTAGCCCTTGCAGGCGACATATCTGCTGTGGGATGGGGCAACAGGCCAGTGGGAAGAAGGAACAGACCTCCCTGCCCGGCTGGGGCTCCACATCTTCACTTTGCACGGAGTCTGGCCAATGAGGAAGCTGGCCCTGCTTGAAGGTTTCCAGCTTGAGCAACTGGATGCTTCATTACTGCCATTTACCAAAATGGGGAGGAGTAGGAGGAGGGGTAAAAGGTTTCGTCTGGGACTTGTTTAATCTCAAGACGCCTGTGAGACATCTCACTGACAAGATCAAGTAGGCAATTGTGAATATCTTTCTATAGCTCAGAAAAGACCTAGCGTTGTGGGCATAAAGCTGGAATTTGTCAGCCTGTGGTATATAAAACACAGGAACGATGGTGCGGCTGTTATGAAAAACAGTATGGTGGCCTCCCCCCAAAAAAATTAAACACAGAATTACCATATGATTCAGCAATTCCATTTCTGGGTATACACCCAAGAGAAGTGAAAGTAGGAACTCAAACACACATGTATACCCCTGTGTACACAGCGGCATTATTCACAACAGCCAAAAGGTGGAAACAACCCAGATGTTTCTCATAAGATGAATGGATGAACAAAATGTGGTTATACGTATACAATGAGATATACTTGGCCTTAGAAAGGAAGGATGTTGGGGCACCTGGGTGGCTCAGTTGGTTAAGCGGCTGCCTTTGGCTCCGGTCATGATCTCGGGGTCCTGGGATTGAGCCCCAAGTTGGACTCCCTACTCAGCGGGGAGTCTGCTTCTCTCTCTCCCTCTGCCCTTCCCCGTGCTCATGCTCTTGCTCTCTCACACTCTCTCTCTCAAATAAATAAATAAAATCTCAAAAAAAAAAAAAAAAGAAGGAAATTCTGGCACCTGCTATAACATGGGTGAACTTTGAAGACATTATGCTAAGTGAAATGAGCCAGTCACGGTAGGACAAGTATTGTGATTCCATTTATATAGGGAGTCTAGAGTAGTCAAGTAACCACAGAATGGTTACCAGGGGCTGGGGAGAAGGAGGAATGGGGAGTTAGTATTTAATGGGACAGAGTTTCAGTTTGGGAAGATGAAAAAGTTCGGGAGATGGACGGTGGTGATGGCTGCATGACAATGTGCACGTACCCTAACGTCACTGACCTGTACACTTAAAAATGGTTAAAATGGTTAAATTTCATGTTCTGTATATTTCATCACAATAAAAAAGAACTTATTATTTATTGAGTGCTTCCTATATGCCCAGCACTATTCTAAGTCCTTTCATTGTTTAAAACTCATACAACCCTCATAAAGACCGTTTTTTTAAAGCAATGTTATTCATCTGTTTGAGAGAGAGAGAAAGAGAGCATGAGCGGGGGGAGTGGTAAAGGAAGAGGGAGAAGCAGACTCCCCACTGAACATGGAGCTTGGAGCCCCACACGGGGCTCGACCCCAAGACCCAGAGATCATAACCTGAGCCGAAGGCAGATGCTTAACCCACTGAGCCACCCAGGTGCCCCAACCCTCATAACAATCTTTAGATATCCCATATAGACAGTCATCTCTTGGACATCGGCCTTAGACACATATTTATGGATCTGTCTCCTCAGGCAAGGGAAACAAAAGCAAAAAGTACACCACTGGGACTACGCTGAAATAAAAAGCTTTTGCACAGCAAAGAAAATCATTAACAAAACAAAAAGGCAACCTAGTGAATGGGTGAAGATATTTGCAAATGACATATCCGGGAAGGGGTTAGCATTCAAAATATATAAAGAACCTACAGGACTCAATGCCAAAAAACAAACAACTGATTAAAAATGGGCAATGGGGGCATCTGGGTGGCTCAGTCGGTTAAGCAACTGACTCTTGGTGTCAGCTCAGGTCATGATCTTGTCGGGATCATGAGATCAAACCCTGCTTCAGGCTCCATGCTCAGCACGGAGTCTGCTTGAGATTCTCTCCCTCTGCCCTGACCCCCACTCTCTTCCTCTCTAAAATAAATAAATACATCTTTAAAAATAAATAAATAAGTAAATAAACAAAAATTAAAAATGGGCAGTGGATTTGAATAGACCTTTTTCCAAAGCAGACAACCAGATGGCCAGCAGACACATAAAACATGCTCAACATCACTCATCATCAGAGAAATGCAAATCGGAACCGCGAGATATCACCTCACACCTGTCAGAATGAGTAGCACCAAAAGGACAAGAAATAACAAGTGTTGGCAAGGATGTAGAGAAAAGGGAACCGTCCTGCACTTTGGGCAAGCATGTAGCTGTTGCAGTATTATTTACAACAGCCAAGACATGGAAGCAACCTGGGCCCCTGGGTGGCTCAGTCAGTTAAGCGTCTGCCTTCGGCTCAGGTCATGATCCTGGGGTCCTGGGATCGAGTCCTGCATTGGGCTCTCCGCTTAGCGGGGTGTCTGCTTCTCCCTCTCCCTCTGTGATCTCTTGCTTTCTCTCTCTCAAATAAATAAATAAATAAATAAATAAATAAATAAAATCTTAAAAAAAAAAAAAGATATGGAAGCAGCCCAAGTGTCCATCCATAGATAAATGGATAAAGAAGATGTGGTGTTTATGCACAATGGAATATTACTCGGCCATAAACAAGAATCTTGCCATTTGTGACAACATGGATGGACCTAGAGGGTATTAATGCTGAGTGAAATATGTCAGGCAAAGAAAAACAAATACTATTTGATTTCACTTATATGTGGAATCGAGAAACAAAACAAACAAACAACAATGACAACAAACCAGAAGCAGACTCATAAACACAGAGAACAACAAAAAAGAAAAAAGAAAACAAAAAGTAGGTACAATATTATCAACCCCATTTTATAAAGGAGAAAACCAATGACCAGAGTCGTTAAGTAACGGGCCTAAGCTCACACAGCTTCCAATCGCCTGGGCTCAGATTTGGATGCCTGCAGTCTGGTACCAGAGCCCAAACATTTTTTTTTTTTTTAAGATTTATTTAGGGGTGCCTGGGTGGCTCAGTTGTTAAGCGTCTGCCTTTGTCTCAGGTCATGGTCCTGGGGTCTTGGGATCGAGCCCTGCATCGGGGTCCCTGCTCAGCAGGAAGCCTGCTTCTCCCTCTCCTGCTACCCCGGCTTGTGTTTCCTCTCTCACTGTTTCTCTCTCTGTCAAATAAATAAATAAAATCTTTAAAAAAATACAAAAAAAAAATAATGATTGATTTATTTATTTTAGAGAAAGAGAGCCTGAGCTTATGCGTACAAGTGGGGGGAGTGGGCAGAGGGAGAGAGAAAATGCTGAAGCAGACTCCCTGCTGAGCAAGGAGCCCCACGAGAGGCTCCATCCCAGGACCCCAAGACCATAACCTGTGCTGAAATCAAGAGTTGGCCGCTTAACCGACTGAGCCACCCACGTGCCTCCCAAACATTTTTTTAAAAACCTACTGTATTACCTATCAACAGAGATTACATCATGTACTAAAAGAACACATTTCATAATATAAAACAAAACAAAAAGACATGTTTCCAATTTAAGGCTGAGTTGATAGCTCACATGTTGCTAGGTCCTGGCTTTTCACCACATTAGGACCTGGCTTCCCAGCACAGGGCTGGGCTGCGGACGGAGGAGAGGTCAGCCAGCAAAGGAAGGGGGTTCAATTATGGGTGACAGATCATTTCATCACCTTTGAAAAAATTACTCTATGACCAGAGACGCCCCCTGGAAGTACTGCCAGGAGGGGGGTCCTGCTGTGCGTGAAAAGGTCAGGATGGCCACAGCCAGCCCTCAAGGCCAGGAGGGGCAATGCCCCAATCCCAGAACAGGTGGACCCCGGGGGGGGGGGGGGTAGGTCTGCGTTCCTTGGTGTTCAAGACGGGGGGTTACCGCGCTATTTTTAGGTTGCTCTGTTGTGTTATCACTTAAACTTCTCAGACAGAAACCATGCCAAAGCCATGGAAACTCCAGGCCTACCGCTGGGGAAATGCCGTGGTTGGACCAAGGAAGTCAGAAGTCCGTATCGACCAAGCAAAGAGAGCCGGCTGGCCGAAGGGAAGGTGCCAACCACTCCTGTGGATTCCATTTAGAGACCAGAATTCCCTCGCTCAGAAACACATCCCAAGCCGTCAGGAATCCACAGGCCAGTTGTGGCTCCGGGCAGGCCTGGTCACTGAAGTGGATGAGAAACAGGGCCCGATGACAAGGATGCAAAATGCCTCCTCCCTCGCTCAGGCCCTAGTCAGGGGAAAGAGCGGAGCAGCCTGAGATGTGTCGAGAGGGTAGAAGGCCACAGAACCTCCCAATCTGAATGACCAGGAGTGGGGAGGGGAGAACGGGGAGGCCCAGGCAGGGCCAGGCCCCACAGCACTGAGACGGCAGACCACTTCCTCAACCTCCTGTGGGGTATGAACCCCACCTGCCTTGTCCCCGAGTCCGAATTCAACCGGATTCGTCACCGTTGCCTTTGACATGGTCATTCACCTTACCTTTCGGGCCCCTTTTTGTGGTGGGAAGGCCTTTGGCCCCAGCGACGGGAGCTGGGTGGGATGTTGCGCTCGGGCAAGTTGGGGGCCCCTCGCGGTCAGTGAGGTGAGTGACCCTGCTCACAGGAGAAGAACGGGAACGGGAAAGCGGAGCCCTGCAGGAGGAAATCCCGGGGGGGCAGTTAAAGGTCTAGTTTAAAAAACAATCCACATCTTCTTGCTTCACTGTCCCTACGCGCGGGGCCTTACGCACGTACGCCTCACCCCCCGCCTGGCACGCACCCTTCTTCCTACCTCGAACTACCGTCACCATCTGTGTCCTGAGGTGTCTGGGATCCTCAGAAATGGACACAAACACACTTTAGTGTGTGTGTGTGTGTGTGTGCGTTGCAGAGTTTGCTAGAGCCGCCACAACACAGCACAGACTGGGCGGCCTACACAACAGAAATGTATGTTCTCACAGTTCTGGAGGCTGGAAGCCCGAGGGCGTGGGGCCGGCCGTGGGGGGTTCTTCCTCCTCGACTTGCAGACGGCTGCCTCTCATGGTGTCCTCACGGGGTCTTCCCTCTGTGTCCGTGGGAGTCCGTTTGGGTCGCTATAATGAAAGATCAGAAACCAGGTGGCTTGTTAATAGCAGACGTGCGTCACTCAGAGCACTGGAGGCCGGAAGCCCCGGATCAAGACACCAGCAGGTGTGGTGCCTGGCCCCCCTCCAGGTTCTGTGTCCTCACATGGTGGGAGGGGCGAGGGAGCTCTCTGGGGATTCTCTCATAAGGGCACCAATCCCATTCCTGACAGTTCCATGACCTAATCACTTCCCAAAGGCCCTACCTCCTGACAGCAACATCTTGGGGGTGAGGATTTAACATATTTTGGGGGGACACGAACATTCAATCCATAACAGTGTCTGTGTCCTAAACTCTTCTTATAAGGACACCAGTCACCTAAAGCACCTTTTTAGTTTTTAAAAAACATTGATTGATTGATTTTATTTTATTAAAGATTTTATTTATTTGAGAGAGAGCGAAAGAATGAGTTGAGGGAGGGGCAGAGGGAGAAGCAGGCTCCCTGAGGAGCAGGGAGCCCAACTCAGGACTCGATCCCACAACCCTGAGGTCATGACCTGAGCCGAAGGCAGACGCTTAAACAACTGAGCCACCCAGGCACCCTATTTATTCATTTGAGAGAGAGAGAGAGAGCGCACAAGAGAGAGCACACACATATGCACACACATGAGCATGGGGCCGGGGTGGGGGAGTGGTTTGCAGCTGGAGAGGGGGCAGAGGGCAAGGGAGAGAGAGAATTCTCAAGCAGACCCCCTGCCGAACATGGAGCACCACGTGGGGCTCAATCCCAGGACCCTGAGATCATGACCTGAGTCAAATCAAGAGTTTGACGCTTAACCAACTGAGCCACCCAGGCACCCCTAAGTCACTTCTTCAAAAGTCTATCTCCAAAGACAATCGCATTCTGAGGGACTGGGGGTGAGGGCATCAACATATGAATCTGGGGGTGAGGGGCACAATCCGGCCCATAACAGTAGGTAAGGACCCGGGAGGCTCTGCTGCACACGGATTAGCACAAGTCCGATCAATAACGCTTTGTTTAACTTATTGGAAATAGCTCAGTTTTTAGAAGGGAGGTAGAGAAACTGCATTGTTTTGTTATCTTCATTTCTACTCTCACTACTTGTAAATGAGATTTCAAAAACAACACCGAGAGTAGTTCAAATCTCAGTATTTGTTAGCTATGATTTTCTCCTAAAATTTTTTTTAATACTTCAGCTCTATGATCTGTCCCCAAGCAAGGCAGACATCAAAAAACAACCCCCCCATGTTACCATCACCTACAGCAACGAGCAAGATGGCGAGCAAGAGAATCCAGCCGCCATGGGTATTGTTGACCGCCATCATCCAGAATCCCACCACGCAGAAAAGACTCGTGGTAACACGTGCTATATTCCCTTCTTGCTATGGTTCCATCCATCACTATTTCACATTGTTGAGAGCATCCTTATATTGAAATCACAGTCTGGCTTTTTTCTGCTACATTTTATCATATACTTTTCCAAACATCATTAAAAAGGATCCATTGCTGGGGCACCTCGGTGGCTCCGTGGCTCAGGCGTCTGACTCTTGATCTCAGCTCAGGTCTTGATGTCAGGGTCATGAGTTCAAGCCCCACATTGGGCTCTGTGCTCAGTGTGGGGCTTGCTTTAAAAAAATTTTAGGGGCACCTGGGCGGCTCAGTCAGTTGAGCGTCTGCCTTTGGCTTGGGTCATGATCCCAGAGTCCTGGGTTCGACCCCCACGTCAGGCTCCCCGCTCAGCAGGGAATCTGCTTCTCCCCCTCCTCCTGCTCATGCTTGCGCACTCTCTCTCAAATAAATAAAAATTAAAAAAATTTTTTAATAATAATAATAATAAAGGATCCATTGACACGCTGCATGCTATTGATGGTGTTTCAGGCCACAGTTGACTCAACCGTTTCCAGTCATTAGACATTTAGGTTGTTTCCAGTTTCTAATGATTACAAATAATGCTGACAAACATCTTCCCTGCATTTCTGATCATTTCGCTCAGCTACATTCCTCTAAATGAAATTACTGTGTCCAACATGCACACATTTGCCTTCAAGGCTTTTGGAACACAGGAAAACAGCTGTCTGTCCAAGCCTGTGACTTCGTGGGTCAAGGAAGAACTTGTTGGGCCCTCCCCTGATGCGAATGCAACATTTGGTCCTACGTTCTTACCAGGGGTATCTTCACCCTCTGCCCCCCTTTCCACCCAAGCACAATTAGGACCCCCCGTACTTACAGGGTGCTGTGATAGATACAGGACATCCAAAGGCAAAACAGCTGCTAGTAGGGAAAAGGTGAGGAGGGGCACAGAAATGCTGGCATTTACGAAGCGCTTTTCCTCCAAAGGGCTCAAAGGTTTTCAGAGATATGGTCTCATTAATCTTCACAAGTCTGTGATTTTTCTTTCTGACACAGACCCAAACCGACACTGTATTTGTTGGTGTGTATTTGTGCATTCGCTGTGCTCCTGCTTTCTCGATATTCCCTAAAATGGCTTTTGTATTTGGGACTTCTGATTCGTGCGAGGACAAAAAGTCCCAAACTGCGTCTACTTATCGCTTACGCTTAAAACTCATGGGAAGACAGGAGCGAGGACGGTTAGTCCCATTTTAAAATGAACAGAGAAGCTTAGTAACCCAGCACAGGGTGTCCCTGCCAAACTGGGGGTTCAGGGCAGAAGCCCTCAGTGAAAGCTGCACACCAGGCAGGTTACTTTCTTTCAAAGTTGCTTGCTTTCACCTTTTTGCAAAAATACATCTACAACTTCTGACCCTGTAGACATTTTTTGAAAGGAATTGTGATAGACCAATGGGTCCTCCAAAGATGATCACATCCTACCATCAAAACCAATCGTCAATAAATTACCTCACAAGAGGGGTAGACCTTGCAGATGTGATTAAATTAAGGACACTGAGACGGGGAAATGATCCTGGATTATTAGGTGTTATCACAAGGATCCCTAGAAGAAGGAGGCAAAGGATACCCTCCTTTGAGGGTAAAGAAAGTGAAAAGACAACCCAAGAATGAGAGGAACTATCTGCAAATCAAAAGTCTGTTAAGGGATTAATATCCAGAATATGTAAAGAACTCTGACAACTTAACAACAAAAAGACGAACCACTCAATTAGGACATGGGCAAAGGGCTTGAATAGACATTTCTCCAAAGAAGATATACAGATGTCCAACAAGCACAGGAAAGGATGCATCTGATCCCGAGTCATTAGAGAAATACACGCCCACAAGGAGAGAGCATTTCACACCCACTAAGATAACTGGAATCAAAAAGACAGCCAATACCAAGCGTCAGCACGGATGTGGAGCAATTGGAACCCCTGTCCATTGCTGGTGGGAATGGAAAGTGATGTAGCTACTTAGGGAAGACAGTCTGGCAGCCTACTTTAAAAAAAATATGTAAACATAGAATTTTCACATAATCCCAGAATTCCACTCCTAGATATAAACCCAAAAGAATGAAAAACAGGAACTTAAATACCTGTACTCCGGTATTCATAGTGGCATTATTCACAATAGTCAAAACACGGAAATAGCCCAAGGTCCATCATGAGATGAACAGATACACAAATGTGGTATGTATATGTATGCATAATGTATATAGAGTGGAATATCATTCAGCCGTGAGAGGAAGGAAATTCTAGAACATGCTACAGCTCAGATGACCCCTGAAGACTTTATGCTCGGCGAAATCACCAAACACAACGGACAGATCCTCCAGGACTCCGTCTACATGGAGTGTTTAGAACGGCAAATTCATAGAGGCAGCAAGTGGGTCTGCAGTCACCATCAGCTGGGGGAGGAGGGAATGGGGTTATGGCTTAACAGGTACAGAGTTTCTACTTGGGTAGGGAAGGGTTTTGGAAATCGTGGTGATGGCCGCACTACCTTGTGAATGTGATTCATGCCACTGAATTTACACTTATAAAAAATGGTTAAATGGCCAGTTTTGTGTTATAGGTATTAAACGACAATGGAGATAAAGAGGGAGGCAAGAGGGCCAAAGTCAGAAAAAAGAGACCTGAGGACAGAAGCCGAGACTGGAACAGTGCACTTTGTGATGGCGGAGGGGCCAGGAGCCAAGGAATGTGGGCAGCCTCGAGAAGCAGAAAGAGCTAAGAAAACAGATTCTCCTCTGGAGCTCCCAGAAAGAAAGCAGTCCTGCCTATACATCTGGATTTCAGTCCCCTAAGACTCCTTTCGGACTTCCGACCTCCAGGACTACATGATAATAAATCTGTGTTGTTTTAAGCCGCCAGGTCTTCGAAGATGTGTTACAGCAGCAATAGGAAACAAGTGCACGGATGTAAAACCTTGTCCCTGTATTATCGTTCCTGGACCACGATACACTAATTCACTTTGTAGTTGACCCACGTGAATTTTTTTTTAAGATTTTATTTATCTGAGAGAGACAGAGAGAGAGAGGGAGAGAGAGAGAGAGAGATAACGAGTGGGGGAGGGGCAGAGGGAGAGGGAGAAGCAGACACCTTGCTGAACAGAGGGCCCAATTCAGGGCTTGATCCCAGGACCCTGAGATCACGACCTGAGCCGAAGGCAGACACTTAACTGACCGAGCCACCCAGGTGTCCCGAGCCATGTGACTCAGCAAAGAGCACTAGAGTTGGGTCCAGTGCCGATAACCGGCAGGAGGGGCCACTCCATGCATGACCAGCCTGCGATCAGTCAGTGGCGTCCTCTTATGAGAAGGTAGGTTGTGGAATGGATTCAGTTAATGATAGCCCAAAGAAAAATAATTCTACAAATACAGCCCTGAAAATTCATTCATGTTTCAACTGTATAATTTATGGAAATTATACCTGCATGTAGGGCCCTCATTCCTGTGTCCACTGCCTCCTGGGTCTTGCCTTCTGCACCGGCCCCGCCTCCCACCACACTGCTCCCCTGAGGTCTGGAACCAGGTCTCAGTAAGCTTGGCATCCACAGCACAGAATTTACATTTTCATCCTTGTATCCAATCGTGGAATGAAAGGCTTTCTACTTGAGCATCTCCCAGGTGGGGAGACAACATGCTGAAGAATATCCTAAAAGATCGAAAAAACCAGGATGCCTAGAGGATGTCCACATCCCAACAAGTGACACGTAGAGACCTAAGAGCATTAACTTCCAAGAGCCTACAGAACCCCGCTATTTGGCCCCAGCGTCTCTCTCCAACATCTCATATTATGGTGACTCTCTTAAAACACTGACCTGCAGCTGGTTCCAATTCCTCACATTCTCTATGCTGAATTCCAACGCGGCCTCTTATCCATTTACCATCTGTACATGACTCTGCTCTATGAACTCGGTAACTGCCAAGCAGGTTACAGACGGGTGCCTCGGGCTCAGTTCCCTGAGCTCCACACCAGGGGCTGCAGACGTCTCTCCCGGGGTGACACTGGGCGGGGTCAAGGGCTCTGCTGGTGGGGGGCTGTCAGCCATGGTCCACACCGAGCCTCGAGGTCCGTGGTGGAGGCTGTGGATTCGGACGATCCCAGACATGCTCTTTTTCATTGTGGGGATAGACACCTAATAACCCAGGAGGAGCGGAAACCAGGTGGGACACTAGAACAGGTCTCCAGATCACTTTTATTTTTTTTTTTTCTAATTGCAGAAGGGGCATTGTGTACTGTAAATACTGTGGAAACTAGAGAAAAATACAAAGAAAAAAATGCGAATCATCTGTACTCCAGACATCTTGAGATAACTGCTGTCCCTTTCCTGGCACCCTCTAAACTCTTACCCTGCCTGGTCTTTGTTCACAGTCCTGTTATATTACTACTACTACACCACTACTTATTGGCTACCTCAGTTGAACATAAAGTCCACAAAGACAGGGAATTTGTCTCTGAGGTAGGGCTGAACAGACTGACACAAAGGAAGGTCAAGGGCATGAAGGCACTAAGGAGTCAAGTGCAAAATTAAGGCATCTGAGTGGGTGGTTAATTGATTCTCCAGATCACCCCATTCCTCATCTACAGGTTTGTCTTGCCTTAAAAAAGTTGCCATCAGGGCACCTGGGTGGTTCAGTCAGTTAAGCGTCTGCCTTCAGCTCAGGTCATGACTTCAGGGTCCTGGGATCAAGCCCTGCATTGGGCTCCACGCTCAGCATGGAGTTGCTTGTCCCTGTCCCTCCCCCTCAGCTCCTCCCCCTGGTCCTGCGTGCACTCTCTCTCTCCCACCCCCTCAAATAAATAAATAAATCTTAAAAAATTTTTTTTGACAGCACCTGATGTGACCTAGTCCAACATGCCTCCACTTTTTGTCAACGTTTTCCTGACTGTCCATCCAAACTGTCACTGTTCTTCTCAGGAACAAGCATCCTCCTTCCTTCCCATGGCTCCTTCATCCATGTGCTCATGTTCTTAATGGCGGCCCTTCCACCCTCCCCAGGGTTCCACTCGACCACTTATCTCCTCTCTGCGCATATCTTCAGTCTTCCCAGATACATTAATTACTTCCCTTCTTTTTATGACTGTCCCCAAACTACCCAATCCTAAAAATTACCCTCCTTCCCACTCCTGCTAGCCTACCCATCCCATCTCCTGCCTTCTCTTCACACCAATCTGATTGAAAGAGTGGTTTACACCCGTTTTCTCCACTTCCTACCCACCCACTCCTTCCTTAATCTCCTGTTACCTAGTTTCTATCTCAACCCCAAGACTGCCAATGACCTAGTTGCTCTGTCTGAAAGCCTTCACTCAGCTCATCCTTCCCCACCTCTCCACCTTTGTAGCCTCTTACATGGTCAACTGCCATTGTCCACCGTACAACAACCAGCAAGACCCATCTCCCTGACACTCTTTCCTTCCCTCTCTATTCCGTCCCCCCAGACATCCTGCCCACCAATGACAACTTAACCTTTCTAAGGTACAACTGTGTTATGGAAGATTAATTTAATTCCTTTCTACGGTGACCTCAGTCAATTAGAAAAAAGTGTTACACATACCGGGTCAGGATTTTAGCAAGGCGTTAAATAAGTCTCTCATCCTTGGAGAGAAGTTTGAGAAGTGCTCTAAACCATAACACAGAAGCTTTTCAGAAGACCTTTCACCGATGCAGACAAGGCAGGTCCAGAGTGAGCGCTGACCAGCTTTATCCCCTAGCACCTGTGGGAAAGTGGGCAAGACGCTGCCGCCGTCAATAGTTTCTGTGGCTCTGAACGCAGCAAGTGCTCAGGAATGTCCTGCAAACTTACCCAACGTGTTGCCTCACCTCTCCTCGTCCTTCCAAATGTACCTTTAGTGCAGCGAGGGCCACAGTGAGGCACGGTGGGGCCAGCCTTCTGATTTATCATGTACTCAGCCCCGAACCAACCCTGGGGGAAGCCACTGGTCTACAATACCCACAAAGCAATACCCACAACGGTCTCCAGCACCCTGGCTGCCTCATCGGCTCCTATCCTCCTAACTCAGTCTTTCCTGTCCAGCGTCTTATCCTCTGACTGCTGAGAAGTACCCCCCTCTCACACCCCTCCTCTCCTCCTGCCAGGGAGCAGTCACGATACACGGGCTCGCTTAGGACCAGATTACGTGCTTACCTTATCATTGCAACATCATTAGCATGCAGGAAGGGCCCTATTTCCAGGGAGCAGGGTACCTACACCACGCAGGGTCCGTGATACCCTCTCCTCCATTCAGTCCGACGGCGTTTAGTGCTCTCACTGTCGTGTGGGCACAAAGGCACTCACCACAGCCACCCCCTCCTGATCGTATCTGTTTCTCCACCACACCTTGCTGACCTGTGACAGACCTTAACTTTACTCACTTACCACCTTCTGTTTCTACTGACCAGCCCCCAAACTCCCCTTCTGCAGAGCAGCACATTTCCCCTACCCAGTGCTATCCAATGGGATCATTAAGGGTTTCAGCGTAGGTAAAATTAATCTATCTTGGCAAACGGTATCCATTACAATGTATATGAGCAAGGAGGAGAAATCTATGGCTGATTTTAAAGTTATAAAATCTGACCTTTGCTCATCATTGCTGGGAATGCATCTGGGGACAGCAAGTTTTAACCCCTCTTAATCACTTTGAACTCATGAACAAACGGACTTACGGACAGCTTGTTTGTAAGCAGAGGCACGTTGCCATGATTAAGTGGATTAGTAACTGGTTGAACAACGTTACTTAGAGGTACGGGTTGGTAGACCCATGTCAATATAAAACAGGGTCTTTAGTGCTTGGCTAGTCTCCATTTCTGCCCTCTTTCTACCTCTCCAATTGTGAAGGGATGAGCAAATCTATGCCAAAGATTGTTCTTAAGAATCAGGGTTCTGGGCACCTGGGTGACTCAGTCAGTTAAGCATCTGCCTTGGGCTCACGTCATGATCTTGGGGTCCCGGGACTGAGTCCCGCATCAGGCTCCCTGCTCAGCAGGGAGCCCGCTTCTCCCTCTCCCTCTGCTTCCCAACTCCCCCCTGCCCCGCTCATGCATGCTCTTGTGTTCTCTCTCTCAAATAAGTAGAATCTTTAAAAAAAAAAAAAGAATCAGATTCTCATACAAATACAAAATAAACAAACATATGTCCATCAATTAACTATTCATTAATTAATGATGGAGGAAGTAAAATATTATAGCTGCGTCCGAAGACACACACACATGAAAGCCAATAGAAATGCTGAAATAAACTTGCTAATAGAATAGATTCAAGACCGGTGGCCTCTTTCACAGGGTGGAAATCAGTGGCACAACCACCAGACAAAATTCATTTGTATCTCTGTGGACAAGAGTCACTTGCATTGCAATGGGTTTTCTACAAATTCCAGTTGCAACGTAGTTCAGTCTGAAACAGTGGAAGACACAGAGCTCGGTAAAACCAGGCAACCCAGAAGCCCATGCTAGCTGATACCCAGCCATCCTTTGAAAGAGCCTCGGTGACCACTTTGCCCGTTTCAAGGCCTTTCATGATCGTCCCCAACACTAAGAGGAGACTTAATCGTCATAAAGCAATCTGACATTGCGTGCAGGGCCCAAGTGCCGGCAGAGCGTGGGAAAGGCTGCAGCTCAGCAGGGCTGCACGCAGGAAAGACACGCGAGTTTGAATCAGTACTATATTCAGGTTAATGGCGCTGCCAGCAAAAATCTTAGTTTGTTTCTTGTGTTTGTTTTCTTCCAATTCAGGCACCATCTATAGAATGAGAGAAAGGAAGGGCCTGCTCTGGTCTGCTGAGATCGAACAACGGGATTCAAGGATGATCTAGATAGGTACAAGGATGATCTAGAAAGGCACAAGGATGGTCTAGAAAGGTGCAAGGATGGTCTAGAAAGGTGCAAGGATGGTCTAGAAAGGTACAAGGATGGTCTAGAAAGGCACAAGGATGATCTAGAAAGGTACAAGGATGGTCTAGAAAGGCACAAGGATGGTCTAGAAAGGCGCAAGGATGGTCTAGAAAGGTACAAGGATGGTCTAGAAAGGCACAAGGATGGTCTAGAAAGGCGCAAGGATGGTCTAGAAAGGCACAAGGATGGTCTAGAAAGGCACAAGGATGGTCTAGAAAGGTGCAAGGATGGTCTAGAAAGGTACAAGGATGGTCTAGAAAGGCACAAGGATGATCTAGAAAGGTACAAGGATGGTCTAGAAAGGTACAAGGATGGTCTAGAAAGGTACAAGGATGATCTAGAAAGGTACAAGGATGGTCTAGAAAGGTACAAGGATGGTCTAGAAAGGCACAAGGATGATCTAGAAAGGTGCAAGGATGGTCTAGAAAGGCACAAGGATGGTCTAGAAAGGCACAAGGATGATCTAGAAAGGTACAAGGATGGTCTAGAAAGGTACAAGGATGGTCTAGAAAGGTACAAGGATGGTCTAGAAAGGTACAAGGTACAAGGATGGGGGCTGGTGGACGAAGCCAGGAATCATCAGGCTGGGGAAGAAAAGGCTCCCATAGGAACGGGATAACTGTTCTCAAATAGGACAAATGTGGAAGAAGGCCTAGGGAGAACCTTCCTAACAGCAACCACATTTATGATGGTAACGACAATATCGATGTCTGTTGAGCTTGACTCGATGGCAGACCCTGAGCTGAGTGCTTGTTTAATGCTCACGGCCGGTAGAAAGCAGCCCCAGCCTGCACTTGGCGCACAGACGTCAGACTTCGCGTGAAACAAAGGTCTTTACCTCTTCTTTCAGCTCTGAGATGACACGATTCAGTGTCATTCTGCTCCTTGAAGACCTTGAGGGAATCCTATTGGCTACCCAAATAAGTAGAAATTTCCCAGCCTGCCAACAAAGGCTTTTCGCAGAACGGCCCGAAGTACGCTCTCCAGGTTGGCGACCCAGAGACTACCACTGCCGCATTTCACCAAACACCCCAAAGTGTGAGGCACTTACTCAGCCAACTCTTATAATCAACGCCCCAACCTCTATACTTCTCCTGCTACCTCCTCCCCGAAGTCATTCTAGTATGTTCTTTCCTTCCTCTCCGACCCTCTCCCTCCCTGAAATAGCACTTTATGTGCCTCTTGCCACACGCTGGCAAGATTACAGTAGGCCTCAAACTCCCAGACAAGAGGTACACTTACGGGGTGTCTGGGTGGCACAGTCGGGTAAGTGTCTGACTCTTGGTTTTTGGCTCAGGTCTACCTTCTTGGGTCATGAGATGGAGTCCCGCATCAGGCTCCACACTCAGCGTGGGGTCTGTTTGGATTTCTCTCTCTCCCTTTACACCACTGTGCCCCCCCCCCCGCTCTCTGTCTCTCTCTCTCTCTGGAATGAATAAATAAATCTTTAAAAAAGAAAAAAAAAGAGGTACACTAATGGATTCTTGACTAGGAAACTGACTTCCCTACATGATTCTCCCCTAATAGTCTTTTTTTTTTAAAGATTTTATTTATTTATTTGACAGAGAGAGAGAGAATGAGAGAGCACTAGCGGGGGGAGAAGCAGGCAGAGGGAGAAGCAGACTTCCCTCCCGCTGAGCAAGGAGCCCCATGTGGGACTCAATCCCAGGATCCTGGGATCATGACCTGAGCCGAAGGCAGATACTTAACGACTGAGCCACCCAGGTGCCCCAGTCTTTTTTTTTTTTTAAGATTTCATTTATTTATTTGAGAGAGAGAGAGCGCGCAAGAGCGGGAGAGAGGGAGAAGGAGAGGGAGAAACAGACTCCCTGGCTGAGCACAGAGCCCAACAAAGGGCTGGATCCCTGCTGAAAAAGCAGACCTACCCAGGAAGCAACTGGGAACTTGTCGCTTGCTGGGTCCGTCGCACTTTTCACAGCTTTCTTCTGGAACCAGCAGCAACAGGATGCTCCTCACCCCTGAGATGGGCAGTGTCCCAGGACTCTGGCGCCCTGCCCTGCGGAAGTAGCCCAAGGAAGAGGCTGCGAGCTGCCACTCCACTACTGCCTACAGAACAATCCTGTCACGTGGGCTACGCGCCCAACACCACCATAAAGCTATGGCAATGTCGAGAAATGGAATAATACCCCCAAGGTCCCAAAGCCGGTGAGTGCAGGGTCAGGATCCAAACTCCAGCCCCTCCGACTCATAGGAACACCCTCCCGCAGACTACAGAGCATCTCCTTCTTTCGCCCTGGGACTAGCAGAAGTCTCATGTTTTCTTTAAAGTGCTGCCCTTATGCAATTTTTAAAAAAATAAATCAGTCCATTAAAAAAAAACAACTCACATTTGAACACTCTGACACTGTAATGCTAACATACGAGACACGACAGCTTTACAAAACTCCTTCATCAAAACTACTCTTTCTCTGATTCACATTGAGAAGCACCCCTAAGGATGGAGGGCCTCCTCGGTGGCTCAGGCAGTTGAGCATCTGACTCTTGATTTCCGCCCAGGTCGAGATCTCAGGGTTGTGGGGTCTAGCCCCACATCGGGCTCCGAGCTCAGTAGGGAGCCTGCTTGAGGAGTCTCTCCCTCTCCCTCTGCTCTGCCCCCGTCTCATGCTCTCTTTCTCTCTTTCGCAAATGAATAAATAAATCTTAGAAAAAAAAAAAAACTAAGGATGGAAAAACATTAATTAATTGCTTTCAGGGATGCATTTGCCATATTTCCAAGAGTCTTCTTTTCTCCTCTTCCATTCCCAGATTTTCTCTCCATTTCTGTTTCTAGAGGTTTTCTTTTAAACACTGCCAAGAGGGGCGCCTGGGTGGCTCAGGCATTAAGCGTCTGCCTTCGGCTCAGGGCGTGATCCCGGGATCCTGGGATCGAGCCCCACATGGGGCTCCCTGCTCAGCTCCCTTCTCCCTCTCCCACTTCCCCTGCTTCTGTTCCCTCTCTCGCTGTCTCTCTCTCTATCAAATAAATAAATAAAATCTTAAAAAAACCCACAAAACACTGCCAAGATTTTTAATGAACCCATTCACTTTCATTCTTTCCCTCCAACAGCTTCACCGACACCGTCTTCCATCTTTGGACCCTGAGGAAGCCCACAGAGTGGTCACAGATTGGAAAACATGGCTTCTTCCCTCAGACCACTGTCAATTCCACGGCATCCTCAAATTTTACTAAACTGAAGGAGGACATATTTATGTCCTTCCCTGTCTGTTCCCTGCAGTGACCTTACATTGAGAACATACATTCACGGGACACCTGGGTGGCTCAGTTGGTTAAGTGTCTGCCTTCAGCTCAGGTCATGATCCCAGGGTCCTGGGATCGAGTCCCGCATCGGGCTCCCTGCTCAGTGGGCAGCCTGCTTCCCCCTCTCTCTCTGCCCCTTCCCCTGCTTGTGCGTGTACTTTCTCTGACAAATAAATAAATAAAATTCTAAAAAAAAAAAAATAAGAGAACATACATTCATTTTGAATTACTCAAAAATATCAGTAAACAATTCAAGGGGTGCAAAAGGGTGTACCTTCCTGCCCTGGTGACTCGGTTTCCTACACACAGGCTACCCCTGTCACCCATTTCTTGCAGCTCATGGACTGTAAATATCATTTGCCAATTCAAACAAGAAAGGTGTGTGTAAATGGTTTACTTTGCCCTGCGGCTTTAAGCTCCTTAAAAGAAAATCCACCCATTCAGCTCAGCAAACTTGAATTGCTACCCTACCTCCAGTCGCCACTGAAATGACACTTCTTCCTGGAAGCCTTTCCTGTCCCTCCCTATCCTGTATCAGATGATCCCCCTTCGTGCCCAGGCCACCAGGTACTTGCCGCATCGTCCATCCTGTGTCTCAAACAGATAATACGTGTTTCTTACCTCCGGGCAGGGGCCAGCACCGGGCCTGCCACATAGACTGCATTCAGGAAATATTTGCTGAAACAACATATTATCTGAATACCTATGTATATTCTGAATGATGCACTAAATCCTGAGAATGGAAAGGTAAATAAAGCATAATACCTACCGTAAACTTCCTGGCATCTTCATTTCATTCACCAAAAAAAAAAAAAAAAAAAAAAAAAGCAGAACGAGAAAGATCTATTTCCACTTCTATTAAATCGACTCTGAACGGAGGTTCACTTGGCAACACAAACAGCATTTCTCATTTGCATAATCTGTCCTTCCTCTTAGTGTTACCAAGGGTTCCACCGGATCCCTTTATGGCCAGAACGCGGCCTACAGCTCCCATTAGTCCGCGTCGGGGCGTCGGGCGAAGCGGCGCTGGCTGAAGAGTTTACCTCGTGCTGCCGTTTTCTCCAGAACCGCGTGCCCTTTACAGATAACGTCTGACAGACACTCAGCAGCAGCAGTGCGGGTTGGCGCTTTGAGGTGTCAGGGCAGGAAAGTGGTCAAAAGGCTCTGCAAAGTGCCGTCTGGGTCCTCCGCCAGCCGCCAGCCCTCCGGCAGGCTGGCAAACAGCTCGGAGCCTCGCCTGTGTGACAGGGACCAGAGGGGACCTCCGGGGCTCTCCACGCAGTCAGCCTGGGATTTGTGAGAGCCTTAACTGAGCTCCGGCATGCAAATGTCCCCTAGGCCATCTAGGGGACACTCTGAGAGGGCTCCGTATTTCTAGGAGCAGTAGTAATTCCTGTGCTAGGATGACAGTTTTGATACTCACCCTTTTAAAATTATTTTAAAACTTAAAGCTATCTTAACCATAAAATCTCGCCTGGGTAAAACGGAACACGTGCTCAGGGCAATGGCCTTGAGCCCAAATCACCTTATCCTGACAGAGTTTTTCTCACGCCCCCAATGATGAGCTTGGGCTGGAAAGTCTAGACTCCCAAGGGACAAAAGAAGCACATTTGATGGGTGCCCCTTGATTGGATTCTTGTTTAAAAAAAACAAAACAGCTAAAACGATTCTTGGCATTGCTGATAGGACGGCTCATTAGGTACCATGGAATCATTACTGGCTTTCTTAGGATGGTGGTTTTGTGGGCACATCCGGGAATGTTGTTACTCGTAGAAAATACATACTGAGGTATCATGATGTCTGCAAATGTTTCAGAAAAAGAATATCTGTGTGTGTGTGCGTGTGTGTGGGCAGGCACCTGTGTGTATACACAGAAAGAGAGATTCAGAGAAAGAAATAGAGCAAATAGATGGCGTTTTTAAAAAAATTTTCTCCGGGGGCACCTGGGTGGTTCAGTCGGTGAAGCCTCTGCCTTTGGCTCATGATCTCAGGGTCCTGGGATCGAGACCTCCATCGGGCTCCTGGCTCAGCGGGGTGAGCCTGCTTCTCCCTCTCCCTCTGCTCCTCCCCCTGCTTGTGCTCTCTCCTGCTTACTCTCTCTCTCTCTCTCTCTCTCTCTCTCGGATAAATAAATAAAATATTTTTAAAAAATTATCTCTGAATTCCTTTTTGGCTATCATTTCAAATTTCTAAGAATGCATCAAAACCCTATGACCAAATATTGAACATTATTATTTTTTAAGTCAACAGTAAGTCTAGCTAAACGAGAAAACACATTCTTTATCTTCTTTCTTACCTTTCAAGTTCTAATTTCGACCTTTAAAATCTAAATTTTCTGTCCCATCTGCTTCCTCTTAAGAAAGCCTCGAAACTTGCCCATACTAAAAATTGTATCTTTACAAAATTCTTTTCATCAGTTTTTATCTTAATTTTTATCCACATCGCGACTCCCTTTCCTCCCCTTAACGGGCCTTCCTGCCTCGGGCTTTGATGAGGACCTGCCTTGCCTTCTGTTTTAGATCTCATTCTTTCCTGTGTGTTTGTCTCCATTTGGTCTTTCACGCCCATCATTTACATAGATTTCCCTCTTTCCTCTTTGCTGTCAATATTTTCCTGTTGATTCGTCTCCTGCTCTGCGCGGTAATTCAGCTCTCTGATTTGCCCTGCCTACACCCCCACTTAACTACCTCTCCATCTTTTTCATTATCTCCTACCGCCTAGACTCCTTGGAGGGAGGGCTTGGGGGGGGGTTGCCGGGAGCGCAGCCCTACTTCTGTCTTCCTTTGTTCACGCAGCTCTCTAATCAGGCATGGTTTATGTTTACAGAAGTGTGTGCGCGTGCGCGCGCATTTAGGTACAGGTACATATGTATATACGTACGGTGTATACATGTATGCACTACACACATAGCACTAACACGTTTTGAACACACACACAAAATGCAAAGGCCATGGCAGAAGGAATTTTCTCTCCAAGAGTGGGAAAATGGAGCCTGCCTGCAAACAGCCCTCCACCGTCCTCTCCAGCCTCGTCTCTCTTTTTCTTTTAGGAGCCCATTGGGTTGATGAAGCGCTCCGAGAGAAGCAAGGCTGGCCCCCCTCGATCTGCTCACCCGAGGTTGCCCGCCTTCCGGCACCCGGCACACACCTCCCGCGGGGCGGTACTCAGTGCCTGCTCTCCTCCCCCCACCCCTGCCCCGCCCCGCCCCGCTCGCCCCAACCCCGGCCCCTCCCAGGGCTTCCTGTCGTTTCACCTTCTCTCTGCTTCACAGAACCCTTCAGCGATAATCCTCCTCTATTTTCCTGAACTTCTGAACTCCTCCGGATCTTTGGCAATCGGCCTTGGATTCCTTTATCTGCCCTTGGCCCGGCGGAAACTTCTGCCCACAGAGAGAAAGAAGGTCCAGTTTTCACGGATTCTCGCTTCTGACCACAAGCACTCGCCACGCTGCATTTTTCTTCTCTCCTTTTTTTCTCCTTCCTTTCCAGCTGACCAAACTTTTCCTATTCGTGTGTGTGTATACTCCTGATCCAGTGTTGTTTCTTTCCCCCTCTTTGCACTGTGGTCTCCGTGATGTGAGCCACTTAGGGGTGGGGGGGGGGCTACTCCAGCCTCTTCTAGTGTGACCCCGGGCAAACGGACCCATCTCGGAGCTGGCATCTCACCACCTCGCCTGGTCAGTTTCAGGCTCTCCTGTACGGGTAACTTCGCTTTGCTCTCAAACCTGGAAGGATGGTTCCACCAGCCCCCTGCCGGGGGCGGGGGGGGGGGGCTGTCCGGTGCTCGGTCCACAGCCCGGTTTGGCTCCTACTTTCCTTGGCTGGCGTTGTAGTGGCTTGTGAGCCATCCTAAAATAGCCACCTTTTATGACCATGTTATTTCTCCTTTAAGACGTAAAAGCAGTTTGTTTCTTGTCCTGCCTGGTGTGGCGCAATTGAGAAATTAGATCAGAGGCTCCCATTGTGATCCCTAAATATTTCTTTAAAGTTTTCTTATTTGAGTGGAGTTGACACATTCGTTTCGGGTGAACAACGTAGTGATTCATCTTCTCTATATGATGCCCCAATTTTTTTTTTTTTTTAAGATGTGTCATGGTATTGTCTTTCTCCAGAGGCTTAAGAACACACTTATTCTAGGAAACTAAATTTCACCAACGTGTCTTTGGGGATTACAGTCAAGAGACTTTCTCTACACAAAATTCCTGCCTTGGAATATTTTTTTCTGATGAGAAACATCCTTTCTAGATGACTAGGTGGTCAATTCTTTTCAAATCAGCCAACAGTTTGTGTCAAGTCCCTTTTACCTATGGTGAGCTTCCTTTTTTCTTATGGAAAATGAAAGAAACTAACAACATTACCACTTTGTGCCTCTTGACACTTTTCAGCAAACACGTTTTCCATTCTTCTTCCAAACCCCACCTTACCATCTGACTGTTTCTACTCACTCTTCCATTCTGAGTCTGACTACAACTCCTTAGAAGAAAGCTGTTGCCTCCTAGTTCCTGTTAACATGTCCTCAGCCAAACAGTCAACGGGTATCTACTAGGCAATTCTAATGGACAGCCGTCACAAAAAATAGCTTTGGCAAATTCCTACAATGCCGGGGCACTGAATCTAGCTGTGAGGAGGTACCCTCACCTCCAGTGGCAAAAGGCAGAGCATCCCTCAGGGTCATCCACCCATGCTGTAGGGTGCATGGTATGTGGGAGGAAAAACCTTTCTTCTACCCCCTTAAGCGCTGAAAACAAGGGCCTGCAAATTAAACTAACAAACGATATATTAACAGGAGAAAAGGCACAATGTTTACTAATATTCACAGAAAGAAGTGAAACTCAAAGAGGTAGCTAGACTTGGAGGCTTATATACCTCATTTTATTTTTTATTTATTTATTTTTAAAGATTTTATTTATTTATTTGACAGAGTGAGAGAGGACACGCAGGGGGAGCAGCAGAGGGAGAAGCAGACTCCCCGCTGAGCAGGGAGCCCGATGCGGGGCTCGAGCCCAGCACCCTGGGATCATGACTAGAGCCAAAGGCAGAAGCTTAACCGACTGAGCCACCCAGGTGCCCCCTTATATACCATTTTAACAAAGGAAAGGGGGTCTGGGCTTCAAGGGATGATCAACTGTAGGGAAGTGAAGGATATACACGGGGGAACAAATGGAAGATAAGTGTTATTTTAGTAACATCTGTTTATGCAGACTCATCTCAGTGCTGACTCTGTCTCCAGTGATAAGTTGCTCTCCTTTTTCTGGTACGAGAGAGGACATTGTCACAAAAGGAAACTGATGCCCTGCTTTTAGGCAGATAAGGGGAGGCCAGAGAATTCTTCCTGCATCTGTTGATCCTCAGTTGCCTTCAGCTCAAAATCATCCTTACGCCAAAGTAGCAGATTTTGGAGTGGCACATTCTGATCTCCTTCAATGGCATCCCCAGAACGTGCAACTGATGCTGACATTTTCTACTGGCGCCTTACAGTGCGAAGTGTTTTTGGTTTTGGTTTGGGTTTTAATTGAAGAATAATTAACATGTAATATTAAATTCGTTTCGAGTGTACAACATAGCGGCTCAACAATTCTACGCATGATGAAATGCTCACCGCAGTAGTGGATCGTGGAACCCTCGCGCACTGTTGTGGGGGTGTAAAGTGGGGCCGCCACCATGATGAGCAACAGAACAAAGTCTCCTCAAAAAACTAAAGATAGCTTGGGCGCCTTGCTGGCTCAGTCGGGAGCGCGTGGGACTCTTGATCTTGGGGTTGTGAATTTAAGCCCCACATTGGGGGTTGAGTTTACTAAATAAATAAATAAATAAGGGGAGCATTAAGGGAGGAAAAAAATCTTAAAAATAGAAGTACCATCCTATCCAGTAATTTCACTGCTGGGCATCTACCTCAAGAAAATGAAAACACTAATTCAGAAAGATACATGCACTCCTTGGCCTACTGCAGCACTCTTTACGATGGCCCAGGTATGGAAGCAACCCAAGCGTCCATGAAGAGATGAACGGATAAAGAAGATGTGGTCTATATATATATATACAATGAAGTCTCACTCAGCCATAAAAAGAATAAAATCTTGCCATTTGCAACAACATGGATGGACCTACAGGGTATTATGCTACATGAAATAAGCCAAAGGAAGACAAATAGCCTTTGATTTCACTTACGAGTGGGAAGCACTTTTCAATTATCATTTGCGTTTTTCAGTTGAGTAACCTGTGGCTTTGAGAGGTTCATCCTTTTCCTTCTCTGCTCTCACCTCCCAAGGACTCAGTCCGACCCCCTTGTGCAGTTCTAAATCGCAACTCTCTTCCCTACCCACTTCATGCACGCGGCTGCCACTGCTTTAAGAAATCTGCTCTGCTCCTTCTCTTCTTAGTGAGGGGCCCTTGGTTTCTCCCGCTATCCCCAAGAAAGAACCAAAGACACTGAAGAAGAGGGGCGCCTGGGTGGCTCAGCCAGTTTAGCGGCTCCCTACTTAGCGGGGAGACTGCTTCTCCCTCTCCCTCTGCCCCTGCACACCACTCGTGCTCTCTCTCTCTCTCAAATAAATAAAATCTTTTAAAAAGAAAAAGAAAGAAAAGCAAAGAAGCCAAAGAAGAAACCCAAAGGTAACTCAACTCTTGCAGCCGGCGTCTAGAACCCATACCCTTGGCTCTCCAGTTGCCCGTGTCCGGGGCTTCAACCCCAAGCTAGCTTTTGTGACCACCTCCTGTGTGAGCTCTCAAGCGTCCCTCCAAATCTAAACCCCAACCTCACTGCCCTAACGTCCTGATGACGTTTCAGCTAACTTGTCATACACTGGAGGTTTCCCCCAGATGTCTCTAGATGCAGAAATTTGAGCACTTCTGGGCAGAAGTAAGCTACGGACCCATGGGATCACATATTTTTAGAGTCGGAATAGCCCTAGGGCGGAGTGTTTTTTCCCCATCGTGACTGCAGGCTGTGGGGTGTAGTTACTGGTGAGAACAGTAGGTAGGTTGACTGTTCACAACAGTGGTGCAAGACAGGCTTCAAACAGAAATCTAATCCATTCAGAGGCTTTAATCATATTTATCTATTTTCTTCTGCCAATAATCCCTGATAGTGCCCAGATGTCATGATCCTCCTTGAGTGGAATTAAATTGGAATGGCTTACATTATCTGATTAATTAGAGTCAGCTTTGACTACAGTGACCAATAGGTCCAATCTTGTTAGGGCAGCCCAGCAGCTGTGGTTACATGACATGGCGAAGGGCTGGTAGAGACCGTTGGTCTAGTGCAGAGTAAGTAATTAATTTTGCTTACAAAATATTAGCAGGGTAACTCAACAGAATACTATTCAGCCATGAAAAGGAACGAAGAACTGAAACACCCTACCACATGGACGAACCTTGGAACATTACGCCAAGTGAAAAGAAGTCAGATACAAAAGGTCACATCCCGTATGACTCCATTTATAGGAAATGTTCAGAAGAGGGGACTCTACAGAGAGGGCCAGCAGATGGGTGGTTGCCAGGAGCTGGTGCGGGGGATGGGGAGTGACTGCTTAATGGGTGTGGAGCTTCTTTTTGAGGTGCTGAAATGTTTTGGAGTTACACAGACGAAGTGTTTGTGCAACACTGAGAATATACTGCATGCGACTGAATTGTTTACTTTAAAATGGTTAGCTTTACGTTACATGAACTTTACTTGGATCAAAATACACAGAGAGAGGGGCACCTGGCTGGTTCAGTTGGTGGAGCCCGCGACTCTTGATCTCGGTGGTAAGTGTGAGCCCCACAGTGGGTGTACAGATTACTTATGAATAAAATCTTAAAAAAAAAATAGAGAGAGAGACACAGAGAGACAGACCCAGAGATAGGGAGCAAGAGCCAATCTCCAGGTTCCATGGATCACATTGGGCCAGTAATCCACATGTCCAATGTTACGGGTCTACACCCATACCCACATGCCCTATTGATGAGGGGGTGAGGGCTGGAGAGCAGATATGCCAGCCAGGGTCATACAATCGAACTTAGAACCCTGGCTTCCCCGTTTCAGGGCTGGTCCCTTTCCACTATTTTAACCAAGGGAATAATTGTTTCAGTCCTGGAGGTCATGGCTTCAGTAACTGCTTCCCGAGTGCCTGCAAAACGCCTGACGCTGCAACACTGTTCACTTGAGATCACAGTTAGCTTAACCAGCCCTGTCTCCCCGGCACAGACCCACCACATTGGTCCCCTGGTAACCACCTGTTCTGATTTGGATCTGTAATTTTTGTGTTAGTCCCTTAATAGGTCCAAGTGGCTTAAATTTTGAAACTGTTACCATACGACTTAAAAGCATTGTGTGTGTGTTTAAAATAATCAGGAGACTATTAAGAGTAAACACACATTTGGGGTACCTGGAAGGCTCAGTCTGTTAAGTGTTTGTCTTTGGCTCCTGGGATGGAGCTCCCAGTCAGGCTCCCTGCTCTGCGAGGAGTCGGCTTCACCCTCTGCTCCTCCCCTCCTTGTGCACGTGCACGCGCTCTCTCACTCTCAAATAAATAAATAAAATCTTTAAAAATAAATAAATAAATAAATAAATAAATAAATAAATGCAGTGCAGTACTATAAATTTTCTCTGCCTTGTGATTTTCTTAATATCATCTTCTCTCTAGCTTACTTTATTGTAAGAATACAGTCTATAATACATACGAGATACAAAATACGTGTTGATCGACTGTTTATAATATCGGTACGGCTTCCGATCAACAGGAGGCTGTTAGTAGTTAAGTTCTGAGTGAGTCAAAAGTGATAGGCAGATTTTGGACAGTGAGGGGGGCACCCCCATGTTGTTCAAGTGTTCCCTGTACTAAGGTGCCTATCGCACCACTGGCCTGTGACCTAGTGTTTTATTTTTCTTTTCTTTTTTTTTCTAAGATTTTATTTATTTACTTGACAGAGAGAGAGAGCACAAGCAGGGGGAGCAGCAGGCAGAGGGAGATGGAGAAGCAGACTCTGCTGAGGGGGGAGCCCGATGCGGGGCTCAATCCCAGGACCCTGGGATCATGACCTGAGCCGAAGGCAGACACTTAACTGACTGAGCCACCCAGGCGCCCCTTACCTAGTGTTTTCCAACATGCAGGTAGTTTGGGTGTTCCCCCTGCCCCTCAAAATCTTTGCCAACTTGATCCTAACGCTTACATTATTTTGACTGAAGGAACAGACCGTCATTCTATAATTAAAGCTAAGGTCTAAAACATCAATACACTGAAGGAGGTGACATAGCTTAAAAATATCCTAAACACAGGCAAATAAAATACAGATAATTCAGGCTTCCTCCAAATTAAAAACGTTTGTGCTTCAAAGGATGCCGTCAGGAAAGGGAAAAGATAATTCATGGAATGGGAAAGAGTATCTGCAAATCTGATATCCGATGAGCGTCTAGTATCCAGAACACACAAATAACTCTTAACAACTCAACAGTGAGAAGGCGAACAACCCAGCTGAGAAATGAGCAACAGATTTGAAGAGACATTTCTCCCAAGAAGATATGCAATGAAATAAACACACAAAAAGACCTTCAACATCATCCGTTACTACGGAAACGCAAGCGACGACCAGGAGATACTACTTCCCACCCATGAGGACGCCTGTAACCCCGAGACAGACCATCACCAGTGCCTGTGAGGATGTGGAGAACCTGGAGCTCTCCCGCGTTGTTGGCGGAAATGTAAAACGGAGCAGTCCCTTTCTTTGGAGAACAGTTCCTCAAAAAGTTCAACACATGACCCAGAAATTCCACCCCGAAGTATATAACCAAGAGAAGCGAAAACATATGTCCACATATGTACAGAAAGAAATGTTCACAGCAGCAAGGTGAGTGACAGCTAATGGGTACAGAGTTTCTTTCTGGGGTGATGAAAATATTCTGGAACTACATAGCGGTGACAGTGGTAAGATCTTGGAAGATACTAAAAAAGCACTTTAGGGCGACTGGGTGGCTCAGTAGGTTGGGTGTCTGCCTTCAGCTCAGGTCACAGCCCTAGGGTCCTGGGATCAAGTCCCACGTCGGGCTTCCTGATCAGTGGGGCGCCTGCTTCTCCCTCTCCCCACCCCCCAACTTGTGCGTGTGCACTCGGCTCTCTCTCTCTCAAATAAATAAGCAAATTAAAAAATACATATTTTTAAAAATAAAATAAAAATTAAAAAGCACTTTAAATAATTGAATTTATGATACGTGTATTATATCTAAAAAACAAAACAAAACCTAAGTTATAAATGACCTTTATCAGCTTCTGACCACAAACCTGAACTGGGAGGAGGGAGTAAGGCTGGAACAGCAGGGAGTCAGAGGAGCCCCCAGACAGGAGCATGGGGGCACCTTGCCCTAACCTACCCTCCCTCTTTTTCTGCAGGTCATTTTTTCCTGCCCGCCTTTCTGCTCCCACTGTAGAAGGAAAGTGACTTCACCCACAGGAGGGAAAGTAACCAAGACCAACACTCTTGGCTGTAAAAGTTGTTTCAGACACCAAAAAACAGACAAGTGACTTTCAAAAAGTGCAATCAACAAAATATGTATGTATTTTTCTCAACAGCTAAGGAAGGGAAAGGATAATGAGAAATCCTGGCTTCAGGAAGTGCTTACTTGCCAAAAAAATTATCGAAAGCATGTGGTCCCAACTCAGTTGCCTGCATCTACGCACAAGTCACAAGATGACGGAGTTAAGCGGCACATGTTTACATTAAACAGGCTCCTCTGAGCCTGGCAGATGTTTGCTGCTTTCCAAGAGGGGCGATCCAGTAGCAGGCTTAGTTCTGTGGCACTGCACGCCCGCCGGAGACAGTAACTCGGGAAGCGAGCGCTTAAGGAGCATCCTCGGGAGATCGGATCAGGTGTCCGAGCCTGAGCAGAAGAATTATACACCTTCTTTCATAACAAAAGGAGATACCCATTCAGTAACCCTAGAGGAGGGTTTGGCTCTTAAATTCTTAACAGACCGTGGAACACACGATGTACTTGAGAGGGAAAAGCAAATCGCCTTTGGATGAGTTTCGAGGTAGGCTGGACGTTCAACGCAAAGATTTGGTGTCTAATTACACAGCCATCTTCCTCCTACACCAAAACATCCAGAGCCCTCGCAGAAAGGTTTAGAGAAGGTCTTCTTTTTTTTTTTTTTTTTAAGATTTTATTTATTTATTTGACAGAGACAGTGAGAGAGGGAACACAAGCAGGGGGAGTGGGAGAGGAAGAGCAGGCTCCCAGCAGAGCAGGGAGCCCGATGTGGGGCTTGATCCCAGGACTCTGGGATCATGATCTGAGCCGAAGGCAGATGCTTAATGACTGAGCCACCCAGGCGCCCTAGAGAAGATCTTCTGACTTACGATGGCGGTTCCTGGTGCAATTATGCAGCACCGAGAAAGACCCACCCGATTAATCTGGTGGATCGTATGATGTTTTTAGAGGCACGAGTTGGGGGGAGGTATCAGAGCAGGTCAGGAGGGGACCAAATACTTCAGGTTTATCACTTTTTCTGTCTGGGGGAAACTGGCCCAAAGATGAGACAGAGGGAGGGGGGCAGTCGGGAGGGGGAGTGAAGAGAATGTCAGCATGCAGACACAGTGAAAAGGTAGGGAACCAGCAAATGGGGATGAGATGGGGAGCCAAACTTACGTGCGGCTAAAGCGTTCGGGAAGTAGTTGCTGTTACTATACATGATTTGCAGATTAAAACAAAAAAATCGCCTAATACCTCATAGCCTCAACCTGTAGACACCCAGAAGCAGCTAAACATAAGATTAAACTAGAAGCCAAAGCGGCAAACAAACACACGTCTATACTGCCTCCTGGCCTCGACCGCAAGCACCCTGCCTGATCTCTGCCTGCGGAATTAGGAGAAATGGAGTTACAAGGAGGAGTTTTTCATCTTAATTTAAGTCATTGTCATTTAACACTTCTCCTGGGCAGGCTCTCTTCTCAGATGTTGGCCTGTAGATTAACCTAAATGTGCCTTTGATTCTTTTCCATTATTTTTTCCCTGTACCTTCTTGGTGATGTTTCAGGTTTTCCTTGGGATTCCCTCTAAGCACGGGTTCTCTGAGCCCGAGTTGTCCAATATGGTAGTCACTGGCCACGTGTGGCCACCGAGCCCTTGAGACTGGGACGTGCCTAATCCAAAGTGAGATGTGTTCTAGGTGTAAAATACACACCCCATGTCAAAGACTAAGAGACTTCAACTTTTAAAATATCGGTGACACGTTGAAATTATAGTATTTTGAGTATTCGGAGTTCAATAAAATATATTCTTAAAATTAATTTCATCTGTTCCTCTTTACTTCTTTATTTTTACTTTTTTAAAGATTATTTATTTCTTTTGAGAGCGAGCGAGAGCGCGAGGGCTCCTGAGCGGGGCTGGAGGTAGTGGGGGAGGGGCAGAGAGAGGGGGAGGAGCACAGAGAGGGAGGGAGAATCTCAAGCTGACTCCGCGCTAAGCATGGAGCCAGATGCAAGGCTCGATCCCACAACCGTGAGATCATGACCTGAGCCGAAATCAAGGGCTGGACACTTAACTGAGCCACCCAGGCGCCTCCCTTTTTACTTTTTTAATGTGGCTTGCTAGAAAATTTAAAATTGCACCTGTGGCTTGTATTCTGTTTCTATGGGACAGGGCTACTCTGAGCCTCCCGAACACTAAAACACAGGATGAGTCTGTAAGAGACACAACCATTTTTCACATAACGTCTTATTCTACTTATATATTTTTTCTCTTTCATGCTTTTCCACTTTCATACCTATAGGTGGAAGTTTGGTGAGGGGTTTATTTTAGTTCAGCTACATCTGCACACCAGTCCACCAGACGTCTTCCCAGAACATTTTATATCTACTGTGAATAACATGCCAGTTTCCATTTGCAGAAATGAGAACAAGACTCACTTGTAAAAAGCTTTGAGCTTTTCAGATTTCAGGGCCAAGGCACAGCACCCCCACATCATTGAATGTTTGAAGATGTTTGGCTATCAGTTAATTCCTACCTTTTCCAGGATACAGAGAAGAGAACACAAGCACAAAACTGGTGAGCAGTTCCCCCTTCCCGGGCCAGAGCGGACTCCAGCAAGGAAGATCCTGACACAGAACATTAGGTTGTGCTGCCGCCTATTGGCCACAATAAGACACTGCACAAAACCCACAGGCAGGAAAACTGTAATTCGGTGATTCGGTAATACACTAAAGGGGGAAAAAAATCTCTTTAAAATATATCTGCAGTCCCCAGACTGAAAAACACCATTCTATATCATGCAAATGAAGAAGTTCAAACAGCAACCAAGCCTTAAATTCTAAAAGATGCCTTCAGTTTCCAGGGAAACTGTGCAAGGCACAGACCTTATCTTTGTGCTGGGGATTATGTACCTTGCTTACTTCCCACAGTAAGTCTTGCAGTAATGATGACCTTTCGTTATGGCTTCTCTGTACTTAAATTTTGGTGCTGTTTATAGCTCTATACTCTTGCCCTGGCTTCTGTGAAACTGAACTTACTTCTCTTCTTTGCCCATATACCTTTCTGCCCGCCCCCCCTCCAATCCCCCAAATAGGGGAGGAGGTCTGTGCCTGGTCTCAGCATCTCCTCATGGACAGCATACACTATCACCTTCTCCCCAAACTCTGCCCACCTCCACCCCTGCACCTGTTCCCAAGCTGACTCAGTCTGTCTGTCCTCCCAGGAACCACACTGCCCTGTGCTTAGCTCTGTCGCCTTGTTTATATATGTCTCCGTTACGCTCTAGACCTCCAGAAATTTGAGGACAGACCATGTCTTAGGTATTTGTGAATAATACACTTATTTATATCACTTGAATTTGAAAATATGCTCAGCATTATTAAAGACTTCAACTTGACCAAGATGTTTGAATAAAAGGTTTTATGACCTAATAAGACATATACATAAACTGGAATACCAGATGGAATGTAAGAGATAAATGGCAGGTTACAGAGGCTGATAAAACCCTCTACTAGGCAAACACAAAGAAAGAAGCAATTGCCTCTAGCTAGAGAAGGAGGAAATGGCATTTGAGGCTGATCTGAAATGATAAGCTGCATCTGTGGGGATGGGGTGGGGGATGGGGATGGAGTTGTCATATATGGAAACTCTTCCAGACAAAAGAAATACAAATAAAATAAAATAAAATACAAGCCTCAGAGCCTGGAAAGCGCGAGCATCTTCTATGAACAAGTACCGCTGTTTTTCCGGAGCCTAAGTTGCTTTCAGGAGAGAAGGGCAGATGGGGTCAGGTTCCTGAGGGTCTTAAAAGCCAAGCTAAGGAGGATAGAAGGATATTTGGACCAGACAGGGGCTGGGGGTGGGGGCTAGAGGGTGGGGGGGAGTGTCTGTGGGTTGGTGGAGCACAGACCCCCCAATACCCAGGTATGTAGCACTATCCCACTTTTCCGTGGGAACTGTAGCACTTCTGGGAAACTTCCGGATGGACACCTCCCTGCCTCAGATAGGCTGTTGAAAGCAGGCAGCAATCTCTTCGTTACAGAAGAGCAATGGTTCCCCAAGTTTGCCCCAGCACCACAATCACTGGCAGGGCTCATCAAAGCACAGAATGCTGGGCCCCACCCCGGAAGCGCCTGCGTTAACAGGTCTGGGGGTGGCCCCCAAATGTGCATTTCCAGTAACTTCCCAGGTGAGACCAGCCTTTGAAAACCATTGTCCAAGAACATTTCCAGGAGGAAAACGGTAAGTGTGGAACCCGTTGCCCGTTCAGAGTGAAGTGCCCAGTGCACAGCAAAGTGCCTGAGACATAAAAGGCCCTTCAGGAAAACAGAGATGAGATCTGTTAGTAAACGGCTGCACAGCCAGATAGCATGAGAGATAAAGCCCCATCTTAAATGCCTTCGTGGGAGGGAGGGATTGCTCTTCAGACAGAATAGTAGAGAGACGAGTGCCTTAAACCCCCATTCCGCATAAACATTTTCATGACTTTTCTTAGATTTGCTTAATGGGAGAACATGTCACAAATAGAGTGCAAGTGCGGCCACCCCTCAGACTTTCCGCCTCTCTCCCTCCCAGAGGCCAGCGTGTCTTAGAGCTGGTGACACCTTCCCAGCCTTCCCTTCTGCATGTATGACATACATACATATTCAGTAAGTATGTGGTAGTAGTAGTTCGTGTCATACGTGTCATGAATGCATCACATAAGGCATTTCGTGGTGCACTTGTCCTGTTCATATATTTACTGTGGTAAAGTATATATAAAACGTACAGTTCACGGGGCGCCTGGGGGGCTCAGTCGGTGAAGCATCTGCCTTCGGCTCAGGGCATGATCCCGGGGTCCTGGGATCGAACCCCTCGTTGGGCTCCCTGCTCCACGGAGAGCCTGCTTCTCCCTCTCCCTCTGCCTCCCGCTCCCCCTGCTTGTGCTCTCTCTCTCTCTGTCAAATAAATAAAATCTTTAAAATATATATACAATTTACTATTTAAACCATGTTTAAGCGTACAGTTCAAATGGCATTAACTACGTTCATACTGTGGTGCAACCAGCCCCACCACCCATCGCCAGACTTTACTTCATCTTCCTGAAAGGCAGCTCCCCACTATTCAACAGGAACTCCCTTAACATCGCGTCAGGAGTCCTTCACGTTGATCCAGTTAGGATCGCTGCAATCATTTTAACTGCTATGTAGTATTCCATGATCCAATAGGCAACATTTATTTTTCCACTCCCTTTTTGATGAAAACATTTTTAAAAGATTTATTCACTTATTTTAGAGAGAGAGAGAGAGAGAGAGAGCGCACACATGTGAGCGCAGCAGGGGCAGGCAAAGGGAGGAGAGAAATTCAAGCAGACTCCGCCTTGAGCGTGGAACCCCATGAGGGGCTTGATCTCACGACGTGAGATCATGACCTGAGCGGAAACCAAGAATTGGAGGCTCAACTGACTGGGCCAGCAGGCTCCCCTCTTTTGGATGGAAATTTAAATTATTTCCAATTTTTGGCTCTTCAAATACCCCTGTATATGTCTCTTTGCGCATTCACCCACCTACTAGAGGAATTAACAAGTCAGAAGATAAATGCACTTCTAACTTTACAGAGTGTCCAGTGGCTCTCCAAAATGGCTTTACTAATTTCTGTTCCTGCCATCGGCATCAGATAGCCCCAATTCCCCCACATTCCTGACCACATGTGGTCTTGCTAATTTTTGCCAATCCAGTGGCCATAAAAACGCTATCTTGTTTTAATTTGCATTCTGCTGGTTACTGGGGTAGTTGAACATCTCATGTGTTAGCAACTCAGATGTCCTCTTCTGTGAATTTCCCATTCAGATCGTTACCATTTCTCTTCTGTTGGATTTTATTTCCTCACTGATTTGTATGAGTTCTCCACATATTCTGGAAAGTGTTCCTTAGTTGATTACAAGTTACATATATCCACTACCCATAGTTCTTTAACTTAGTTTAAGTATTTTTTTTAATTATACAGAAGTTTTAAGTATTCACACAGCCAAGCTGATATTTTGCTTTCTGATATGTGCTTTTTGTCTTGTTTAAGAAATCCTTCCTGGGGCGCCTGGCTGGCTCAGTCGGTAGAGCATACGACTCTTGATCTCTGAGTTGTGAGTCTGAGTCCCACACTGAGTATGCAGATTACTTAAAAATAAAATCTTAAAAAAAGAAAGAAAGAAAGAAATCCTTCTTGCTCAGAAGACATAAACTCTGAGTTACTTTTCCTCAATAAATCTTATAATTGCCTTGCAATTTGCACAACTATAATGCATTGATTTTTGTGTATAGATGTGAAAAGCATTAATTTATTAAATAAATACGTTTCAATTATACCACTCCCGCTTACCATTTTTGACATTTTTAATTTTTTAGGTTACAGCTCAAGCAAGGGAAGACACACTGGCCTCTACGCTCGTGAACCCTGCAGGCCTTCTGGTACTCCCCTTCCACATTTTAAGGGTGAGGACAAGAGCATCTGGCACTGTGTGATGAGCCATAAGAACTGGGCTTGCTTTGGGGGACATATAAGCACCTCGGACGTTTCCAGAAATTTCAGAGAGGGCGGCACTGCACAAGACAGGCTTCCTTTATCAGCTGAGTGAGGTCTCGGCATCTCGACACTGAGTGGGAGTAACAGTGTGGCTGATGAGGCCTCCACCACTGGCCAAGCAGGGCTACTTGGACGAAAAGATGCAGGCCTGACTCCAAAGGCGGGGTGTGGGGGTTGGGGGGGGGGCAGCTCTAGGTTTTCAGGCTGGGAGCAGCATTACCTGTGCTGTGCTTCAGGATGGAATTTCGGAGATGAGTTAGAGGGCTGGGGCAAGAGCATGGAAGCAGTTAGAGACTTAGCTCAGGCGGCTCTCACAAAATACCAGATAGGGGACTGAAACAGCAAACATTCTCTCTCCTTTTGGGGGGGAGTGCTGGGAAGGCCAACATCAAGATGCCAGCAGATACGTGTCTGGTGAAGCCACCCTTCCCACTTGTAGATGTCACTTGTCAAGTGTAGACATCTGCAGTGTCTTTACAGGGCAGAGAGTAAGAGGGCACTAATCCCATCATAGGGCCCCACCCTCATGACCTCATCTCAACCAGACTCATCAAACCAACCCCACCTCCCACGACCAGCACAGGAAGGTGAATCTTGGAAAGTAACAAAGATCCAGTCCCTAGCCAGAGACCACAGCAAGTCGTTCAGGCAAATGAAATGTGAATTTATGAAGAACCAGCGGAGGAGGATGAAACTGAATGGATTTGAGGAATATTCAGAGAAGTAGGATCCACTGGAAGCCAGAGCGAGCAGAGCAAATCACCACCAGCAAACCATCAGGGGTGTGCCTCCCCCTCAAATGAATCGCAGAATCTCCAGGCCAAAAAGTCTCTCAGTGCTCATCCAGGACAACCACCCATGTGCTGCATCCACTTGCCAAGCATCAAAACGGAAACATTCCCACTTTCTCTCTTTGAAGAGCAGAATGCCGCGAAGGACAGAGGATTGGCTCTGCGCAGAGAAATTCGAGCTGAGGAGGGCCAAACCTGAACAACATCCAAAACCAGATGTGGTCCCTGTGTTCCAGATGTGGGTGCTCTGAAGGGAGTCCAAATAAAGACAACTTTTGCCTCTGCCATTATTTGTTTCTTCTTCTTCATCTCGTATCCTGTCTAATTCCAAGTCTGGAGGCCCCAAGACCGCGTCCACTCCTGAGCGTATGCCCAGCAAAGAGCCAACACAGAGTGCCAGGTAAGGACAGTCACGGTCAGGTAGGAGGACCTCAATTTGTAAGTATTTTTCCCAAGCGACCTCTGGCCAGAGGAGATAATTGAGGAAGATGGTGCATGTGGGGGGCAAAGGGTAAAGTCTGCCATGGATTGAGCATTGGGAACAAAGACTGTGAATGAATAGCTTGCTCCTCTGCTTGGAGAACAGTGACTCAGGATTTACCTCTGGGGCCAATTTTAAGTGAACCAATTCTGAGACTAGGAGACAGGAAGCCTGAGACAGGCGCCCACACACATGTGCCTTTTCCACCTAGCTCTCTCTCCTGCCTCACCTCTCCCTTCCCTCCTGCCCCCACCAAATACGCAGGAGAATCTGGCTTCTAACCACCACCATGCATTACAATATGACCATGAGCGGAGGAGAGAAGAGAGCCAGTTACCTACGATGCAGAAACATGGGAAGGGATGTGCCCAAACCCAGGTCATCAAGACTCTTCTTGTGTTGCAGAATCCCTGCAGGACAGGAGGCTGGAGGGGACGGAAATGGTTGGGATAGGCTACCTGATAAGTAGGCAGGAGCAGGGTTTTTTGGGTTTTTTTTTTCTCCTTAAGTAATGCCTACACCCAACAGGGGGCTCGAACTCACAACCCTGAGATCAGGAGTTGCACGCTCCACAGACTGAGGCGGCCAGGCGCCCCCAGAGCAGCTTTTCTTAAAAGAGAGAATGAAGAGAATTGAATGTTTGAGTGAAGAACTGGGTCAATAATGAAGAGGGGCTGGCTATCGGGGGTCTCAGGATTGGGGGGGGGGGGGGTGTTCTGTGCATTTTGTGAAATTAGACGCAAAACTGGATTCATTGTAATCAGTGGAGACAGGAAGGGAGAAGGATGGAACATGCAATAGAAGAAAATACACCAGCCCCTGCCAGTATTATCTTTCATGCATGAGAAAGACAAAGGGAAAACTTAATAATTTTGTAGCCTCAGATACTCTCTGGGTGCAAACAATGACATCTTCACTACACGGCACGAAATTAATCACCTTTGTGCTCGAGAGAAACAGGATCTGCTGGGGAAAATACCACGGCATGGTGGGATCTTATGGAATGTGGCTACATTTTGGGAGGTGCAGAGCCAGAATTTCAGAAACTGCCTTACTGTTAACTGCATTTCAGTGGC